>NC_056627.2:215939460-216283210 GCF_002870075.4 Lactuca sativa
TACAGACTTTCTTTAAACGATACCTGGTAACTTATAATATGTCTTTATTTAAGTTTTCACTAATTGGCTATAATTAGCAACGATGGAGCTTCAATATTCACCAGATACTAACAATATATAAGATTTGGTTAGTTTAGGCAAGGAGAGTTGTTGAGGCTCTTAAAGGAGTTCTGAAGCTACAAGCCCTGGTGAGAGGACACAATGTAAGGAGGAGGACAAAGATGACAGTCAAGTGTAAGCAAGCACTGGTTCGTGTCAGAAATTCATTTGAATATATTTATATTTTTTCTTTTTAACATAATTAATTACTTTCGTTCTTCAAAAATTTTCAATGTCTGTGATTCTATGATTGTAGACAAGAGAATAAAGTAGCATCAACACGGATGAGTGGGATAGACGACATGCATGTACAATTGAGATCCAAGTTTTTCAATGCTGGAAATTTCAACGGTTCTATCAAATCAGAAGAAGAGATCAATGTATGATGCAGGATTTTATGATCCCCAAGATGAAGAAGACGAGGTAATTCCTCTGTTCATGACAAACAAGTTATCCATATTGATAAAGACCAAGAAAATGTTGTTATTAATGAGATAAAAAAGTATCAAGACGCACGTTATGTGTCCCCTCCCGAGGCATTATGGCGAGTTTTTAGCTTTCCTCTTTCAAAAATCCACCCTTATGTGATGGCCTTGCAAATACATCTCCCGAATCAACAGTTGGTTAGGTTCAAAGACGGTGACAGAATGGAAAACATTGTTGATAGGGAGAAAGAAAAAGATTCAATGTTGACGGAATTTTTCAAGAAGAATAAAGAAGATTCCAAAGCGAGAGAATATTTGTATAAGGATTTTCCAAAACATTTTACATGGAATCGGGGCAACCATTGTTGGAGGACCCGCGCACATAAATCAATGGTGGGTCGACTTGTTTATGCTAATCCAGCTGAAGGAGAGAGATACTACCTACGCCTGCTTTTATGTCATATCACCGGGCCTACATGCTTTGAAGATTTATACACAGCCAATGGTGTATTACACCCTACATTTCGAAAAGCAGCTCTCGAAAGAGGTTTAATAGAGACGGATGATAATTTATCACAGTGTCTTGAAGAGGCTTCGTTATTTCAATTTCCCAGCACACTTAGAAGGTTATTTGCGACGATGCTGATTTTTTGTGAACCAGGAAATGTTCGCAAGTTATGGGACGACCACTATGATTCTCTTTCTGAAGATTATAGGAAACAATATGGATGTGCCGAGCGAGTGCAAAATATGGTCCTCATCGACATTAGAGTCTTCCTAGAATCTATGAGTAAAAAGCTTAGTGATTATGACCTTCCAAATGTCAGTGCACACATCGATTTACAATCAAGAGGCTATCGTGAGGTGCAAGAAGAATACTCTATAAATGTGGAATATGAAGACTTACATGCACGGGACTCTCTCAATCCAGACCAGAAGTTTGCATATGATGAGATAATGAGGCATGTGGAGCAAAATATTCTGGGTGTCTTCTTCATAGATGGTCCCGGTGGAACTGGAAAGACATTTTTGTACAAAGCTTTGTTGGCCAATATTCGTGCCCATGGTCTTATTGCACTTGCAACTGCCACGTCAGGTGTTGCGGCTAACAACATGCCAGGAGGGAGAACAGCTCATTCACGATTTGGAATTCCCCTCAATCTTGATAATAACTCGATGTGCAAGATCACTAAACAAAGTGGGAAAGCTCAGATACTTCGTGAGGCAAAGGTAATCATATGGGATGAAGCAGCAATGGCTAAGAGGCAGGCAGTAGAAGCAGTTGATCGGACAATGCAAGACATCATAGATGAGAAGCTCCCTTTCGGTGGAAAGATAATGGTTATGGGAGGTGACTTTAGACAAGTGTTGCCGGTCGTGAGACGTGGCACTCGAGCACAAATTGTCGACTCTAGCTTACGAATGTCACCTCTATGGGCTTCAGTTAAAAGGCTTCGATTAAATATCAACATGAGAGCGGTAAATGACCCGTGGTTTTCTAATTTTTTATTACGAGTCGGTGATGGAAAGGAGGAAACATTGGACGAGTCCTATATTCGTATACCTGATAACATGTCCATTCGATACACTGATAAAACTAAATCAGTGGACGCTCTGATTGATGCAATATTTCCTTCTTTGCATTCCAACGGCGCCGATTCAAAATTTATCATTTCGAGGGCGATATTGTCAACTAAAAATGAAAGTGTTGATGAGATTAATAATAAGTTGATCGAACGATTTTCTGGCGAGCAAAAAGTTTACTATAGTTTTGATGAAGCGGAAGATGACAAAAACAACTTATATCCGATGGAGTATTTGAACTCGCTAAATGTTAGTGGTGTACCCCCTCATTATCTTCGGTTAAAAACTGGGTGCCCTGTAATACTATTGCGAAATATCGATCCTTCAAATGGGTTATGTAATGGCACCATATTGATATGTCGAGCTTTCCAACAAAATGTCATTGATGCAGAGATAGCTGTTGGCCAACATGCTGGAAAAAGAGTGTTTTTACCAAGAATTCCTCTATGTCCGTCTGACGATGAGATGTTCCCATTCAAACTTAAGAGAAAGCAATTTCCAATTCAGCTTAGTTTCTCTATGACAATCAATAAAGCTCAAGGACAAACAATTCCAAACGTAGGTGTTTATCTACCAGAATCGGTTTTCTCACATAGCCAGCTTTATGTGGCATTGTCCAGAGGAATATCACGTGTCAATACCAAGGTATTAGTAAAGCCGGAAAAAACGTTTGATAATGATGGAATCTACACATCAAACGTTGTGTACAAAGAAGTGTTATGTGATTAACAAGGTACAATCAACAACTTATTATTATACAATTTCTTCAAATATTTATCTTAGATGCTTATTTGATGTTTAATGTAGGGCTAGCAGATGAAGCAACATGATTGCAGATTGGTGTAGCTTATATATTGGATATGTTATAAATATACAAAACTATATGGTTGCAGATTGTTGTTATTTATATATTGTAAAATCAAGTATGAACTATCAGATGAATTATTTGAGATGTAGACTCAACTTCTATCGTATTGTATGACTATACACCTAGCAAGAAACTATATGTTGAAATGAACTATTCGACACATAATAGTCTACCAAATGGCCGCAATGAATAACTCACGTCTAAAGGAAACTAATCATCACATTATAACCATCTTCCGAAAGAAACTTTTTGCCGCCCGACGTTTAGCGCGGGTAAACGGCTAGTATATATATATATATATATATATATATATATATATATATATACATATATTAGGTATTTATTAGAAAGGGTTTGTATATTTAATGTATTCAATGTATTAAAGCCTCATTAATTTTAATAATTCAAATTTTTTCTCATTTTTCATATAAATTCAAATTTCTCAAATCGTTAAAATTTCATATATATATATATATATATATATATATATATATATATATATATATATATATATATATATATATATATATATATATATATATATATATATTTAAATAAGCTCATATAACACATGAGTCTTACACCTAGTTGTCTACTACAATAAGATATATATATATATATATATATATATATATATATATATATATATATATATATATATATATATATATATATATATATATATATATATATATATATATAGTATTTTATTAAACATATTACACGTTTCTTGAAATTTAAGAGGTACAATACCTACTACCTTATGTACAACTTATTATCCAAAACACTCATGAATCATTTATGAAATTAATTTGACAATTAAACAATATTTTTTATTCCTAGAATCACAATTACTTACTAAAACCCTAAAGCAGTCGTCTTCATCGAGATTACCTCATGCTACCATAACTCTTCTTACGTATCTGTTACCACTACCATCGTCTGCTACGCCACTTCTCCTTCTTCGCAAACTACCATCGTTCCAGCAACATCTCTTCTATCTCTCTACTTACTCTCTTCAGTCTCTGGTATCTATATGTTACCATAACTCTTCTTACGCATCTGTTACCACCACCATCCTGACGTTGTCGTTACCACCATCGCCGTCCGCTACCCCGCTAAACCCTAACCTTATCTCGATTCCACCATCAACGCCACCGTTACACATCATTCACTGGAAACCCTAACCTTAAGTTACATCCACCATCGCCCCCCTCTCTTGCCCCTCTCTCCACAACCCTAACCGTTACCAACAACGAAGAGGTGAGGACAAGGACAAAGTTAAGCCATCAATTTCTTATTCACACACCAGCAGCGCACCACTCCATCACTCATCCTCATAGACGTCGCAATTTCCGATGCCCCCACATCTGCCACTAACCAGTGGCTAAGCGTTGACGGCCACCCTACTCCTCGGTGGCCTGTTTCTATCAACCGACTATCTCTCTGTCCTCCATCTACGGCCTCCTCAAATTGATTTACAATCACCAATAATCAAAATTCGTAGGTGGGGATGATGGCGAAAAGTTCTATTATGAAGAAAATAGAAAAGGGTTGTACCGAGTTAACTGCATCAATCCGTAAGGAAGAAGCTATTGATTTCCTAGTGAGTTTGTATTCTCATGTTTAATACTTATAATCATGTATAAGAACCATTGCTATCTTCATTTAGATTTCTTGCATTTGTTCCAAAGTTTAATAAAGTTGTCATCTTTTCTATGAAATTTTATTACCAGTAGCCCCAAGTTAAAACACAGCCCATTGTTAATGATTCAGTCCTTGCTTTAGTTTATCTGAAGGTATTTGATTGATTTATTTGTATTTGTTTTTGTATGAAATAGCCATTAGAGGGTGGTCCAGCTCGAAAACTCCAAAATTGCCAACTATAGAAAACTCAGGCTTTAAAGGCACGGACATCAAGGACAGGTAGGATTTGGAACTCAACAATCCAGATTTTAATGTAGTTGTTCTCTTATTTCCTATTTCTTACTGATTTTGTTTTCTAGGTCATGTGATAGCCTATAATCTATACATTGAATCAATAGTCACCGAATTACATTCATGAATAATAAATTCTTTTAAATCCAAATATAGATTCACTTTATCATCATAAAAGACTACATAATACTATAATCACTATTTTACTATTTACTATTTTTAGTTTGATTTTTAGGTCGTGCGGATCAAGAAAGTTCAGCAACCATTGATGTTAAGAAGCTAACCCCTTCTCATGTTATGTAGGAAATTGTAAGATTTACACCTCTTTCTCTTGCCTCCAATTAAGAAGCTAACCCATTTTCATATTGTTCATCCATGTTTTTATATTTATTTGATGTTCTTTTAGCCACTAGAAAGGGGATTCTGAATTATTAGATTTTATATGTATTTGATGTTGTAGGGACAAGCAGTAAGTGCCATCATTTACTTTTTGGTTAACCAAAGTAGTCATTGGAGCAAATGGATCTGGCTCGTCCACATTTTTCATGGTATGTGTTCTTTATAACTTATTTCATCCTGAAAACACTGTCAAGTAAACATCTCATTCTATTTATAACTTTATAATGTCTGACTTTTGTGGTTCAAATGGGTTTATATTTGAAGTTCAATCAAATTCAAATTTCCTGTTACATTCATTAGAATTTTGTGCACCCAAACTTTCATATGCCTAAATCTGTCAAGTATCTTGTGTATATAACATGTTAATATCTATTTTTTCCATGATCTTGATTGTTTCTAGATATAATTTTGTTGTTATACACACTTAGGTCTGAATTTGGAATGGTGGTCTAGAGTTGAGGGATGTAGGTTGCCAAGATGTAGTAAGATTGTAGCCGATCTATATTGTAATTCCACTTATTTTTCTGTAGTGATGATGTCCTGCTATCCAGGTAATTATCTACTTAGTTCTAGTTTTATATAACTTTATAAGTTTCTTTTTTGTGTTTTTAACCTTATTACACGATGGTTGGGTTTTCTTTTATCCTTGTGTATGCAATTTTTTGAGGGACTATTCATGTGCTAACATTAAAATCTATTTGGTCAACAAGACATGTTCATAAGGTTATTTTCATGATAATTGAATTTTCTTTTACACATTATAGCAATATACTTACATGCTATTAGTAATTAAGGCATGTCATATTAATTTTTACATGTTGTTATTATTTGTAAGAAATATAAGCATGTAGATAATCAGAGTATGTGATACAATTGCAACCAAAATCCAAAGTATTTTGTGTAACGCCCGTAGATCCGGTCTAGTCAATTAAGAGATAATAGGGGCCGAAAACGACTTTTCGACAAAAGATTATTTAGAATAAATAATCTTAACCAAGTTGTAGAATATGTCACAAGGTTTCCATACATATAAAGAATGCCGAAATCCGAGTTATAACGAAAAAGTTATGACTCGTCGAAGTTTCGAGACGAAACCGACATGACACCGGGAAACGTAAATAGTGAATTTACGATAGAGTGATATTCAGCCTTAGCGATCTAAACAAAAGTCGTAGAATACGTTAAACTGAGAGCGTCCATGAAAAGAACGCCCAAATCTGACTTCGTATGAGGAAGTTATGATTTTTCGAAGTTTCGGCTTAGGGTGTGTTTGTTTACCTCTTAATTGCAAAATTAAGAGGTAATGTCTTAAAAAATCAGATTCAGATCGTTTGGCTGCATCTTAATTTTTACCTCTTAAAACTATATTTGCCTCTTATTTTTTCAGATCTTGAACAGTGTCTGAAAATTAAAAAAAGAAGCCGCGTCCCTTATTTTGCCCTAATACCCATTCGCGAGTTTTCTTCCGTTTATTTTCCTTCGCATGCTACTCCCGCTGTTCTCTTCACCAGCAAGATCCGACGTCGCCTTCAATCTTCCCCGTCGACGCCTCTCCCTGGAACGCCGCCGCCGCCACCACCGAAAGTCCACCCGCCTCCCGCCAACGATTCAGGTATGCTGTTATTCCTCTCGCACATTTGCTTTTCTTCTTTCTTCCTTCTTCTGAAAATCATATTCCCTCCCGAACCTGGAAATCAAAATCAACAGCATTTTATGTTTATATGTTCTTGATTTGTTAAAAAAACGATATTAGTTCATTATTATTGTTAAAAAATAGAAATAAGTTCCTGATTTGTTTAAAAAACGAAATCAGGTTTGTTATAGCTTCTGAAAATCGTTTTTTTTGCTATTCTTCTATCTTCCTTCTTCTGAAAACTGATTTGTTGCTGCTCCTAAACCTGAAAATAAAAATAGACAAATCAACTTATGTATTTGTTGCTGATTTCTTCAAAAAACGAAAAAAAAATTGATTTCCTGCTATATGTTGATGTTATATGCTGATTTGTTAAAAAAACGAAAATTATTGTTAAAAAAATTGATTTCCTGCTATATGTTGATGTTATATGATGTTATATGTTGAGTTTGATGTTAAATGAACGAATCTGAATGTTTTTAATGGACATAATGAATGTTGACATGTTCTATTATTATGTTTGATTTCCCTGTTATGTTTGCAGTCTTTCCTGTTATGTTTGATTTTTTATATTCAATTGTTTGTGTTCAATGTTTTTATGTTTGATGTTTATATGTTTGATGTTATAGTGAAGTGTTGACATATTTGTGTTTGAGGTTATAGTGAAATCATATATGTTCTTGCTGTTATTAGGACATATGCATTAGTTTTGCTAAAAATGTGTATTTGCAATGCATAACTTGTTGCTAAAACATGCATTTTTTTTTGTTGAGTTGATCAAAGAAATGGGAGAAAAAAAGGATAGGATTAGTTGGAAGGTAGAAGGTGTAGAGAAAACATTTCTAGAAGCTTGTTTACGTGAAGTTACGGTCAATGGACAGGAAGGGAGTAGTTTGAAAGCACTTTCTTGGAGGAATGTAGCCGAAACACTAAAAATTGAACATAACTTTATTGCCGACCAAAAACAAATGAAGAACCGCTACGACTACCTAAAGTCAAAGTTTAGTGCTTTTTTGAAGTTAAAAAACAAAATCGGTAATGTGTACAATTCAACAACCAACAGCTTCAATCTTTCCAAAGAAGAATGGGAACAAGAAGCGAAGGTATTATTTTAATTTATAAAAAATAGATTGTCATGTTTTTAAATAATAAAATACTTTTTCCAAACAGTCAAACAAACATGTGGATTCTTTGAGACGCACACCATTACCGTACCCCGACCTTTGCACACAGTTATTTGAAGGCGCGACTGCGACAGGCATGCATAGTTGGGGACCAACTTCTACCCTTCCCCGTCCTACTCAAGACTCAAGCCACTATAGTTTGCATGACTTTGATGACATCGATTGCACTCAACAAGAAACTGTAGGTCTCAGTGACGAGTCATCTGCTCAATCAAAAAAACAAAAGACTACAGATATGACAAAGAGTCAAAATAAAAGTAAAGATAAGGGTAAAGATGCATCGAACTCAAGATTGCTTGAAATCGGGGAAGATATTTCCACAGTGGCTAAAATATTTGTGGAAAAACATTCTTCTTCAAATTTGGGTGCGTGTATGGAAAAGCTGGAGAAGTTAGGATGGGGAATATTTGATCCAAGATACACTACTGCTGTTGCTCTATTTGGTGAAGGTGCGGATAAGAGGCAGGTGTGGTTAACCATTGATCCAGCTATTTGTGAGAATTGGGTCAAGACTGTTGGAGCACATTATGGAATGTTTCGCTAAGTAGATGTTTTGAATGTTTTGATATTTTGTTTGGATAACTAGATGTTTTGTTTGAACTTGATGTTTTATTTTTGATTACTTGATATTTGGATTACTAGAATTTTATATGACATGAATGACTTGATGTTTTGGATTACTAGAATTTTATATGACATGAATGACTTGTTAATTTATATGTTGTTAATATATTTGTTGTTAATATAATTGTTGTTGTTTAAAATAACAGATTGGTTATGGATTCAGATGAAGAAATTGCGTTTTTCATTCTACTATGTTGCTATTGGTTGAATCTAGCATCCAATAGAATTGGAAGGGCAATTGATAATGATTCGGAAATGAGCGGTCATCAACATACACAAGAATTGTTACATGGAACTTCTACACAATGTCATGAGCTGATGCGCCTTTCACGTGAAGCGTATGTACTTTTATGCAATCATTTTAGACGAAACAATTGGTTGCAAAGTAGTAGGCATATAAGCGTTGAAGAAAAAATGGCTATGTTCTTGACAACTATAGCACATAATAAACGGTTCAGGATTATCAAACGAAGGTTTCAACACTCCACAGAAACAGTTCATAGATGCTTTCATGAAGTGCTAAATGCAATGATGATTTTTGCAAAAGAAATTATAGTGCCAACGAATTCTAATGCAACAGTGAATTCCTCAGAGAGACATCGTAGGCTAAAAGAAATCTTTCCTAGAGCTATAGGTGCGTTAGATGGAACTCTTGTACATGCAGTCGTGCCTGCTGATCAACAAACTCGCTACAGGGGAAGAGGAAAAGGTGAATGCTATCAAAATGTTTTAGGAATTTGTGATTTTGATATGATATTCACATTCGTATGGGCCGGTTGGGAGGGTATAACACATGATTCGCGAGTTTTGAAAGAAGTTGCATGTAACCCGACTTCAGGCTTTCCGTTCCCTCCTCCAGGTTTGTAATTCTTTTTAAATTGATTCAAAAATACGATTTTAAATTTCTATATATAATACTTCCTTCACTCATGTGTATAGATAAATATTACCTTTGCGATGCTGCATACACCAACACTCGTGGATTTATGACTCCTTACCGCAACACGAGGTATTGGTTAGCCGACTATCGACGACGACGTCCGTTAACTAAGGAAGAAAAATTCAATTATGCACATGCGCAACTCAGAAATGTTATTGAACGTGCTTACGTTGTTTTGAAGGCGAGATTCCCAATCCTAAAACGAATGGCTCCTTTTCCTTTTTCAGTGCAAAGAGATATAGTCGTTGCTTGTTTTGCAATCCACAATTTCATAAGGAAATGCGATATTCATGATGAGTTATTTATGGCGTTCGAGGAGAACAATGCTCAAGCACACGAGGGAGAGAATGATGGACAAAACGTACACGATATGGAATGGGGTTCACAAGGCAATGAATACATGGATAATTTGCGTGATCAAATTGCGAATCAATTGGGATAAAATTAAATTTGTAGGATTTTATTGGGATTTTATTATGATTTTATGGATTTAAAAATATTTATGTTTGAATTGGATTTGTGTTTAATTTTGATTTATGATAAATTTGGATTTTATATGGTGTTTATATATTTTTTTAAATACATATTTAAGAAATTTATTAGGTTATTTTCTAAATAAATAATTGAATTCAATAAAAATTAAAATAGAAGGGTAAAATGGTCATTTTAATAATTAAGCACAGTAATTCAGATGTGCCAACCAAACAGCATGTTAAACATTCAGCTCTTAAAATTTCAGACCCTCTTAGAAATTCAGATCTCTTAAAAATTCAGATCTTAAAAATTCAGATCCTGCCAAACAGCCCCTTAGTAGTGTACAACCCAAAGTTCGAATATTAGATCGAGCGATTTTTAGCCGACACAACCTAAATGAGAATCGAAGATCTCGTTAATAGTAGCGTAACGATAAAAAGACAGACGAAAACGGACGTCAGATGAAGAAGTTATGGATTTTTAACGGACCAATCATGTCCCGGCCTGTTAAAAATATAAAATTTAAAATAAACTCAAAATTAGTCGACAGAGTCTAAAAGAAAGCTGTAGAGAACGTTTCCGCCTTCGTGTGGATATAAATAACGTCAAAAACGGAGCTCGTATGAGGAAGATACGAATTTTTGAAGTTTGGAATCGAAATCACGAAGTCTGATGCGAGATGGATGACGTGGCCTCATCGCAGCCGTCCATCGCTGATCGCAGAGCACCCTTCGGATCACGCCACGTCTCCTCGCTTCGCCCTATGCCCCGCGTCCGAGGTTGGTACGCCCATCGTACCTTTGGTCCTTATCCTCTTCCGAAGTGCGAGACAGCTGGACGCAGCTGGACCCTATCCGAAGCTATGCCCAGCGTAGCTATGCTGAACGCCCAACGTTCGTCCGAGGAGCTGCGCCTATAAAAGGGTTGCGAAGGCTGCCGAGGAAATCACACCAAATCTCATTCTTTCTCTCACTACTTTCTCTCTCTAAGTGCCCTAACCCCCCCCCCCCTAAAAGCCTAGGTAAACCCCCTAGCACCCGAAGGAAGCCCCGAGACTCCCGGAGTCCCGAGAAAAGAGCCTTTCGGCTCGAGAACGCTGCTCCAACGAAGCCCGGTTTTCGAGAAAACCCGCTGTAAGTGATCTACGCCTACGCTATTTTTAATATAGCTTCTATTTAATTATAGTAACATTATTAGGACCTTAAAATAATTATTTGGGCTATTATTATGATTTATATAGTGTTGTTTAATGCTTATATAATAATAATAACAGCTAGATTATTAAATTAGTCTCGGTAAATACTGAACTAAACCCTAGTGGTAATGATACTAGGTTTTGTCGAGGGAAATTGTTTTAAGGGTAACGAAGTGCTGTCCGAGTACCGAGTCACTACCGTATCAAGTGGGTGCATAGTTACTTTCATCTTACATAGAGTCCATTTTTATGAATTGGTTCTATGGGTGTTCAACATGGATTGTAGTGCATCATGTTTGCTCGTTCCAAGATTTTGATGACATACTTATTTTGAGATAGAAAAAGACCTGTAGATGATCTGACTACATAAAGACCCAAAAAATAGTTAAGTTGACCAAGATAAGTCATTGCAAACTCACATGATCCATGACATCTTTTTTTTCTAAACCTCCATGCTAAAATAATTGGAAACATATTTGTTGCGAACATGCGAACATTTAATTACATGTAATGGTGCTTTGTAAATGGAAAATTAGTATGTACCTAATTTCAAAGAACAACCTTACAAAGTGTAAGATAGCTTGCAAATGAAAGGGTTAAAGCTTTCCGTTTTAGTGAGTTTGGCTCTAAACTTGTCGATAATATGTTTCATTGATTGATTCTAGCCATCGAAACCCTCATCATAAGTCCTTTGTATGTGAATGGTATTTTACCGATGGAGAAGTTGATTCCTTTTACAACCAAGTCAATCTAAAAGTCTTGTATTCTCATTCAAAAGTTTTGGTTTTGCTCAAGTTAGACTTTAAGCCTTGAGGATAGTTTAAAACAACTTAGAATTATAATTAATTCTTACCACTCTCCATTGACCAAGTTCTTAAAAATATAACGCCATCTGTGTACTGATGGTGAGTGACTTACGGACTATTGTTTGGTAATTTTTTTGGAAAGGGAAACTCCCCTATTCTAGGCCAGCTTTCGCATACTGACTAATTCCCTACTACAAACATGAGGCTATGCCTCATGCCCTGAAGTCACTAGAGTCACTGTAGATGAACCTCCATGGCCACAGGGGGTGAGTAGTGTCGAGATACGAACATGGGTCAATAAGTTATCCACCGTATCATCCACATGCCTTACCAAGTCACCAAAACCCAAGTGATTCAATGTTTGGTAATTTGGTACCTCTATAAATGTAATTATCTTTTGCTTACTCTAATGTGATGTTTAAACCTTCAACAACTAGAATGAAAAGGAAATGGATATGGTGTTACCATATCATAAACCCCTTTTCATTGAGAATTCTTTGGTGGCTAAACGATCAATGACTACTGATGCACGAACAAGATAAACACACCTTTATCCGACAACACCAGTTTAAACCAAACTCCAACTTTACCATAACTATGTTGGGACATTTCCAAGGCTATTCTCCCATTAATTTTCAAACGGTCTAAGGAATGTCTTTGTTTTGTCCTTTTTTTATTATTATTTTTATAAATGAGGTCAAGTTCGTTGACAATAAGTGGCCCATTAAAGATATTATTGTCCTTAATGATATTATTGGCCCATTAAGGATATTATTTTGGAGATAGTTTTACAAAGATACCTAATCAAATCATTAAAGATATTATTGTCCTTGATGATATTATTGGCTCATTAAGGATATTATTTTGGAGATGGTTTTACATAGACATCCGATCAAACTTATTAGACAACTAGGTGTGAGACTCATGTATTACATACACTAATTTAAAAAAACAAAAGTTAAATATAAAGGTCAAAATATTTTAGAATTTTCAATTTATAAGAAAATAAAAAAAATAATGATTTATTATAGTGAAAATGTTTTTTATGTTTTAAATTTAAACAAATAATTTAAATAAAGAAAAAAAAACTAATAAGCTTTAATTTTAGGAATTTTGAAATTAAAATGTAAGTTTATTAGTGAAATTAACATCCATTTACTAGTAAATTTATTGTAATTATTACATTAAAAATATTATGTGGAATTTAATAAAATATAAAAACTCTTAAAATGACATGTAGAAAAAAAATAATTCAAAATAACTATAAAATAACATTTGACAAATTGAATGAGAGGTTGACAAGTGACAAAAGGAAGGATACTCACTTAATATTATTCATCATCAACTAGCTAGGTTATATATTGACCCAGGAGAGTTTTACCCGGCTAGGTGAATATATCATCGAATTTGGATCTCATATATGTACTAACTTGCCAAAAAATTAAATATTTATTCATCATCAATAGTATACTATATATGATAATAGGCTTTCTAATCTAAATCATTGACAATCTTTATGTTTCACGTCCATTATTTAATATAAATTAATTCCAAATATATTAAATCTTGTGTTGTTTCATGATTAAAACAAATTGTCAAATAATTTATATTTTATACTTAAACATTAACAAAACTTTTTAATGATGACTAACCAAACTAATAATAGTTAATAAATTACAACAGTTAAGGGAAAAAAAAAAGCGTAACGACAAATTAAATACATGTTTATTAATTATCAAATAAGTCTCATTTTGTTTTTCTTGAAAAAGGCATTCTTACGTATTCAAAAAAAGTTTATCAACTTAGTTAGTCACTAAGAAATTTGAAAAACTAAATAAATAAAATAAGTATAAATACATTGTAATTACGAATAGATATTATTCCTTGTTCTCAAAGTTTCTCATACATTTACGGATACTTAACGAATAAGGAGTAAAAGTAAAAATAATGACAGACTAACTAGAACTTTATACAAATAACTATAAACAAGGAAAGTATAACATAAGGTGTGTCCGAATGATGCTAAAGTCAAATATGTTGGTGGCACCAACAAGATTATTACTGTGGATCGAGATATCAGTTATACAGAACTCATCGTGAAGATGTGGGATATATGTGGAGCTTCGATGAACTTGAGGTGTATGTTGCCTATGGAAGATTTTTACTTATTAGTGCATGTGACGTCAAATGAAGATCTTCATTATATCATCCAACAATATGATCGTTCCGAAGAGTTGATGATCAGAATCAGAGCTATTCTTGACCCTGTACCACCACCGATTGATGATTACTTGAGCAGTAAAAGTAAGGTGGCCAGTGTCAAGTTTTCCGGTGGCAAGAGAAATTGATGGTTTCTAATTTGGCCGCAAGGCAGAGCAATATTATTATTGAAGATGATGTAATTGATGAAGGCTACATTGAATTAGTTATAGTGGTGTAAGTATAAATCCATTATTCGTTTTTACATAAATCCAGTATCCATTATCAAAGGTGCTGAATTATCACAATGAGGATGCTATGTAAAGTTATCTCCACCTTATATACAAAATTTAAACTTTTTTATTATTCATCGCCTTATTGTTTTGTATGTTGGATGATGTTAGGTTATGTTTGGGTTTATATATATGAAGCTACGTATATAAGACGTTTTTGTATTTAAGACGATTTCACAAATTTGGTTTGTGTCGACCCAATAATTTTATCGGGTTCAGGAATACGAATTCAAGCTCACAGGAAATTTACTTGACATTTCCAGGTGATAGAACGTTTAAAGAAGATGTTTCAAATTAGTTTAGATAAATTTTTTTTTTGTGAATGTGTGATTTTTATCATCTTATTTTCAAGAATAAAAAATAATTTCTTTGATGTTTTGAAACATCAAATATTTAGATTTGTTACCAGTAATAACAACATAGTTGCGGGTCACAACCTAAAAAAAAAAAGTAGAATGTGAAGAAAAACGACAAATCGGACCCCAGTAAAACGGACCACCCAAGATGGACCTGTGGCTGCAAAATGTTCACCTCTAATACCGTTAATGGACGAAGGTGTGTCCTATTAGAAATAGGCATTCAAATGAATTTGCAAAAAAAAACATCAAAAAACATATTTAATACGTGGTTGAATATGTAAGCTAATGAAGAAACACATGAGTGGTTCAATCCAGATAAAAATAGAAGGAGAAGCAAGAGAAAAACATGGTGATGTACGATTACAACTGCCATTACCAATTCTATTACCTTTGTATTTTTACTAATGTCACAAGCTAACAAAAATAAAGAAAACCATATATATATATATATATATATATATATATATATATATATATATATATATATATATATATATATATATATATATATATATATATATATATATATATATATATATATATATATACGTTTTATAGGGATGAGCAAAACTGAACCCAAAAATCGAAAAACCGACAAAAACCGTAACCGAAAGATAGCCGACGGTTTGGTAGATTTTGCAATAACCGTAAACTTCGATTTGGGTTTGTTAAAAGTGAAAAAACCGAACCGAACCGACTATCTAAAATTTTTAAAAGAATATATATTTTCACTACTAGAAAATCTCAAAATATCTACGAAAATCACCTATGGAAATATTCCGTCGGAAAATAGCGACGAAATACCGACAACAAATAATGCCCTAAATTATTGACAAGATTGTGATGGAATACCTAAGGAATACCGGCGGAAGTAGACCCGTTGGAAATCCGTCGGTAAATACCGACGAAATAGCTACGGATCTAAGAAAAAAACCGGAAAACCGACAAAAACCGAAACCGAAACATAGCCGACGGTTTGGTAGATTTTTCAATCGAGAAATTAAATGGCTTTATACTTTTTATGCCTACAAATGTTGCTATCCAATAAAATTACGACAATTGTCATCATTCTATATTTTTTAACTAACTCACTAAGGCTATATTAGGAATATGTCAAATAAAATTAAATTGAATGGTGATTTGTTATAATTTTAGTAGGTATGAATAACTGTGGAAATAAAATGTAGGAGGTAATTTAATTTCACTTTTCAAAATTAAATTGAAAGCGAAAGAAACCGAACCGAACCGAACCGACTATATAAATTTTTTAAAAGAATATATATTTTCACTACTAGAAAATCTCAAAATACCTACAAAAATCACCTACGGAAATATTCCACCGGAAAACAACGACGACAAATGATGCCCTAAATTATTGACACGGTTGTGACGAAATACCTAAGTAATACCGGCGAAAGCAGAACCCGTTGGAAATCCGTCGGTAATACCGATGGGATAGCTACGGATCTAAGAAAATGATTAATTTATTTAATTTACGTCACAAATCCGTCACTAAACATTAGAACTTAAAAAATGCAAAAAGGTTGGACGTGGGTTTGAACTCACGTCAACCGTGTACCATGTCAATCTTTTTACCATTAGGTCGGGCATGCCACATCTACTTGTAACGGATGCTTAATACTTTTTATACATTACCAATTTTCTTTGTTTTATTATTATTAGTATTTCCAATATTTCGATGATTATTATTATTATTATTATTATTATTATTATTATTATTATTATTATTATTATTCAAGTTCTACCAAAGATCTTTTCTAAATGAAGAACCATTTTCCTACATCCAAAATTTATGCATAAAATATGGGGTCGTAGACGAAAATATTGATTTCTCTATTTTATCCTCTACGAGCCTTAATTGCATAAATTTATGTACGTATATTTGTGTATGTGTATCTATTTATATATTTGGGTATGTGTCTATGTGTATGTATATGTGAATATTTGTGCATTATGTATGTGTAAATGTGTATATGTGAATATTTGTGTATGTGTGTATGTGTATGTATGTATATGTGTAACACCCATAAAATTTACGTCAAATTTAAACTTTTAATACTAACAAAAGAGTCAAATAGTAATTGTTTTTACAAAACATTTCCAATTCTTTTTATCATCAGAGTGTCTCAAAATAGATCATGAGGATGAGGAGCGGTACGATCACGCCTTCGCCTTCCCTCGCTCTCCTGAAGTACCTGAAACAATAAACTGAAAACTGTAAGCCTGAGGGCTTAGTGAGCTACCCCCAAAATACCAATACCACACTGGTAGAAGCCATAGCCATAACGATCAATCAAACAACATACATACTGGGCCATCGGCCGGACTGGTCCGCCCTACTGGGCCTACACTCTATCTGAATCTATCCCGAGCCTTCGGCATGACTGGTCTGCCGCGTGGGCCTACAGTCTCCCCGGACCGCTCAGAGGGTGTGTTGGCCTTCAGCACAAAGCAGGACCGCTTCAACCCATCCAACCAGCAACTAACCATGTACGCATACTATCATATACTGGCACATACACATAGCAACATATCTATCTCAATTAACATCAATGATAGAGTTTCACTTGTAACTAGAGCATTGACCTAACAGGTCACTATCATACCAATCCTTATGGATCATAAAAGCATATCATGCTATCTATCCTGATTTCGATCTAACAGATTAGAATCGTATGTAGCATACTATGACAACCGATCTAACCGATCTCTTGCATAACAACCATCCTAAACATGATGGATTCTAACATGGCAATCACATAACACCCATCCTAAACCAGGATGAATCTAACATTGCAATAACAAAGCAACCATCCTAGACCAAGATGTGAATCATAAAGGACCGGCCTTGGTGCCGTAGACACTACCCATATAGTGAGGATAACTCACCTCGCAGATGTCGATTGAAATGCAAACCCCAACTATTGGATCACTTGACACCGGCTCCACCAACTATAACCATAACACAATATACTCATAAGTTCTTACTCTTATGAGACACCCCATAACCCCTTAGTAATTCCTGATCAAAGTCAGAGTCCTCAGTCAAGGTCAACAGTCCATGTTGACCTCAACTCGCCGAGTTCATGGAGCACATTCCAACTCGCCGAGTTCCTTCGAATCCCGATCAATCCTTAAGGGCCACCCGTCGAGTTTCCTCCTTGCAACTCGACGGGTACACACACATGCCTACCCAAGGGAAAAGCCAACCGACTTGCCGAGTTGTTCTTCAACTCGTCGAGCTTTATGGTGATCTTCATCGGACCCGCCGAGTTGTTCATCCAACTCGCCGAGTTCAATGACCATCTTCATGTGACTCGCCGAGTTCACTCTTGCGACTCGCCGAGTCCATCTAGTCCTCTTTCCATACAAACGTGATTTGAGCCATGCAGCGGCTCCAAATCACAAATCCAAGCTTCTAGGGCATACTTACCACGTAAAGTTGCAAACTTTACGTGCATGCATGGTTATAAAGGCTCCAAATGTCTATTTTAAGTTCTTAATGGAGCTTCTAGTCCAAGAGGGGCTCCAACCACAACCAATACAACAACTTTATGACTCTAGCATCCAAGGAGGGTCCAGATCTGAAGTTACAACTTCAGATCTAGCCCATAGCTCAACATCCCAACTTGAAAATCCATAAAAAGCCCTAGAATCAACCAAAGGGAAGAAAAGGAAGTGAGAAAGGTACTTTGATACCTTCAAACGATGCTAGCTGAGGCAAAACCCTCTTCCCACTCTTTTCTTGCTTCAATTTCCTTTGCACTCTTAGCTTCCTTCCTCCAAGATCCTCTTTCCCAAGCTTCAAACCCACACCAAAGCACACACACATGAATTAGGGTTTTAAGGGCTCTCAAAGACTATAAGGAGGCCCAAAGGAGGCTGAGGTTCCTTTAAATAGGGGTGCAAACCCCGGGATTTAGGGTTTCATCTGCCAGCTCCTACTCGCCGAGTCCCAATAGTGAACTCACCGAGTAGGTCACTAAACGCGTGTTCTCACCCCGCTGCTACTCGACGAGTAGGTCGACCAACTCGTCGAGTAGAGCCTCATCCCTAAATTATTAATTAATTAATACATGAGGATCGGGGCGTTACAATATGTGTGTATGTGTATTTGTGAATGTGTGTCTATGAATGTATGTGTGAATGTATGTGTCTATGGGGATATGTGAATGTATGTGTAAATGTGTATGTGTATGTGTGTATATGTTCATATGTGAATGTGACTGTAATGTTCAAATGTTAAAGGAATAATGAATCAAAATGAGCATGCCACTTCCACATAAAAGGGATACTTAATACTTTTTATACATTACCTATTTTCTTTATTTTATTATTCTTATTAGTATTTCCAATATTATTATTATTATTATTATTATTATTATTATTATTATTATTATTATTATTATTATTATTATTCAAGTTCTACCAAAGATCTTTTCTAAATGAAGAACCATTTTCCTAGACCCAAAATTTAAGCATATAACATGTGGTCACAGATGAAAATATTGATTTCTCCATTTTCTCCTCTACGGGCCTTAATTGCATAAATTTATGTATGTGTATTTGTGTGTGTGTATCTATGTATATATTTGGGTATGTGTCTATGTGTAATATGTGTGAATGTATATGTATATGTGAATATTTATGCATTATGTATGTGTAAATGTGTATATGTGAATATTTGTGTATGTATGTATGTGTGAATGTATGTGTATGTATGTATGTATATGTGTGTATGTGTATGTGTGAATGTGTGTCTATGAATGTATGTGTCTATGGGGATATGTGAATGTATGTGTAAATGTGTATGTGTGTGTATATGTGTGTATATGTTCATATGTGAATGTGATTGTAATGTTAAAATGAGAAAGGAATAATTAATCAAAATTAACATGATATTCCTCGTACAAAAAACCTATTTCATTGCCTGAATGGCACCGGCTCGATAAGGCAGGTTTGTGGGAAGACGTCGAAGCGGGTTTAGAATCAATCCCATCCGCCCCGTGGGGAAATAATAGGTCAATCAGGTTCATCCCTCTTGACAATACTAGTAGTCTTAGAAGGAGTTGCAACCTAAATAAATCTCTCTTGTCATAAGTTAATTTGCCAATGATTACTATTTAATATGTTTCAGTTTATTAAATAATTCCTATGCGGTCCCCATAAATCCTAAAATTAGGGTTTCGTGGCATTGGGGTTTTCCAAACCCTAATTAGGGTTTCCGGCCCAAATACTAGCCCATTAATCAAATGGTTGAGCTTTTTGGTCAGTTAGGGCTTCATTGGGCCCATTAGGGTTTCTTTTCATTATTCTAATTCCTAATTACATTTTCAATGAAATAACCAAAAATAAACACACACACACACACACACACTCAAAATAATCATGCACACACACAACCACCCTTGCGGTGGCCGACGGTAACACATAGTGGCAGCCAACACCTCACGGTGGTGGTGGTGGCTGTTCTTTTTCGAATCGTCGGCCAAGAAACGATCCTACAACCCTCACAAGTGAAACACATGCATACAAACACTGAACCACACTCACAGCCACTCATACACTAAGGTTAAGGGTGGCAGAAAAGAACTAGCGACGTCAGTCACCATGATTGGCAGTTGTGGTGGTTTCCTTGGGTTTTCCGACCAATAGAAATGCTCCAAAAGAAGATGATTAGCACAGCAGCGCTCAAATTTACACACCAAAACAGATGTAGCCACCCACCTGGTGGCACACGATGACTAAAGGAGACAGCGGCAACACACGAACGGTGGCAAATGGCCATCAGAGGATAACATCAGCCACAACAGCCGCCCGGAATGGCGACCTTGCAGCGACAGAAGAAGAAGAAGACGGTGGGGGACTAGCAATTACTCGACTTCGCCGGGAAGGAAAGGCATTCTAGCGAGAAAACGGTGGCAGCAACCCACGTAACCTCGTTTCACGGTGGCCCTCATTGTCGCTGGCTGCAAGGGCTTCAACGGTGGGTTGTAACTTCGACAGTAGCGAGCAACGGCGCCGGAGGTCATAGGGAAGAGGGTGACAACAGAAATGCTACTAGGGTTAGGGTTGCGGAGGGATGACGCTTATAAACCCCGAACCATATAAAATTTGGTCCATAATGACACTATTAGCCCTTCCTTCCTCCATTTATTTCAAGATAGGTCCATATTTTACTCTTTCTACCCTGACTCCGGAGATTCCTTTCAGAATGAGTCCAAAGGTTACCAATTACACCATGCTTTCTAAAGTCCTTACTAAATAAGCCCCAAAATTCCACTTTAACCCCCGAAGATTCAAATATTGTCATTTGGCTTCCCGAAACCCACACCTTGCTAATTATTATTTGATTTTTGGGCTATAATAATAATAAAATTACTTCTTGGGGTTCCGGTTTATTATTTAACCATTCTATTTTAAACGGGATGTTACAGTATCATTTTGTGTGATTTGATGAGAAAATAGAGCAAGCATATGAATCGAAGTTTTTCCGTTCCTTTTACCCATGTGGATTAAAGCGATATATGTGGGCCCCTCGATGATTTAGTGATGACACCCCTAAGTGCTTGGCCAAGCCTGGACTGATTTGATTTGTTCAAATAGTCGGTCGTCATAAATCGGAAATCGGGAAACAACAGATGGACAGAGATAATGATTATAATCCATGTCTTAGTTCATATGATATCCAGAATGGAGGAATATATGATCCCTTATATAATGGAAACGTTATTGACTAAGTCAGAGTTCGACAGGGGCTTTTAAGAGCTACGATTGCTAGTCGGGTTGGGGTCGTGCTTGCGATAATAGTTGTTAGACTTATCCAAGTGGGAGACTGTTGGATTAGGTCGAAGCCTATAACTATTATTAGTATGTACTTGATCCGAGAGTAGCATGATCCATTTGGGTTGCATATCATCAGGACAATTTGATAGGATGGACTTTTTAGAAGAGGTTATTTATGATTTGTTAATATATTATAAGTTGTAATATATTAATATGAAATCATATTATTTAATTAGTATCGATCAAGAATTGATTTGGAATTAATTATGTGATCAAAAAGAGACTAAGAGGTTGATTAGTAAATCATTCATTCTTATGGTGCGAGCCAATGATCTATGATTCCTTAAGTTGGGCTAAACCCATGTGACAACCCATGGATGATCAATGGAGGTTTAAACCCATGGATCCTAAGGAATACGGAAGGTCATGGCTATTAATGTTTACATGGTGTAACCATAATGTGCCACACTATATAAGACGCCCTTAGCATCCAAAATAGACTACTACATACACTAGTGATCATTGGAATCCATGAGCTAATTTTGGAGTGTAAGAAACTCTCTCAAAATTCATCTTTTGTTCTAGGTGTGTTGTGATTCTATTTGAGGCATTTATACTATTGGTGCAAAGTTCTTAAAGGCCAACACAACAAGGCTTCCAACTACAACAAAAGGTATGTCATCTAACTAGAACTTTGTAGTAAAGATACTCTATTGTATACTAGTTAGGATAATGCTTTGGAATTTTAAAGTTTGCATGTATATTAGAGAAAACATAGATCAAAAGCATCTAGGGTTGCATGTACACCATATGGTATTGTATTATACTAAAACCCTTCAATTATTGGCTCATTAAGGATATTATTTTGGAGATGGTTTTACAAAGACATCCAATCAAACTTATTAGACAAGTAGGTGTGAGACCCATGTATTATATGAGTAAATTAAAAAAAAGTTAAATATAAATGTCAAAATATTTTAGAATTTTGAATTTATAAGTAAATAAAAAAAATAATGATTTATTATAATGAAAATGTTTTTTATCTTTTAAATTTAAACAAATAATTTAAATAAAGAAAAAAACTAATAAGCTTTAATTTTGAGAATTTTGAAATTAAAATGTAAGTTTAAAGAAATTAAAGAAAAAAACTACTATAAGTTATTATTTGTTCGTTTAAGGTTTTATGGGTTTTCCTGTTGGATATTTTTTTCTTGAAATTCGTATAGAAAAGAAGCTTAAAGAAAAAAAATAGTATATTTGTTTGCGGGTTGTGAATTAACTTAATTAGGCTATGTTTGGGTTTATATACTAAGCTACATATATAAGACTTTTTCTATTAAAAAAACACCATAACGTAATGTTTGATCTATCGGGTTCATGAATATGAATTCAAGCTCATGGGAAATTTACTTGACATTTCCAGGTGATAGAACAACTGAAGAAAATGTTTCAAATTACTTTAGATAATTTTTTGTGAATGTGTGACCTTTTGAACTAGTTAAATATATCTGGTCAGTGGATGAGTAGGTCGATACGATATTAAACGTTTTTAGGTCACTCATATTATTTGGGACCAAAATGGAAAAATCAACAAAGTAACTGTATTTTTGATATACAATAACATCATACTTTTATTTTATTTCCCGTAATAGCAACATACTTGCGGGTCACAACAAAAAAAAAAAAAGTAGAATGTGAAGAAAAACGACAAATCGGACCCAAGTAAAACGGACCACCCAAGATGGACCCGTGGCTGCAAAATGTTCACCTCTAATACCGTTAATGGACGAAGGTGTGTCCTATTAGAAATAGGCATTCAAATGAATTTGCAAAAAAAAACATCAAAAAACATATTTAATACGTGGTTGAATATGTAAGCTAATGAAGAAACACATGAGTGGTTCAATCCAGATAAAAATTGAAGGAGAAGCAAGAGAAAAACACGGTGATATACGATTACAAATGTCATTACCAATTCTATTACCTTTGTATTTTTACTGATGTCGCAAGCTAACAAAATAAAGAAAATCATATATATATATATATATATATATATATATATATATATATATATATATATATATATATATATATATATATATATATATATATCGGGATGAGCAAAACCGAACCTAAAACCGAAAAACCGACAAAAAACCGAAAATGAAATGTAGCCGGCGGTTTGGTAGATTTTTCAATAATCGTAAACTTCGGTTTGGGTTTGTTAAAATCGAAAGAAATCGAACCGAACCGACTATATAAAATTTTTAAAAGAATATATATTTTCACTACTAGAAAATCTCAAAATACCTACGAAAATCACCTACGGAAATATTCCGTCGGAAAATAGCGACGAAATACCGACGACAAATAATGCCCTAAATTATTGACAAGATTGTGACGGAATACCTAATAAATACCGGCGGAAGTAAATACCAAGGTTCAAAATAACGTAAGACGTGACTTGGCGACAATGTCAAGCCTCAAGCTTTTCCGAGCCTCGGCGAGTCACGGCGTTTGTAAAGCGTGACTTAAGGCGGCAATTTTCTATATAATTAATATTTTTATATGTATTTTCAACTATTATTCATTTTTATTCACATATATGAGTTAAGACGACGTTTTGGCAAAACTTGGCGGCATGTGCAAGCCTTGGAGCCGTGGCGCGCCATGGCGGAGCCATGACGAGCTTTTTAGAACCTTGGTAAATACCGACGGAATAGCTACGAATCTAAGAAAATGATTAATTTATTTAATTTCCATCACAAATCCGTCGCTAAACATTAGAACTTACAAAATGCAAAAAGGCTAGGTGTGGTTTTGAACTGACATCAACCGTGTACCATGTCAATCTCTTTACCATCAGGTCGGGCATGCCACATCCACTCATCAGGGATACTTAATATTTTTTATACGTTACCAATTTCTTTATTTTGTTATTGTTATTAGTATTTCCGATATTTCTATTATTATTATTATTATTATTATTATTATTATTATTTAAGTTCTACCAAAGATCTTTTCTAAATGAAGAAACATTTTCCTACAACCAAAATTTATGCATAAAACTTGGGGGCGCAGACGAAAGAATTGATTTCTCTATTTTCTCCTCTATGGCCTTAATTGCATAAATTTATATATATATATATATATATATATATATATATATATATATATATATATATATATATATATATATATATATATATATATATATATATATATAGTTGTGTATGTGTATCTATTTATATATTTTGGTATGTGTCTATGTGTATGTGTGAATGTATATGTATATGTGAATATTTGTGTATGTGTGAATGTATATGTGTGTATGTGTATGTGTGAATTTGTGTTTATGAATGTATGTGTGCATGTATGTGTCTATAGGGATATGTGAATGTATGTGTAAATGTGTATGTGTATGTGTGTATATGTTGATATGTGAATGTGATTGTAATGTTCAAATGTGAAAGGAATAATGAATCAAAATGAGCACGTCACTATAAACATATATGGATCATGTATAAATAAGTTAAGCAAAATATAAATAACCATGTATAATAGAAGTGCAAAAAAACGAAATGAAAAAAACGACGTTCGGTGCCTGAAATGTCAAAAATAAGGAAAATCCGTAGGTGATCCGTCAGAAATTACCGACGGAATAGCGAAATATAGCTTCTTCTGTTGGTAATCCGTAGGTAATTACGTACGGACTTCCCTTATTTTCAACTTTTCGGTCGACAAACGTCGTTTTTTTCACTTCACCTTTTTCACACCACTACTATAAATGATTCTCTACATTTTCACCAAGTTATATCTGATATCTACGTGCGTATAGCCATGTGCACCTTTCGCTTCCAAGGCACAAATAGACAAACTTTTTCACAAAAGAAAAGGCATGTCTGATCTCAAAAATCCAAAAGTCCAGAAAAATTTGTTTTCTCTCACTATTTTTCAAAAAACCCTACCACCAAGAAAACATCCAAAAAGGAATGTACAGTTTCAACAGTCATTCCTACTTCATCTGACATAATTCAAAAGAGTGCAATGTCTTTTCGAAACAGTGTTTTTCAAATCTATTCCTCAGATGATCCGAAATGGAAATGTATTTTACCCACTCCAACACATTTAAAGTCACGTCAAAATTTTAACAAATGGAAGGGTATCTTACCAAATCCAACAAAAAGGATACAATGATCTACACGTGCTAATCCTTTTTCAAAAAAAAACTTTTCAGAAAACTAACAACACTTGTGTCAAATCTTTTCAACCTCGGTCTAGTCAAAAGCCAAACAACTCTTCCTTTAGACCGCTGACCAAACGTGGTGTCAGAACAAAAGACAAAATCTCAACCTATGAGTGTTAGTGTAGTTGCAAAAATCAGAAACCTCGTAACTTTACAAAAACACAAAACACTGCAAAATTTCACAAACACCCAAGACAAGGTTTAAAAGTTGACACGAAACCAGTCCCTGTAACCTCGGTCCATGCATCACTCAGAAACTCACCTGTTGTTCCAGGCTCCAAACTTGTTTGGATACCTAAACTAACCGTGTAATTCTCAGGCTTTGTGCAAGGAGGAACAAGAAGATGAATGGTTAATTGACAATTCCTGCTCCTTGCACATGATAGGAAGGTTAGAATACCTTCGGGATTTCAGGCCAATTTGCAATGATGGAAATGTTACATTCGGCAACAATGCGAATGGAATTATCCGAGGTTACGGTGTACTTACTACGTGGAACTTCTTAATTCAGAAGGTTGCTTATGTAGAATGCCTTAAACACAATCTCATCAGTGTTGGCCAACTATCTAAGGCAGGCCATTGAGTTGAGTTTGATGATCAATTCTATTATGTTATGACCAGTGATAGGAGCACCTGCTTGATCAAGTCACGATCCGAGGGTACCATGTATCCTCTGGATGTCTCTCTCATCATTGGCAAACCGCAGCTGTGTTTCCTTTCCAAAGCCGTATCCGAAGTCAGCTGGTTATGGCCCCGTAAGCTCGCTTATCTCAACTTCAGATACATCAACACTTTGGTTACTGGAGAGCTGGTCAGAGGACTACCTATTCTCAAGTTCAGCAATGACACTCTATGTCCTGCTTGTGAATGTGGTAAGCAGTCCAAAGATAGTCACCCCATGGTGATTGACTCATCTATATCTGAACCACTTGTGCTTCTGCGCATTGATCTCTGCGGTCCATCAACCGTAGCCCATCTCCATCACAAAAAGTACATACTGGTTATAGTAGATGACTTCACTCGCTTCACATGGGTTTTCTTCCTCAAATTCAAATCCGAAACACCGCAAGTTCTCATCAACTTCATCAAAGAAATAGAACTCCAGATCAAGCTACCAGTAAGACGCATCCGCAGTGATAATGGAACAGAGTTTAGTAATTATCCTCTCAATAGCTTCTTGACGTCTAAAGGTATTACTCACAACTTCTCAGCTCCTTTTACACCCCAACAAAATGGTGTAGTAGAGAGAAGGAACCGTACACTAGTCGAAGTAGCCAGATCCATGCTCAACTTCGCACACCTTCCGCTTTACTTCTGGGCTGAAGCAGTAGCAACCGCATGCTTTGTTCAAAACTGAAGTATTGTGTGCAAACACCTAAATAAAACACCATATGAGGGCCTTAACAATCGCAAACCAAATGTTCGCTTCTTTCATATCTTTGGGTGTAGATGTTTTGTGATGAACAACAGAGTTCAGCTTAACAAATTTGCATCGAAGTCTGATGAAGACATCTTTCTTGGCTACTCTACGAATAAGGTTGCTTACCGGGTTCTCATCAGACGTACAAGGCTAATCATTGAAAGTTTCGATGTGAAATTCGATGACTCTTACATCCGCAACACCCCACCATCCACTGAAACCACCGCAATCATGGAAAGTGACATTCCTGCTTCTACAGGTCCTCTAAATCTGGTTGAAGTCAATTATGATGATCTTTTCGACCCTGTTGAAATGGCAAAACTATCCGAAGTTCTTGTGTCATCGACCGCTCAACAACAACACGCTGATGTTTCTGGTCCATCTCTATCCAAAGTAGCATCTCTCAATACTTTCACCTCTCCGATTGAGGGGGAAAACTCTACTCCGGATCAAGCAACAACCATAGAGGTTCCAGTACTAGATGATGCTCAAGTTCCTATCCACAGAAAATCATTACAATCAAACGTATCTTCAGATTCGGATGATGAAATCATAGAGAACATTGACACTTGAACCGATTCAAGGATCTTTACTCTCCCATCAACAGTCCAGGGCGAACCTTCTCAGGTTCCAGAGGAACTCCCATCAGCAATCCAGGGGGAACCTCTCCAAATTGCTCAAGAAAACTTCATTCTCGCTCCAACAAGCCAAGATGATTCCGCAGGCTGCTCTTAAATCCATGGGGAACTGCCATCTCCAACCGAAGAAACTTATGATATTGAAGACATTCCTTCTACCACAGCCGCTGATCATCTGATGCCTCGTCTACATGTATGGATGAAGGACCACCCACCAGGTCAAATTATTGGCAACCCATCCGCAAGTATCCAAACTCGATCTGCCAAGGACTTATCTGATCATTGTCACTACGCAACTTCTATGTCCGCAGTCGAGCCTCGATCAATCAAAGAAGCTTTATTGGAACCTGATTGGATTTCTACAATGCAAGAAGAACTGGAAGAATTCAAAAGGAACAAGGTGTGGCAACTCGTTCCCATACCGCAAGGCCATACTATTTTTGGAACAAGATGGGTGTTCAAGAACAAGTTAGATGAATCTGGTGTGGTTATCAGAAATAAGGCAAGACTGGTTGCAAAGGGGTACAGTCAACTGGAAGGTGTTGACTATGATAAAACGTATGCTCCGGTGGCAAGAATGGAAGCCATCCAAATCTTTTTAGCATATGCTGCCCACAAAAACATCAAGGTACACCAAATGGACGTTAAGAGTGCTTTTCTCAATGGGGAACTGAAAGAAGAGGTTTATCTTCAACAACCTCCTGGATTTGAAAGTATTGAATTCCCTGACCACTGCTACAAGCTTCAAAAGGCAGTCTACGGTCTGAAGCAAGCCCCTAGAGCTTGGTATGAGACTCTTTCTGAATTTCTAGTCTCTTCAGGGTACAAAAGAGGAGTGATTGACCCCACGCTATTTAGAAAAGAAAATGGTGACCATATTATGCTTGTACAAATATACGTGGATGATATCATCTTCGGATCGACTGATCAAGGAATGATAGATAAATTTGCTAAGCTCATGACAAACAAATTTCAAATGAGCATGAATAGAGAGATTAATTTCTTTCTAGGTCTTCAAGTCAAACAAACGTATGCTCCGGTGGCAAGAATGGAAGCCATCCAAGTCTTTTTAGCATATGCTGCCCACAAAAACATCAAGGTACACCAAATGGACGTTAAGAGTGCTTTTCTCAATGGGGAACTGAAAGAAGAGGTTTATCTTCAACAACCTCCTGGCTTTGAAAGTATTGAATTCCCTGACCACTGCTACAAGCTTCAAAAGGCAGGCTACGGTCTGAAGCAAGCCCCTAGAGCTTGGTATGAGACTCTTTCTGAATTTCTAGTCTCTTCAGGGTACAAAAGAGGAGTGATTGACCCCACGCTATTTAGAAAAGAAAATGGTGACCATATTATGCTTGTACAAATATACGTGGATGATATCATCTTCGGATCGACTGATCAAGGAATGATGGATAAATTTGCTAAGCTCATGACAAACAAATTTCAAATGAGCATGAATAGAGAGATTAATTTCTTTCTAGGTCTTCAAGTCAAACAAATTCAGCAAGGGATATTCATTCATCTAGAGAAATACACCACTAAACTATTGAAGAAATACTCTATGGACAACTGATACTCGGCTAAGGTCCCTATGGCCTTCGGTTATAAGATCTCTGCTGATCCCTCTGGTAAATCTGTGGATCACAAGACTTATAGAGGTATCATTGGCTCTCTAATGTACCTCACCGCAAGCCGACCGGACATTGTCTTTGCAACTGGTGTATGTGCAAGGTATCAGGCTGACCCAAAAGTGTCACATATGACCGCAACCAAACAAATTTTCCGATACCTGAAAGGAAGCAAATCTCTTGGTCTATGGTACCCTACAGACGATGATTTCAGTCTGCAAGCATTTACCGATGTGGATCATGACGGCTACAAACTTGATCGAAAAAGTACATCTGGTGGATGTTAATTTTTGGAAGGTAGACTCGTTAGCTGGTCCTCAAGAAAACAAAGTTGTGTTTCATTGTCTACTGCAGAAGCTGAATATGTGGCCACAGCCAACTGTTGTTCTCAACTTCTATGGATGACGACACAACTGTTAGACTACAGATACAGAATGATGCGGATACCAATCTACTGTGATTCTGAAAGTGACATAGTGATTTCTCATAATCCTATTCAGCACTCCAAGACGAAACATATTGAACTATGGTATCACTTCATCAAAGACCACATTTTGAAAGGTAACATCGAACTCATCTTTGTCCCTACTCATGAAGAGATTGCTGATGTATTTACAAAAGCACTTGACTTTACGAAACTCAATGAATTCTTACAAATGTTAGGGATGATGAATCTGGACCCTCAATTCTTCTTGAATTGATAGGTACCGCAGACCTTCTTGGTCTTCATTGCGGTCCTAACTGAAAGTCATTTATAATAGATGGTTTTGATATATCCTATGTACCATAGTTTGTGTACCGCAACCATATATTATATCTATCTTTCATGGGTCTTTCTTGTTTGTTATTACTAACTTCTTGTACAAGTGCTCTTCTTAGTTTTCCCCACTGCAGTCATCCGCAATGACAAAGAAGCCATCCGCAATGATGTGTCCATCCGCAGTCACATTAATTGATTTTCAGACTGTTCATTCTTTTGAAAAATAAAAAAAATAGTGTGCTATTTAATGATCCTTCATTAAATAAAACATTAAATAGAAACATTCCTTTGAGAAACTGTCACATTCTTTTCTTCTAAACCTTGTCTCAGACCTATTTTAGGTATAATGACAAAATAAAGATTTTCCAAATCAAATCCTTTTATTATGTCTTTTCCTATTACCCAAAACCATCACATCCGTTACAACTTCCCCTTTATCCAACAGATTAATCTCTCCCCCACCACACGTTCATCAGACGTGATACAAAACCTGACATTTCATTAAATGCATATCCCTTTTCTGGTTAATCCCAAATTCAGACTTTATCCCTCTTTTGTCAATATGTGGTTGAGATTAAAGACGCTAATTCAAAAGATAAACCCAAACGTTTTTACCCAATTTCACTTAGGTCAAAAACGTTTCCCGCTTCATTAAGACACTATAAAACCCCTTTCTTCTCCACAAAGAAAATTTTACGCTCTCTAAACCTTCAATCCTCTTCTGCATTCTTCAAGCTTTCTCAAATTCATAACAATAGTGAAATCCGGTGTCTCAAAGAAACAATCCAAGGCCTCTGGATCAGTGAACCCAACTGGTTCAGACTCTCCCACAATTGCCTCAAGCAATTTCAGAGCCATCTTCGAAGAACAACCTTCTTACAATGCTCCCACAAAACTTATGATCAAGTTCTTGAAAAATCATCCTTTGTTTGGTCCATTCGATGCTTTCACAGACGTCCCAATTTTAACCCTCTTCAAGTGTGCCTTCTCTGCCTATCGTCCACTTGAAAACCCCCAAGAAGTTCATCTAAACCTAATAAATGATTATTTGGTTATTCTGTCCAAAGAAAAATTCCTCACCGCCATTAACCTCCTTGTTCATCCCTCCATCAAGATTTTCACCCCATCAATGGCGGACATCATTTTGGCACTCTATCAGATGGGTTATCAGAAAAAGATCAAAGGAATTGGCGAATTCAAGGAGAACCAATTGCCTGTGGTCTGGTAGTTCGTGTGCCACTTTGTCATCCGCAATCTATCCGGCAGAACTGGAGGCACGGATAACATGGGACTCAAGCTATTGGAACTGGTATGGAGTATCTTCACAGGCCACGATGTGAACTACGGACAGATCCTTTGGGATGATTTTCTACAATACATTCCCAAAGAGAGCCCAAGGCAGTTACCAAACGAACTTACCTTTGCTAGGTTCTGGTCCCTCTGCATTTCAGATCTACATGCGGATGCAGGGATAGACATGGGTTGTGACATCAAATTTTTCTTCACCAAGGATCTCAAAAGGTACAATCCTTCTTTTGATCAAACAATCTTTGGCCCAATCCGCAGACTTCCTGTCCATATTCTTTCTACCCTCGGTCTTGAGACTGCTGATGTCTCAGACCATATTGAGGCTACGGAAGGTATTGACCCATACCTTCCTACCCCTCCTCTTCCATCCGAAGTCATTAACCCTGAAGGCATCGCCGTCCCTTCCTCTACAACTCTCTCTAATGTCTCTCATTCCCAAAGACGCAAAAACAAAGTTTCTACCCTTCATGGCCCCCGCAACACAAAGAAATCAAGAACTCCTAAAAAGGATGCTTCAAAACCCTCCAAACCTTCAAAAAAAAAACACCACCCATAATAACAACTATGGAACCAAGTCATCATGACTCCAGCAGTGACTCAGATGAGGATAACCAACCCATATCAATCCTCAAGAAACGCAAAACTGATCCTTCTAGCCAAATGCATGACCGAACCGATACCTCAGCCTCTCTACAGGCTCCAGTAGTCCTTGGGATGCCTGCACATTCATTCAAAACTACAGTCTTCTTCCTTTCAGACTCAGAAAGTGTGTCTGATTCACAGCAAAGAAGAGACTCCCCCCTAGTTCATTCCCAAGGGGATAATACTGGTTCTCGCCCTATAGTCTCCAGGGCTTCCCGACTGCATATTTTTTCTCCTGAGGAGTTGAACTCCATCCTCTTGAATGTCACCCAAACACTACAAATACCTTCCCAACTACAGGGCACTCTTACTCTGCTTACATTATTAACAGGTGGTTTAGGCATGGTGAGCACAAATGTGCAAGGATCCGTGGACCCGAGGGACACCTTGGTGCAATTTCAAGGAATTCACGGTGAAGATTCTAGTGATTCATGGAGCAAGTATAAACCCTCCAATGAGGCTGAAGCAAAGAAGTATGCCACTTTTCGAAGGGAATTCCAAGCATGCAAGGATCAACAAATCAAACAACAGCAGTTGAAGGAATAAGAAATACAAGTAGTGGCTAAGTATTGGGCAGATGCCATTAATAATGCCAATACCGTAGCCACCATCCTTAAAGTTCAAGATTGGATGATAGAAATGGTTGAAACCTTCCACAAGACTCAGGAAGCCACTGCTGACCAACATGTCTCCAAAGCTCCTCCCACTCCCACTGTTGAAGGTTCACAAGATGAAGGACCCAAAATCGAAGTGAGTTCTGATCCCATCTTCGGTTTTGATGATGCTGTACTACAAGAGGTAAATAAACCCTCTCCTTCTGATGAAAATCTCATGATGTTCGATGAAGACGAAGAATCCAGTGGCTCTCATCATTCGACCTTTAAACCCAAAGAAAAGAAGAAGAAGAAGAAGAATGTTGTTACACGAAAAGAGTTTCTAAGTCTTCAAGCCAAGGTCGATCAAATCCTTGTTGCGGTTAAGCCAACTCAACCACAACTAGAAGACATTCCTTGACCGCAGTCCCAGATGGAAAGGATTGAATGCCTGGAAACACGAGAGAGAATGGTTGCAGAGCGTATCTCTCTTAAGGTTGAAATGGGGATCCGGTCCCTTGACAATAATCGTCAAGCTGACCAAAAAGAGTTCATGGCTGCTGCGGAACGCCTCATCTCTGAGGTAACTGCAATCAACAGGGATCTTCAAGCAGCTGTTGCGGATCAAGCCTCCCACACTGACAAACTGATTGCAGAAACACACACTGCCTATGAGTCTGCAATTTCAGTCCTTCAAACTACTATCAACCGTCTGTAGAGATCTTTGTCTACAAATTTCCATGGTTGCGAAATTCTTCATCTTACCAAGGAAATCCATAGGCTACTCTTCAACCCCTCCATCCCAAACAATCAATAATTAGTCGAAGCCCTCAAAGCTCAATTCCAAGAGGTGTATGTCAAGGTTGATGGCCTTCGTCAATGGCTTGAGGAGGCTCCGGGTCTGAACTCCTCAAGAGGGGGAAGTGAAGAAGAAGAAGTCCATCACTGCAATCACTCCATCTCTCCACAACATCAAACTCCCTCTGTCACTATAGAAAAAGTTCCTACACCACAACCTTCACTGCAACCATCTCACCACACTCCACCTCATAACTCTCCAGTGCAACAGGAAAACACTCCTGAGAAACCAGAGACTCCTCCGCACTTCAAAAACCTTGTGGAGTACATGTCCTCTCTGAGTTCAAATGAATCCCCTGCCACCACTCAAAGGAAAAGAGATTGGAAGGCAGCCAAACTTGCTGAAGAAGTTTGGAGACTACGCGGTTTTGACACCATCAAGGATGAGTCCTTGATAAATTCTTGGATCAATTCCCACCACAGACTGCTTGATGATGACTACATTCCCCACCTCACCTATGCGGAACCCCCTTCCGACGGTTACTGGGATGTCCCAATCTCTCCCAATGCCAGATACTTCACTGTATTTGAGCAGTTCGACCGCAACCTTCCAGACGCCAAAAGACTGCCAATGGAGTTTGAGAGACTTAGCCAATTTTATGCTAAGCATGCCTCTACTGTTGAGAAAATATGGTCTAACGATAGACCATCCGCAGTAAAGAACTACAAGATCCAGAAGTTTATGAAGGCGGACTTCATCCAGTACACTCTGACCAGAAGGGAACATGATTATATCCGCACCTAGGCTGATTTTCCCTACATGAATCCGGAAGAAGTCTTTCTCATTGCTAAGGTGTTTCAACACAAGTCTGAGAATCAACCAAAGATGAAGATTGCACTTGAAAGGGCTAGTACTTTCTTGAAGGAAACAATCTGTGACTTTGCCAAGATCGACGTAGACATTCACCCCACCATTGCCAAGAAAGTTGATTTGCTACCTCTTGACCCTGCACCAATGCCTACCGAGGGCTATGCAGAAAGATCCTCAGGTGCAACCAACTATCCTGAACTTGGAGTCATTTTCAAAAGGAAGACTGATAATGTCAAATACTTCATTCCTATGACTGCCATGCATCGCCTCACCAGGAAGCAACTTGACATCTGCCAAAACGCAGTTGAAAAATCTAAGCACACAACTACAGAAGTCAAGTTCGAAATCTTAAGAAGAATCAATTGGTTGGAGAACATCAGGAAGTTTTGGTGGATCCTGATCAAGTTTCTTAAACTTGATAGCTGATCAAAAGTTATAGAGGTCACTTAGGGGGAAATTGTTGAATCATAAAAAGTGACCCTCTTGAACTTCAGCTACCACAGCCTCCAAGCCACCGTAGTCAACCCGCTTCATCAGCAGTCATCAACCGTAGTATCTATCTTCCGCAGTCTCTATCTAGATTACGTTACTTTGTCTTTTCTGTAATACACTCTATTGTCCAGTATGCCTTGCATGGCTACTCTTAGAGTTGTAATCTAGTAATCTTTACGAGTCTCTATAAATAGAGCTCATTCTCTTGTAAGAAAAAGTGTATTGCATCTAATTCTAATACACATCTCTGAAGTTATCTTTTCTATCTTACTTATTCAATCTTCTTACTCTCATAATCGATCACAATCTCTCTTCGGAGCAAGTCATCTGTGACTTAATCACTAAGTTTGATCTCACCTATTAAGTTGGCTTGAATGCATTCCTCGTTATGAATCAGCTTATGTGTATACTTGATATAACAATTGTTGTCATTTACATTTTTTTACTTTTCCGCAACTAACTCTCTATCATCTAACTCTAAATATTATTGTTGAGCTTTTAGATCCTTCGAGATTAACTATTCCGCAATATACTTGTTCTAACATTTGTTCAAGTGTGTCTCAAAGTTTTTCTCTCAACAAGAATAATAGTTAAAAATAAAATAATTTTATAAATTACATTACGTTTCTTACAAAAAAATATCAAAAGTAATTTTAAAGCTTGTTAATCATAATGTTAAAAGTAACATTAAATCGATAAATATATGCAATTTTATTCACACGTCAGCTGTGAGTAGTGGCTATGAAATGATATGATTTTAAAAAATGTTATAACATTGTTGAAAATCATTAAAATTTTACATAACAAATTAGTGTAAAATATATTATTTTATGGTTAGTATTAATGACATAATTACTTTCAACATGTGCTTACCAAATTTTAATTATATGATTTTTTTTATGCGCAACACGCATATATTTACCTAGTTGTGGATTTACATGATTTATGTCTCTTCTTGAAAATATTTTTTGTTGTCCAAAAATTTTATAGCGAACGAATTATAAATAAATTCACATTGCAATAACTTAGTTACATTCAACTACTTGTTAGTACGTCTAACATACATTCTTATTGACACACATAGTATAAACATATGCCTTATTGTCTACTACAATAATATATATATATATATATATATATATATATATATATATATATATATATATATATATATATATATATATATATATATATATATATAAATCATAACTGATTAGACTAAATAACGTCTCTTTGTTAGCACGGTAATGTATAGTATCCTTAGATCGTTCTCACATTTGGAAATTAGGTTATATTTGAAACAGAAACAATATGATAAAAGAACTAGATACCGGAAAAGAGGTAAAAAAGAAAACAAAGAACAAAAATGATATTTTTTAAGAGGAATGGAAACACTCCATTTTGTAGATGCATTACATTACTACATCACAACACCAATTATTCCAATTCGTAGGCTTGTCTTTATTCTACCAAGGGTTGAGCCATACATTAGATAAAAAGTGTACCTCGTAATGTCGCATGTGATTTAGGGTCATTTAAATGGATTTTGATATTCGTGAAATTCCATGAGACCAAAAGAAATAGATTTATACTTCATGGTTTGTTGCCAATATAGTATATATTTTGGAATGGAAACCAAATCATGCTCATTGTTCTACAATATACAATGCATAGGCAATATATATAGAACAATATATTAACATATCCCTACAATTTGATCAGAAGGTAGGTTACGAACATTTAAACTGCTGCAAAAATATGAGAATGAGTTGGTAGGTAGCCATTTGGTGAAAATATCGACATATTGCTATGAAGATGGAACATGAACTACACGCATGTGGCTGCGAGCTACTTTTTCATAGACAAAGTGAATATCGATTTCTATGTGTTTTGTCCCTTGATGTTGAACTGAGTTGGTGAACATGTTGTAACGCATGTGTTTCTGGGCTTGTCATTAATGTTGATATAGTAATCTAGGTTAACCTTTGTAACTCATTTTGAAATAATAGAAGTGTATTATTTGAGTATTATGTGTTTTGTGCTTAATTGTGTGTCTTAATTTAATTAAGAATAAAAATAAGCGTCAAAATGAAATATTAGATAAAGCCGATATCTATAGATAATGTTGTAGTAGCTGAAACGAGGTTTCTGAATATATAAAGAATGCCGAAATCCGAGTTATAACGAAGAGGTTATGATCTGTCGAAGTTTCGCGACAGAACCGGCACGACGCTGAATGACGTAAAAAGTGAATTTATGTTAGAGTGATACTTAGCCCTAGCGATCTAAACGAATGTTGGAGTTCGTTAAACCGAGAACGTGCATAATAAGAATGCCCAAATCTGACTTTGTATGAAGAAGTTATGAATTTTTTCTGAGTTTCAGTTTAGTAGTATGGAGCCCGAAACTCGAATTCGAGATCGAGTGATTGTTGGTTGAAACAATATAAACGAGAATCGAAGATCTCGTTGATAGTAGTGCATTGGTGAAAAGTAAGACGAAAATGGATGCCAGATGAAGAAGTTATGAATTTATAACGGAGTTTTCCTGTCCCGGCCTACTAAAAATAAATAATAAAAACAAATCAAAATTATCCGACAGAGTCTAAACGAAAGTTGTAGAGCGTAGTCTCACCAACGCGTGGATATAAAGAACGTCGAAAATGGAGTTCGTATGAAGACGATATGAGTTTCTGAAGTTTTTAAATAATTAATATTTATTATTTAATCTATATCCATCCGAAGGAGTCACCGATCTGATCCAAACTACGCCCAACGTACACCGAAGCGTGACCCGCCTCGCACTCAAGTGCTCCGATGACGCATGCTGTGACGAATCCGCAGTACGCCCTGCATACCGGAGCATTACGCCCAGCGTAATGCGAGGCTTCAGCCTCTATAAAAGGCATGCGAGGGCAGCCGAGATCTTTTACTCCATTCTTCCTTCCTCTCGCATGTTTACCCCGTTTTGCGTGCAACTTATACCTCGAAGCGCCATTATCATTTCCGAGCCCCAAAGCAAGTCCCGAAGCCCCGAAGCAAGTCTCCAAGCCCCGAAGATCCCGAGAAGTGCAATTCCTGAGCTGAAGCTCTGCCCGCGAGAAACCCGGTTTTTGTGAAGATCTTCAAGATCTACCGAAGAATACTACTTCTACAAGTCGTTGTGTTGTCCGATCATCTTCTGATCAAGTGAGTGTGTAGTTACCTTGTTCTAACGCATAATTATGAAGTATTTTATACAAAATACGTGTTATGTGTATATTTTGTTGTTATATGTGTGAATGTATATTCACTTTCTTCTATCTCATAGATATGATTTATTTTCTATGAAATGCATGTTATGTGTATGTGTCTTATCTGTTGTTTGGAATATGTATTGAATGAGAATGCTATATAGGTTTTAAACTATGTATAAATATATATATATATATATATATATATATATATATATATATATATATATATATATATATATATTATCTACTAATATGTTGGGTAGAACATGGGTAGGTAGTTGATGTGTGATAAACAGATGAGAGGCCTCGATGTTGTTGTTGTTGATCTATTTATTCAATGGAGTATGGATATCGACCATAGACTCTTTCTAGACAGTCCTTTGGAATGCTAGCAGGCTCATAACCTGTAGGTGTTGTGAATGATGTGTTCACCGGTGTACTCTATCCCCTTCACGGTTGCGTTTAGGACATCTACTGTTGAGGAAACCCCTTTGCAGTAATGTCTGTCCCGATGAAAATCCTATATTAGGTCCCTTAAGATAGACGTTGTTTTAGGGAAGTAAAGTGAGGATAATGGGAATGGGTAATCGGGTTATTGTTGGATTGTTGGTGAAATTAAATATAATTATTTATTATGGGTTGAAAACCCTATATGCTCACTAGGCTCCCAAACCTGACCCACTCAGTTTTGTTGTATTACAGGTAGTGGCGCGAGAGCATAAGTTGGATGACTTATCAAAATCTTTTGATATTAGACCAGTTGTTATATGTAACTGTTGTATGTTCTATCTTTTGGTGTTCGGTATAAACAGTCATGGACTGAAGGTGTTCCGAGATCGGATTTGGATACCTAAGACAGGTGGAGTTAGAGATCTTCTAATGGAAGAAGCTCACAAAACCATGTACTCGATTCATCCCGGTAGCACTAAAATGTATAGGGACCTAAAACCCTATTACTGGTGGCCGACGATGAAGCTTCATATTGCAAAGTACATGGCCGAGTGTGTGACTTGTGCGAGAGTCAAGACACAACATCAGAAACCATATGGGAGTTTAGAACCTTTGCTTGTGCCTATGGGTAAATGGGAAGACATTGCTATGGATTTTGTCACTAAACTACCCAGAACAAAGAATAGTCACGACATGATTTGGGTGGTCGTTGATCGCTTCACTAAGAGTGCGCATTTCATAGCAGCCAATGAGAAATGGTCTAAGGATAAGTTGGAGAATTCTTACGTGAAGGAAATTGTGAGGCTTCACGGTGTTCCGTTAACGATTGTGTCAAATCGTGACAGCCGTTTCACCTTGCGATTTTGGAAAAGTCTACAAGAGGAATTGGGTACCAAGTTGTGTTTGAGTACAGCTTACCATCCACAGACTGATGGTCAGAGCGAACGGACGATACAAACACTTAAAGATATGCTGAGAGCATGTACTTTGGAATTCCTAGGTAATTGGGATGAACATTTACCTTTGGTAGAATTTTCCTACAATAATAGTTTCCATTCGAGCATAAAGATGTCACCTTATCAAGCTTTGTATGGACAGAAGTGTCGTACGCCGTCTTGTTGGATTGAGGCTAGGGAAAAGCAGTTTATGGGACCGGAGATAGTCCATCAAACTGTTGAAAAGTTGAAAATAATTAGGGAAAGAATGTTAGCAGCTCAGGATCGTCAAAAGAGCTATGCTGACAACAAGCGAAGACCGATGACTTTTGAAGTTGGAGATTCGGTTTTGCTTAAAGTCTCGCCGTGGAAGGGACTTATAAGATTTGGTAAAAGGGAAAAATTAAGTCCAAGGTTTATTGGACCGTTTAAAGTTCTTCAGAGGGTTGGGAACCAAGCTTACAAGCTCGAACTACCAGAAGAACTGAATGGAATTCATAACACTTTCCATGTGTGTTATTTGAGGAAGTTCACGGGAGAAGTTCCCGACATGATTCCACTTTCGGAGTTGAGAATCGATGAGAACAAAAGGTTGATTAAAGAACATAAGGCAATTATTGACCGAAAGACTAAGAAGTTGCGACGCAAGATGCTCGAGTTAGTACTTGTCCGATGGAAACACACGAATGGGCCGAATCTCACCTGGGAGATGGAGAGTGACATGATGGGTCGCTATCCGCATTTGTTTGTTGGTGTGTGATTCCAGGGACAGAATCATTCTAAGGTGGAGAGAATTGTAACGCCTGTGTTTCTGGGCTTGTCATTAATGTTGATATAGTAGTCTAGGTTTACCTTTGTAACTCATTTTGAAATAATATAAGTGTATTATTTGAGTATTATGTGTTTTGTGCTTAATTGCGTGTCTTAATTAAATTAAGAATAAAAATAAGCGTCAAAATGAAATATTAGATAAAGACGATATCTATGGATAATGTTGTAGTAGTTGAAACAAGGTTTCCGAATATATAAAGAATGCCGAAATTCGAGTTATAACGAAGAAGTTATGATCTGTCGAAGTTTCGCGACAGAACCGGCACGACGCTAAATGACGTAAAAAGTGAATTTACGTTAGAGCGATATTTAGCCCTAGCGATTTAAACGAATGTTGTAGAGTTCATTAAACTGAGAACGTGCATAATAAGAATGCCCAAATCTGACTTCGTATGAGGAAGTTATGACTTTTTTTCTAAGTTTCAGATTAGTAGTATGCAGCCCGAAACTCGAATTCGAGATCGAGTGATTGTTGGTCAAAACAATCTAAATGAGAATCGAATATCTCGTTGACAGTAGTGCATTGGTGAAAAGACAAACGAAAACGGACGCCAGATGAAGAAGTTATGAATTTATAATGGAGTTTTCCTGTCCAAGCCTACTAAAAATAGATAATAAAAATAAAATCAAAATTAGCCGATGGAGTCTAAACGAAAGTTGTAGAGTGTAGTCTCACCTACGTGTGGATATAAATAACGTCAAAAACGGAGTTCGTATGAAGAAGATATGAATTTCTGAAGTTTTTAAATAATTAATAATTATTATTTAATCTTTAATTCGGATGGACATCCGAAGGAGTCACCGATCTGATCCGAACTACGCCCAGCGTAGTTGAGTATGCCCAGCGTACACCGAAGCGTGACCCGCCTCGCACTCAAGTGCTCCGATGACGCATGCATTGACGATTCCAGAGTACGCCCCACGTACCGGAGCATTACGCCCAACGTAATGCGAGGCTTCAGCCTCTATAAAAGGCATGCGAGGGCAACCAAGATCTTTTGCTCCATTCTTCCTTCTTCTCGCGTTTTTACCCCATTTTGCGTGCAACTTATACCTCGAAGCCCCGGTATCATTCCTGAGCCCCGAAGCAAGTCCCGAAGCCCCGAAGATCTCGAGAAGTGCAATTCCCGAGCCGAAGCTCTGCCCGCGAGAAGCCCAGTTTTTGTGAAGATCTTCCAGATCTACCGAAGAATACTACTTCTACAAGTCGTAGTGTTGTCCGATCATCTTCTGATCAAGTTAGTGTGTAGTTACCTTCTTCTAACGCATAATTATGAAGTATTTTTATACAAAATACGTGTTATATGTATATTTTGTTGTTATATATGTGAATTTATATTCACTTTCTTCTATCTCATAGATATGATTTATTATCTATGAAATACGTGGTATGTGTATGTGTCTCATCTGTTGTTTGGAATATGTATTGGTTGAGAAAGTTATACAGGTTTTAAACTATTTTTAGAAAAATATATATTTTTTTTATCTACCAATATGTTGGGTAGAACATGGGTAGATAGTTGATGTGTGATAAACAGATGAGAGACCTCGATGTTGTTGTTGTTGATCTAGTTATTCAGCGGAGTCTGGATAACGACCACATATTCTTTCTAGACAATCCTGTGGAACGCTAGCAGGCTCATAACCTGTAGGTGTTGTGAACGATGTGTTCACCGGTGTACTCTATCCCCCTCATGGTTGCCTTTAGGACATCTACTGTTGAGGAAACCCCTTTGCAGTAATGTCCGTCCCGATGAAAATCCTAGATTATGTCCCTTGAGATAGATGTTGTTTTAGGGATGTAAAATGAGGATAACGGGAATGGGTAATCGGGTTATTGTTAGATTGTTGGTGAAATTAAATATAATTATTTATTGTGGGTTGAAAACCCTATATGCTCACCAGGCTCCCAAGCCTGACCCACTCAGTTTTGTTGTATTACAGGTAGTGGCGCGAGAGCATAAGTTGGATGACTTATCAAGATCTTTTGATATTAGACCAGTTGTTATATGTAACTGTTGTATGGTCTATCTTTTGTTGTTATGCTTTTGGTCTGTTTATCGGAACATGACATCCCAAATATTTTTATATAATGAAAACGCATCTCTTGATGAAATGCTTTGATAAACTTTATTTTATCATATTTTGTTTTGGGAACAAATTCCGCAACTCTTTTAAATCAAAAGGATTTATTCTGAAATTATTTTAAAAGCATAAATGAAACCGGTCTTTTCTGGTTGAGATTTTGGGGATGTCACACATGTAAACCGCATCGACATTGTCATAATAGACAATTGTTGCTTTACGTGTGGAATAACAAAGCTCGAGTAAAATATTCCGGATCCATGACGTCTCTATGATGGTGTTGGCGACACCGCAATATCCAGCTTCTGAATCGAGAAACTGTGAGCTGTCTTTTTTGAATACCATGATATGAAATTGTCCACAAGAAAGACGTGGTAGCCTTATGTAGAACGTTGGGTGGCTAGACATCCCCCCAATCTACGTCAAAGTATGCAACAAAGGACGATTCGGGGGAGATGTGAAGTTGAAGCCCATGATCAATTGTGCCTTGAATGTAGCAAATAATATGTTTGAGAGCATGAAGATGAGGCTCTCTAGGATCATGCATATATAAGCAAATCTGTTAAACTACGAAAACAATGTCAGATTTGGTAAAACTGAGATACTAAAGAAAACCGGAAAGGCTGTGGAATAGCATAGGATTGACAACTGGAGATCCATATGATGAATTGGTTCTGTTGGTGTTCAACATGGATTGTAGTGTATCATGTTTGCTCTTTCCAAGATTTTGATGGCATACTTATTTTAAGATAGAAAAAGACCTTTAGATGATCTGTAGATGATCTGACTCCATAAATACCCAAAAAATAGTTAAGTTGACCAGGATCAGTCATTGCAAACTCACATGATCCATGACATCTTTCTTTTTTCTAAATTTCCATGCTAAAGTAATTGGAAACATATATGCTACGAACATTTAGTTACATGTAATGGTGCTTTGTAAATGGAAAATTAGTATGTACCTAATTTTAAAGAACAACTTTACAAAGTGTAAGATGGCCTCCAAATGAAAGGGTTAAAGCTTTCCGTTTTAGTGAGTTTGGCTCTAAACTTGTCGATAATATGGTTCATTGATTGATTCTAGCCATCAAAACCCCGATCATAAGTCCTTTGTATGTGAATGGTATCTTACCTTTGGAGAAGTTGATTCCTCTTAGAACCAAGTCAATTTAAAAGTCTTGTATTTCCATTCAAAGGTTTTGGTTTTGCTCATGTTGACTTTAAGCCTTGAGGAAAGTTTAAAACAACTTAGAATTATAATTAATTCTTAGCACTCTCCATTGACTAAGTTCCTAAAAATATAACGCCATCTGTGTACTGAAGGTGAGTGACTTACAAACTATTGTTTGGTAATTTTGTTTTGGAAAGGGAACTTCCCTATTCCTGGCCAGCTTTACTCACCGACTAATTCTCTACTTCAAAGACGAGGCTATGCCTCATGCCTTGAAGTCACTGAGGTCAATGTAGATGAACTTCCATGGCCACAGGGGCTGAGTAGCGCCGAGATCAAACATGGGTCAATAAGTTATCCACCATATCATCCACATGCCTTACCAAGTCACCACAACCCAAATGATTCATTATTTGGTAATGTGGTACCTCGATAAATGGAATTATCTTTTGCTTACTCTAATGCGATGTTTAAACCTTCAAAAACTAGAATGAAAAGGAAATGGATATGGTGTTACCATATCATACACCCTTTTTCATTGATAATTCTTTGGTGGCTAAACCATTAATGACTACTGATGCACGGGCAAGATAAAAACACCTTAATCCGACAACACCGGTTTGAACCAAACTTCAACTTGACCATAACTACGTTGTGGCATTTCCAAGGCTATTCTCCCATTAATTTTCAAACGGTCTAAGGAATGTCTTTGTTTCGTTCATTTTTATCAATGAGGTCAAGTTCGTTGACAATAAATGGCCCATTAAAGATATTATTATCCTTAATGATATTATTGAACCATTAAGGATATTATTTTGGAGATGTTTTTACAAAGATACCTAATCAAACCATTAAAGATATTATTATCTTTGATGATATTATTGGCTCATTAAGGATATTATTTTGGAGATGGTTTTACAAAGACATCCAATATTAACTACTAGAAAAATAGCCTTTTACGACGGGCAATCTACGACACTCAGTGATTTATGTTACGCAAAAGGGAGTGACCTTAAAATGGTGTCGTCTCTTTAAAAAATTTAAGCATTTAGGTCACGCATTATTGCGTGCCCTTAGATTATTGTCTTAATGAAAAAAATCAAAAACACGGAGGGCACATGTGTGTCATCTAAGGATGTCGCTTTATAAATTTTAGTGGAAGCGCGCTTTCCATCCTTTTTAATAGCAGGGGGAAATGAAATCCTAAAAAATTAAAAACCTTGCATTTCATCCATCTTTTAGGGAATCCATGTAAACCCTAGACCTCATTTGAAGGTTTCGTTCTTAGTCATGTTGTTTCTGTTCGGGAAGGAATAACGAATTCATCCTCTCCACCAGCTGACAAGCTTCACTCTTTGCTTCTCCTTTTCTCTGTAAACCCTAGAGCTCATTATGCGGCTCCAACTCTTCCTCCCTTTCGTATTTTTGGAGCTTGGTAGGCATACAGTGGTCAACGATGTAAACTATCCTCTTTTATCCACCATTTTCTCCCTCTGAGACGTTAAAGACATGCCATCCCAAAATTGGAAGAACTAGGGCTTTTGTGCTCTGGATCTCGCAGGAAACAAGTTTGCCTCGTCCCCACCCTCACCCATCCAAATTCCTTCTTCTTTAAATGATTATATGTTCTTACCTCTCAACCGTACCTGAATCAATATATATGTCTCTCTTGTGTCTATTCTCTCAATATCTCTCACGCTTTCCTATTTACAGCCAGAGTTTGAGAGTGAAAAGAAAAAAGAAGAAAGAAAGATGTGCCTATTATTCCTCTTTCTCCCTCTTTTCTTCCTCTGGTTCGATTAAAGCCCTTCTTCTCCCTTCTTCTTCTTCTTCTTCTTATTTTTTTTTATTTCCAGGTGAGGTTGTGTTTGAAGGTTGTCAAGGGGTTATGAGGAGAAGGGAGAACAAGGGTTGTGATCTCTTCTTATGAAAGCGGTGATGAATCTACCACGAGGCGGCACAAAGCAACTAGACTCATCCACATCGACGGAGAAGGGAAAAGAGGAGTTCTAAAAGAGAGAAAGAGAAGAGGAGAGAGATGCGGAAGATAAAGAAAAAAGATTAAGTGATAAAGATAGAAGGAAAATGAGCAGGCGCTGGAGATCAAATTGAGAGGCAAAAGGAGGGGTTCAGATTCAGAAGACTTCATCCTTTTAATTTCATCTTCATTGAGTACAAGTCGGCGTCGATTGGTTCATACAAACCGACGTGGCAACTCATTCCATTAATCTCAATGCGCCATCACACCCCTAAATCTCGATTTCACAGACACCTGTCTTTGATTTTTTTTGCTATTCCTTTTCTCCTCCTTTTTGAATCCCTTTCTATTGCGTTACAGCAGAAACACATTTTCTATATTTTATTTAAATTTACTATTCACCAAGAATTCCAAATGTGATTTTTTAGGGAGGGGGTTTGAACGTGTGATGATATTAGGGATTAGAAAGAACATGATATAAGGGATTGGGTAGCTGCTCAATGTCTTGGATATCTATGATTTTATACCTCGATCACAGGTATCCATCTTAAAAATCATTAAATTTATAACTTTGTTTGGACAATGTTCTTTTCTATGATACAGTTGGACTCATATTCCAGGTTCATCATAATAATTGCCTTTATTAACTATCATATCTCATCCAAAGTTTGAAGTTTTCTTGACAAGAACTAAGTTAGATATAAAGGTTCAGTTGAGTCTGGAGATTTTGTTCCATGAGAGTCCATTTATTTCTCAATTTTTTGGGCACCACTACATTTGGTGATTAAAGTGATACAATATGTTTTACTTTTCCTGTATTTTCTATGAGATCGAAATAGCTAATGCGCATATATAAGGAAGTCGTTGTAATGTTTTTATGCTCATTATTGCTTTAAATTAAGAAACACACTTATCATGATATCTTATGTTGTTGACCAGTGTGGAGTTATTAATTCTAAGGACAAGTGTGGAACTCCGGTTAATGAAGGTCCACGATTCTTTTTTGGTCATCGAGTGTTGCACCTTTAGAAATGGTGAATATGTGAAAGGAGGCTTAGGTCAGTTAGAGCAATGGTGAACCCAGATCACAATAGAGGTAAATGTTGAAGTTTTTTTTTCTTATTATAATGTCTTATGATAAGTTTTTTCTTAATTACAAGTTTCATGAGTGTAGTACACTGATAAAATGTTAGGGTTATTTTTATTGTTAATGTAACAGTGTGATAGTATGATTATGTAGTTCCAGGTATAGAGATGAATACAAGGGCTACAGGAGGAGAAGTCGCAGCAGAAGCAGGGACATATATTATGGAAGGGACAAAGACAGTAGGAGTAGGAGCCCTGATTATCATAAAAGACAAAGAAGTAAATGCCCTTATCATTGATATCTTCAAAAACAAGTATTTGTCTATTATGTATTTACAATAAGTTATGTTGCATATAAGGAAACAATAAAGGTAACTAAAGGGAGTTTATAGTAAATTAACAAATTGATCATTGATCTAAAATATTTCAATTTTGCTATACAGGTGAGAAACCTACTTTTAAACGGATGCCTCGTTTGTGGTCCCCTCTTTCTGACTTTCTGCTTCCTAAACACGGTTGCAATCGCATACACAGCCACAACTGCACTACCCTTTGGTACAATTGTTGTGATTGTTTTGATATACAGTTTGGTGACATCACCTTTACTGGTTCTCGGGGGTATTGCTGGAAAAAACAGCAAAGCTGAATTCCAAGCTCCTGTTCGCACCACAAATGAAATGAGCTGATTCCAGAAGCCCTTTGCAGCGTTTTGATTCCGATGTAATGACCAAAATTGAATCCGTAGTTTGGTGAAAGGGATCCATTCATTATATTCAGACTTTTACCTCTTGATAAAAGTGTAAAATTGTCATACTTGAGGAAACAGACTTAGTAAAGAGTCAAAATGAGACTAAATTACAATTTTACCCGTGTTAAAAAAACAAATTTCTTGATATTCATCAATCTCAACGTGGGAGCAGTTGAGAGGTAAAATGAATAAGAGCAAAGAAGTAAAATGTTAGTGTGTTAATGAGTTTTAGGTAGCCCATGATGAGAACGAAAAAAATAGTTTTTTTTTGTTGCACAAAATTTATGTTTCTTTTGGGATACTTTGGAGGATTAGGATGAGAAGGGCATTTGTGCAAGGGTAAAATTCAGGCACACTGCAGGACCAAAAAGCTATGCCAGAATCCATGAGGAGGAGGTGACATTATACTTGTTTTTTTTATACTTTTTAAGGTTATTCCTTGTAGAAAATACTATCATAATGACCATTATGCCCTTTTAAACCGTGACAGAAGGCAAAAAAAGCCTGAGGGCAGGAACCCTCACAAGCAGAACTATTTATATTGACTCGTACACTTAAAAATGGAAAACCTGTGAATGAAGCCACAGCTACTGTAACTGTATGAGTTCATTTATTTATTTATCTATTGGGTTGAAAATTGATTATTATAATTTTGGGTTAACACCAAACTTGACCAACTAACTATTTCAGATGTCTCTAAAACACCAATTTACACACTTTCTACAGCAAAAGGTAACTAAACATGAAATTTTGTCTCAAATTGGTCCCTGTAACTTTCTTTTTTATAATCTTGACCCAAGTTTTATTATGAATTATCAGGATAATGACTATCATATTTGTTGTCCTTGGGCGAACTTTTTACTATATAGATGAAATCCTTCCCTTCAGGTTTCTTTTCTCTTTAATTGATGGTAATTAAATCCATTTTATTCATTCACCCTAATAATATATTATCTTGAATGCTAGATTCGGTGACATGGACCTTCATCTTGATGATAGTGTTACAACATTGCTTCAATGTTGCTTTAAACTGTCGGCTGTTAAGTTGTTTATAACGATTTGATTTCGGCAAACTAGTAAGTTTTTCCGTAACTTGATAATTTTTAAACATGGATTGTGTAGGTGTATTGTTCTTGAAACTTTAAAATTTCTTTTCCTGTTTATAGAAAAACAAGGATCGAACACTCTGTCAGTTGGTCAAGATTCACCTACTGAACCCTTAAGTTCCTAGTTTTGTTTTTATGATACAAATTATACCGACTACAAAGTATTGTTTGCCAACTCTTCCTGCATCCCTAATCATATCATCTAGAAGCACAACATTTTTATTCATATGTTGAAAGAAGGACATGACATACAATATCCCTAGATAATATAGTTGTTATTTATGCTTTAAAGTGATTCAATTTTACACTTTTCTTCAGGAAAAAGAATATTAAAGCGGTGGAGTGAAAAAGGTAAGTAGGTGAAGGTGCCCTATCTTTGATGGGCCCATGCCCAGTGGATTTATCCAACAGTAATCCGTATAGTAGGGGTGGGATTCTGACTGCAGCTAGCACAATCATTAGCACTTTTCTTTTAGTGTTTGTAGATGAATAGGGTGATAAATCATTTTTCTCTACAATTGGTAAGTAATTGGTCTTAAAGAATTAAAGATTTTGTTTGAAATTACTACTTAAAAACTACAAAAATATAACCATTCTTTGTTATTCTTAAGCTAAATTAAGATTTAAGACGTTGTGTTTGTTCAGCTCTTACTGCAGTCTTGTCACCCCTTGGTGTCATTGGTGTGGCCTTGCAACTCTGGTAATTTATTAATTTATATCATTTTTTATTTTATTTTTTCTGGTTTATTAAACTGAAGAATATGAATTATTTGTGGTATATAATGAAACCAATTCTTGCAGTTAGCTGTTCTTGGAGGGTTCTTTTCCTTGTGTTGCAGCAATGACAGTGGTTGAAATTGTGAGTTAGAATCTTTTTCTTTCTTTCCTTCAATTCATTTATTGAACTTTTTCATAATATTTTAATTTTGTAAGGTGATTGCTTCATATGATTATTAGCAGATTTTTAGGGATTTAGATTCTACTTTTTTTTTTTTGGGTAGTTGCTATTTAGAGGTTGATGTTTCTTCTAACTTTCATACATACTGACATACATATATCCGTATCTGATTATTTTGACCCAAAATAAATACATTTTTGTCCCCCGAGTTTAGCTGATTTTTTTCCAAGAACTTCTCGCATGTCTAGTTAGACAATTTTGGAAATTTCAGATTACATTGGTGTAAAATAGGTAATCAACTTAAAAATTTCTTAACAAAGCCATTACCTTAAACAATCACCACTATTGTTGTTGCCGATATTGTTTCCTTCGTGTTGTTTTAATGGAAGTCCCACCTCCAAGGATGCTATTAACAGAAGTTGAACTCCATCATAAATTATTCCATGAGTTACTATATATGTATTAAATTTTAATACTTTATAACATAGATTGATGATGCTTGAAGCCTTTCTGAATACTAATGTGTTGATGATGAAAACAGGTATCATGTGGAAACAGAAGCATAACAATACGAAGTATAAACAAGAAGGTGTTCCTTAATAGCAATGTAATTACTATATAGTCATTCAATGTAATTACTTTTGCTCACTTGATGTTATCCAATCATGGTTTATATTTGTTTTATCTTTCAATGGAACGATTATTTGTATGACATTAAATTTATGCAATGGATTCTATTTTTTGTATATGATATTTTATTTTCTATTATGAAACATTAAATACAAATTTCATTTGAAAATAAGTAAATCTATAATTAATATTTTTTTAAAAAATTTAAAATTATGATATGCAAAAATGTGTGTCATCTTCATTTATGACATGACCTTTCTTGACAGGGGCTTTCTTGATACGCATTACGTGTCATGAACACGCACGTTGTAAGGTTACGACACATGAATGCGTGTCGTCTTCCTTTATGACAGGGCCTTCTTTGATACGCATTGCGTGTCGTAAACGCGCGTCGTAAATACGCGTCGTCTCTTTTTATGACAGGGCCTTCATTGACGCGCATTTGTGCGTCGTCTCTAGCTTTTACGACGCGCAATGAGCGTCGTAAAAGGCTGTTTTTCTAGTAGTTAATCAAACCTATTAGACAATACTCATGGTGTGGAATCTTGGTAACTAGGTTATATATTTGACCCGGGGAGAGTTTTACCCGGGCTAGATGTATATATCATCCAATTTGGATCTTTTATATATATATATATATATATATATATATATATATATATATATATATATATATATATATATATATATATATATATATATATTAAGTACTAACTTGCCAAAAATTACATATTTATTTATCATCAACAGGATACTATATGTGATAATAGTTTTTCAAATCTAAATCATCGACAATCTTTATGTTTCACGTCCATTATTTAATATAAATTAGTTCCAAATATATTAAATCTTGTGTGTTGTTTCATAATTAAAACAAATTGTCAAATAATTTATATTTTATACTTAAACACTAACAAAATTTTTTAATGATAACTAACCAAACTAATAATAGTTAATAAATTACAACAGTTAATGGCACCAACAAGATTATTACTGTGGATCGAGATATCAGTTATTCAGAACTCATCGTGAAGATGTGGGATATATGTGGAGCTTCGATGAACTTGAGGTGTATGTTGCCTATGGAAGATTTTTACTTATTAGTGCATGTGACGTCAGATGAAGATCTTCATTATATCATCCAACAATATGATCGGTCCAAAGAGTTGATGATCAGAGCCATTCTCGACCCTGTACCACCACCGATAATTAATTCAAAACATTGGCAGTAAGGCAGAACAATGTTCGTTTTATTTTATTTTATTTTTTATTTTATTGAAGATGATGTAATTGATGGAGGCTACGTTGAACTAGTTATAGTGGTGTAATATAAATCCATTTTTCGTTTATACATAAATCCAGTATCCATTATAAAAGGTGCTGAATTATCTCCTCGTTATACACAAAATTTACACTTTTTTTATTATTCTGCACCTTATTGTTTTGTATGTTGGATTTCTTTCGTATCTGGAAAGAGAACAACAACGTAAATATGAATATGCTGCATCCTAAGTACTATAAGCTATTATTTGTTCTTTTAAGGTTTTCTGGGTTTTCCTGTTGTATTTTTTTTTCTTGAAATGCATATTGAAGAGAAGCTTAAAGAAAAAAAAAACGTATATTTGTTTGTGTTTGTGGATGATGTTAGGTTACGTTTGGGTTTATATACTAAGCTACATATATAAGACGTTTTTCTATTTAAGATGACTTCACGAATTTGGTCGGTGTCGACCCAATAATTTGATCGGGTTCAGGAATACGAATTCAAGCTCACAAGAAATTTAATTGACATTTCCAGGTGATAGAACGTTTAAAGAAGATGTCATTTCTAATTACTTTAGATAGATTTTTGTGAATGTGTGATTTTTATTATCATATTTTCAAGAATAAAAAATAATTTCGTTGATGTTTTGAAACATCTGATCAAATATTTGGATTTGTCACATATTTGCTTCCCAAGACTAAAGGAAATTTTAGCAAAAGTGAATCCACACATTGTATACGAGTCATGGATGCTTGCTAAGCCATATAGAAATGAGAAAATTCCATACAAACATACCTATTCCTGATATTTTATCTACTTGTCATTTGTCATAAATGTTTATAATATATTGCCATATGATTCGTAAAATACCAATTTATTGAAGTAGTATAGGAAACAAATCCGTTGAGTCGTTTGATCACAGACCATTTGGAATGCAGAAAATATATACATTTTTATATAGAATGTTTAATCATCAGATGATCTTAAGCATAAAATCAAAGGACGAGCAAGTTACATCACACAATCGATTTCCAGGAAAAAATATTGATAATCTTCGGTTAACAGATGATAGGGAACCAGATCACAGACCATAAAAGAATGCCCAAAGTCACAAGTATTGGAGAGACACGTGGATCACAGTAAATAAGACAATTATGCATGGAAATGGAATGCATAATATATGGTTAGTACTTACCATTTGGGGGGGGGGGGGGGGGGGGGGGGGGTGTTATGGATTGGTGATCATTCTCTCTTTTGGCTAGATCTACTAGATTCGGCTTATGCTTGGAGATAGAGTGATCTGTTATTTGTTATTTCTCTTTACAACCTTTTGAACTGGTGTTAAATATATCTGGTCGATAAGACACTCATATTATTTGGGACCAAAATGGAAATATCAACAAACTAAATGTATTTGTGATATACATTAACATCATACTTATATTTTTTTTCGGGTAAGAGCAACATACTTGCAGGTCACAAAAAAAAAAAAAAAAAAAAAAGTAGAATGTGAAAAAAAACGACAAATCGGACCCAAATAAAACGGACCACCCAAGATGGACCCTTGACTACAAAATGTTCGCCTCTAATAACGTTAATGGACAAAGGTGCGTCTTATTAGAAATAGGCATTCAAATGAATTTGCAAAAAAAAAAACATATTTAATACGTGGTTGAATTTGGAAGCTAATGAAGAAACACATGACAGCTTCAATCCAGATAAAAATAGAAGGAGAAACAAGAGAAAAACATGGTGATGTACTATCACGCCTGTCACATTACCAATTCTATTGCGTTTGTATTTTTACTGATGTGACAAGCTACCTAAATAAAGAAAACCACATATAAATGTTGTTATAAGGGTGAGCAAAACCGAACCTGAAATCGAAAAACCAACAAAAATCGAAACCGAAGCATAGCCGACAGTTTGGTAGATTTTTCAAAAACTGAAAACTTCGGTTTGGGTTTGATAAAACCGAAAGAAACCGAACCGAACCGACTATATAAAATTTTTAAAAGAATATATATTCTATATACATAATATATAGATGTTTTGCGAAAAATTAACAAAAGAAATAGATGGTGCAGCTGGTTAAGACGTTGTCTCATGTTATATACTCTTCTTTATTTATTTTCCCAAGGTCAAGATATTTATATCTAGTGACATGTAAACACAAACATTGTCGTGATCGGGGGGTTAAGGCGTCGGTAGGTTTTGCGAGTTGTTGTAGATTCGATTCTGGTTCCTTCCGATTTGTTTTATTTTACAAGCTCAACTCTAAATGAGTAAATTCCATTCCACGTCCCTATAAAAATCAAAACTCACCTTTTCTCATATGCTATATAAATCCTTTTTATCTGCAATCAGCTTTGAATATTCTCAACACGTATTGTTGTATTTTAGTTAGACAAAACTGTAAAATTTATCGAAAAAAATGTGGATAGAGTCCAAACAGTTTTTAACTTACATGAGAGTTTCTTTTTTGTATTTTTTCATTTTATTTTTAAAATATATTATATTAATATAGTAACGCGTTTCCATCTCTAAATTTGGCCACAAAACTTCATGCCTTTCGTATTTTTGGCCTCTTATTTTCTTTTGTTAACATTTGACATTTTTTATTTTTATTTATTTATTATTCTTTTTGAATCCTTTTCTTGATGAGGCCTTGTTTGATATGTTGTTGACCCAGGCCAGTCAGACCTACTCAGACCTATTTGGTTGACTCGGTCAGCTCAATACATTTGATACCTTCTTATTGACCCAGTCCAGTCAGACCTATTTGGTTGACTCGGTCAGCTCAATACGTTTGATACCTTCTTATGCTGCATCTTACATGGTCATGAATGTCTGACTGGGTCAATTACAAAAAGACTCACTGAATGAAACAGAAAAGGCTTGTTCCCTTATTTCCCCTTCTCATGTGTTCCTTCTCCTTGCCCATCCCGACATCTGCAAAGCAACCCGAGATCAGCACCACTCATGCCTCCTTCTCAAGTCGATTTCAATGTTACCAACAAGTTTCCACAATACTTCTTCAGCCGGTAAAATTGATTTCCTTTCTTCTCATCTCAATCTGTGAAATCGATTTCCTATCTTCTCCTCTCCATCTGTGAAATCGATTTTATATTTGCTTTTATATATAGTTGTATGATTATTCGGAGAATGTTGAGTATTGCTCTAAAATATTGTTGCTTAATTGCTAAATTTTTTGAAATCGAATTTTGGAATGTTGAGTATTGCTATGTTATTTAACAATTGGGTTCATCTGTTGGTTCCTCTTCAAAAATTTGTAAAATGTCTATAAACATTAATGAACTATGCATCCCTACATAAGAAGTTGCAAATGGTTATATAATGTTTACGTAAATGGATTCCAATAGTGTTATTTTCCAAGTGTTTGTGGATTTGCCTCAATGAGATACTGATAATTGTTTTATTCAGATTTAACTAGAGGACCCTTTTGAGAATGTTGGTGTGAAACTTGTAACATCCGGTACCCGGTACGTATTTTAAATAGGATTTTTTGCATTTTTACATTGGGACTCGACGAGTTGGAGGCCCCAACTCGTTGAGTAGATGCAAATCTTGGACACGGGTGGAAGAGTCTACTCACTGAGTTGGAAGCCCCGAATCGACGAGGAGATATGTATGGATGAAATCCTAAATCTTAATGCTTGCACCCTATTTATACAACTTATATAGCCTCCACTTCAGCCTCCATCACCCTCAGACCCTATTCTCGAAACCCTAATCAGTTTGTGAGTGTTCTTAAGATTTTGAGCTATCTTGTGTGTTTTTGAAGCTTGAGAAGAAAGAGGAAGCTTGGGAGATTAAGAGGAAGCTTGGGGTAGTTTAGGGCCATTTAGAGCTCATTATGGAACCATTCATGGATGCAAGCTTGTTTTCGTGTTAGGACTTCGGATCCAGAGTCTTAGAGGGACTCCATGGCATAAAGGTGCCAACTTTATGGCCATTGGAGTCCCACACATCTTATGGAACACTTTTTAGGACTTTATGGACTAGTTAACCCATGGATGCATGTAAAGTTTGTAACTTTACGTGCTATATCGATCCAAGGAGGTCAGATCTATGTTCTGGATGCATTAAGCCCAACTAAAATCGAATGGATAGACTTGGACTTTGGGGGACTTGACGAGTCGTTCATAGGACTCGGCGAGTTGGGTCATGGATCCCCAACCTTTTCTGTTTCTGAGCAATCTGGTTGAGTCTAAAAGAGGACTCAACAAGATGGACGTGAATGTGGATTGGAAGATCAAGGAACTCGAGGAGTTCAAGGAAATGTCCCGACTAATATGAAGAAGAGCTCGACGAGTCAAGGATGAACTCGGCGAGTCATGAGCAAAGGGTCCCGATTCTGTATGAAGGAGAACTCGACGGATTCTTGAAAGAGTTGACGAGTAAGATTGAAGTTCTAGCATTTTGTGGATTATGGAACTCGACGAGTTGGTGGACCAAATCAGCAAGTTGAGTCAACCAGGTGTTGACTTTGACCAAAAGTTGACTTTAACCAAGGTATTGACCATGACTTTGACTTTGACCTGAGTTGACCCTTGAAAGGGTTACGAGTATGGAATGGTAATTAAGGGAGGTTGTTATGTGTAGGAGTTTAAGAGGAGTTGATCCCATCACCGAGGACAGTTCTGTTACTACACGACATTGAGGTGAGTTACCTTCTAGTAGAGTGGGTGGAAGGCCACAATGTTGGCGCACTAAGTAGGAGTTGTAGTTAGATGATTGTCTTTGTGATATTGATCTGGTATGCCACTATCTGTTATTCTCATCTGCTAGGATGTTATATGTGCTAGTAGTAGTAGGGTGAAATAGTCCCCGATTATCAGTTGAAAGATACCGAAGGGGTAGACAGTTCCCATGCATACCTAGCTATATGTTCATGATATGTTATTATGTGGTACTGGTAGGGGTGAAATAGTCCCCAGTTACCAGTTGAAAGATACCGAAGGGGAGGTTAGCTTCCGGTTACCGGTTGAAAGATACCGAAGGGGAGGTCAGCTCCCGGGTACCAGTTGAAAGATACCGAAGGGGAGATCAACTCCCAGTTACTGGTTGAAAGATACCGAATGGGAGCCCAACTTCCAGTTATGTACGTCAGATATCGGTTAAAAGACACCAATGGATAGGCATTATATGTGTATGTATGTGGTATGATGGGGGAACTTACTAAGATTCGTGCTTACAGTTTTCAGATTTGTTTTTAGGTACCTCTTCATCGAAGGGGAAGGAGCCAGCACGGTAGCAACGCATCATACACATAAGATTTCTACATTATGAGATTCTTAGGATTGTACTCTGACATAGTTACTATTTTTATTATATGGTTTTGAGACATGTGGTATGGTTTTTATGAAATGATGTGACTTGATGATGTTTTCTTATGTTTGTTTTTGCAAATCGTTTTATCAAAATGAAATTTTTGGTCTTGAAAATTGGGATGTTACAAGATGGTATCAGAGCCTTGGTTTGAGGGATTCAGACACACTCTCAGGAGTGTCTGAACTCAAATAGAGGGTTTGAAAGATTTTCACGAGAAAATAGTTTTTTCCAAAAGTTAAAGTAAAAAGTTTTGAGAAAGAACAAGGTGTGTGATGCGTGCAACCGACCGAGCTTAAGTAAGTTTTCACCAAGATACTCATATATTTTATGTTATGATATGATATGATTATGAGAACTGCATGCTAGATTAGGGCTAAGGATCTAGGAAGGATGCCTTTTATGTCTGTTGTATGTGTATGAGAACTACATGCTAGAATAGGGCTAAGGATATAGGAAGATGCCTGATATGCCTGTTGAATGTGCTTATTGAACTGCATGATAGTGCTGATTGGTTAAGTGATATGATAGCCTGGAGAGGATATGCTTGGTTTGGGTTACTCAATGCCCAAATGTTGCTTGCTTCGTGTTATTAGGAGTCCTAGCTATCTTTAGTCAACTAGTAAATGAATACATTACATTACATATTGTGAGGACTAAATAATTTAAGAAGGTTAGGTCCAGCCCTATTTCGCATCTCTTTTTTAAGTCCAACCATTATAGGGTAGGACCTCTCATTCGAAGAATTATCTGGTCTTAGTGATATGTAATGGTATTCGCGAGCTAGTTAGGTGAAGGTAGCAGGGGCTTCTTATGCAGCTGATGGCAGAGAGTGAGTTAGAGAGTTACCCTAGGGTAAGCCTAGGATGAGATTAGCACCGAGTGCAACAGTAATAGAAGGGACTTGGTGAAGTCAAAGCAATCCTTGAGGAAAGTACGGATATATGTGGAAGGTAGTATGGGCCCGTACTACTGAAAGCAGAGGATCCGTACTTGAATCAGGGAGGGCCGAGATAGAACCAGGGAACTTGTAGAGTGTGTGAGACCTCTCAAGATTATGTATGACCATGACACTTATGTTTTTTGTTTTAAAATGGTGATCATTACGCGTCACGGAGCAGGAGGATCGGGATCAGGGTCGAGATCAGGTTCAGGTTTAGGTTCCAAGCTAGTTGATAAGGGACTACGCGAGTTCATCGCATCTGAGATCACGAGAGGCATCCTTGAGTCGACCCCGATGATTTTTGGGTCGATCAAGGAAGGGATTATTGAGCTGATGGAGGATCGCCTCAGGGCGTTTAGGAGCGAGCTGGCATCTGGCCATGTAAGGACATGCACACTCTCCTTCAAGGACTTCATGGGATGTGGTGTTCCAGACTTCCATAGGATGAAGGACCCCATTGTCGCCAGGAGATAGATTGTAGACATGGAGTCTGCTCAGTTGACGAGCTTCTACCCTGAGGGGTCAAAGGTCCGGTATGCGGCAAGTTGTTTGAGGGACCTGTTAGGGTGAAAATCACGCTTGGATGTATTTGTGCTTTACCCACTTGTATTGTGTAATGAGTTGTCTTTCCTATAAATAGGAAATGATTGGCACTCATTTATTTAATGATCATTTTGGAGACTAGAGAGAGATTTTTTACAAGACCCATTTGTATGTTCTTTCTAGATCTAATGAGAGCATAAAAAAATTATTTACTCAATGTGTTCATAGTTTACATGATGATTCACTAGATCTTTTCTAATTCCGCACATGCCATCATAATCAACACCACTACAATTGGTATCAGAGTGGGTGTTCTTAATTCAATCAAGAATTGATCCATGATGGCAATCTTGATATGGTGATTCTTCATGTTCTTATTGATCTTCGTGATTAGAGAGTGTTTTGTGTTCTAGAAATCGAACTTTTTCTTGATTTGATCCATAATTCAATTTTCTCTCTCTATAATACTTGTTTGTACCACTTTCTCTCTCTAGAGATCTCCTTGATTTTTTACTTTCTCTCTCTAGAAAGCCCATTCAAAATCACTTTCTCTCTCTACAAAAACTAAAGATCCTATTGATTGATGAATTATGGATGAAACAATTCATGATGATTGGTTTGTAGAGGGTTTTCCTTGGTCATTCAATTTTGAAGGAATTCTCAGTTGTTTTGTAACCGGGTATTTCAAAAGAATTTGACTTATTTCTAAGAAGAAATGTGAATGTGGAAAGTTCAATAGCTATCCTAATGATTATGATTATCATAAGGTGTTGCTTGATCATTTGGTAACAACTTTTCATGAAAGAAGGAAGAAGAAGAAAGATGATGTAATAATTGAAGGAATTCATCTTGATGAATGCAAATACGGTGATAATATTCTTGCTTCTTACCCGGATGTTCATGATACTCAAGAAAAAGGAGTTCAAGTTGATTCTCATGATGAAAAAGCTTTTTGCTCGATTGGAGTTCAAACTTCAAACCGATGATATTTTTTGTTCTTATGATTCGTTTGAAGGAATGATTTCTTATCGGAAGCCGGTGATCCAAGAAAAACACAAGTATCAAAGTCCAAAAGATTTGATTCAAACTCATAAATTTGAAGTTGTGGGAAGTGGGTTTGTTCACGAATTCAAGTCTTCAAGATGTAAAAAGGTGAGAAAGAAAAAGAAGAAGAAGATTAAATGCAAAAACAAGCGGGTTTACTCACAAAAATGTCAAATGTTGTGAAGCCGAAATCTGTGAAACAAATTTGGGTTCCAAAGCAACAATCTCCAAAGGGTGCATTGAATTTGAAGTCAAAACCCAAAAATGTTGATGGTTCTTATGAATATGTTCTTGGATCTATGATGAACACGAAGAACACGAAGAACGAGTTGTATGTCACGAATAGTGGGTGGTACAATATTCAAATTGGAGATTTTCTCATTCCAACAAAAGAACCAATATCTTCTAAATTTGATTTGTTCTTTGAAAACGGAACTCGATTCGTCAAAAAGGTATCTCAAATTTTCAAATGGATTCCAAAACATCCATGATTTCGATTCGTATTTGACATTTTTCATTTTTGATTGATTTGTCTTGTTGGATCGAATTCGTTTCAACCGCATTGTCGATCCAACAATTTTTTTAGATCAAGCCCAATTCATTGAGAACTAATTCCTTTTGATCATGAGCCCAAAAATTCAATCAAAATCTGTTTCAATCTTTGAGCCCAAACATTTTTTTACTGTTCATGATCCATTTAGTATTCCTTCAATGTTCGTAATGGAACAAAATCATCCAAGAGTCTGACTCATTATTCACTCTTGTTTGTCATTGAACATGAACATATCTTCGGAAACAAATTTTTGTTTACTTTTCATTACCTCTAATAATCAACTGGTATTGTGAATCGAAATTACACATAATTGAATGTTCAATTTGATTTCAAGTCGTCTTTGACTTTGATTAAAGTTGGTTGAAGTTGAAGTCAACTATCTTTATTTGGGGTCAAAGTTGACGTTCATAGATAATCGATTTTGCATAGTGGATTCGAAATCAGCTGTATTAGGGGTTGAGTTCGTATTTGAGATGGTTTTGAAATCGAATGGGTATTTGATTGATTTTGATTTTGAATAATTGTTGATCGATTGTTTGGTTTGGTGTAGCACCTGATTCCCAGTATGCATTTAATTTAAACATTTTTGTATTTTCTCTGGGACTCAACGAGTTGGTGGCCCAACTCGTCGAGTAGGGTCGTGATCCGTGGGCATTTTAAGTGACCTACTCGACGAGTCGAGAGATTAACTCGGTGAGTAGGTGACGTATGAGGGAAACCCTAAATCTGAGGGTTTGCACCCTATTTAAACGACTTAACTCAGCCTCCCTCGTCCCTATCTCTCCCAAGAAGCTGTATATTGAAACCCTAGTCGTTTTGTGTGATCTAAAGTTGTTTTGGTGCTTTTGGTTGGTTTGTGAAGCTTGAAAGGAAGGAAGAAGCTTGGAAATCCGAGTTGGGGATTGTAGATCCAGAGATCTTATTCCATCTTCAGCTCAAGCAAGGTAAATGCCCCATGTTTTGGTCTTCCTTTTGGTTGTTCATCTTTAGGGCTTAGATTTTGGGTGCATTTAGGGCTTCCTAAGCCATTTTCGGATTTTCAAAGTGAATCATGGGTTCTAATTTTAGATCCGAGTCATTGGAGGGGTCTCATGGCATAAAGGTGCCAAATTTATTGCCATGAGAGCCCCATGCACATTGTAGAGCACCTTTTATGGATTTTTGAGCCAAAAACCCCATGCAAGTGCACCAAGTTTGGAACTTTACGTATAAATTGGACATTAGGAGGATAGATTTATGGTTTTGATGTGTTAAGACCCACTTAAATCGGCTGTATAGTAATGGTCAAGGATGGACTTGTCGAGTTGTTCTTGAGACTCAACGAGTCGGGATGTAATGACCACCAGATCTATTTTACGAATGGACCAGTTGTTAGGGAGGGAAGTCCCGTAGATGTTTAGACGCGAAAAAGGACTTGAGAATCATGGGACTCAATGAGTGTATGAACAGACTCGGCGAGTCCAAGGCAATCTCCCAACATTTGAAGATTGACTCAACGAGTTGTTCATACAACTCGGCGAGTCGTAGACTGCACATGTTCTTATGAAGGAGATGAACTCGCCGAGTTCAAGGAAGAACTCGACGAGTCGGATAAAGATGGTGTCGATAGTTTGAAGGAAGAAGAACCCGTCGAGTTCTTGCTAGACTCAATGAGCGGAGTCGAGGTTGTATCAGATTAGTGGAGTGTGGACTCGGCGAGTTGGCGGGTCAACTCGGCGAGTCAAGTCAACTGGATGTTGACCTTGACCAAGGTTGACTTTTTCTGGTTATGGTATTCACCCGGTTAGGGTCATATATTCTGTTTGATGACTTGTGGATTGTCGTGTAGGGATTGAGGAGTCGAGGGAAGCCGACCTTCATGCCGAGGACAGTTCAGACGCTACACATCGAGGTGAGTTACCTTGTAGTAGGGGTGGGTCTAAGGCCATAATACCGACCCACCAAAGGGGTATTTAGTAGATAATTGTCTTTGTGATAATTATCTTGGTTTGGTTATGAGACTTGGTCATGAGATATGCTTGCATAGTGTGAAAGTTGTATTAGTGACAGGGAATAGTCTTTCCCTGGCATAGGTCGTTAGGACCAATGGGTAGGTCAGTACCCTGATATGCTTGACTGTATGTTTATATCTTGCTATTGTATGTTAGTGGTAGGGGTGACATAGTCCCCAGTTACCGGTTGAAAGATGTTGATGGTAGTTACCGGTTGAAAGATACAGATGACAGTTACCGGTTGAAAGATTCCGATGGCGGTTATCGGTTGAAAGATACCGATGATAGTTACCGGTTGAAAGATACCAATGGTAGTTACCGGTTGAAAGATACCGACGATGTTATATGGTATGCGGTATGATGGGGTAACTCACTAAGCTTTGTGCTTATAGTTTTTGGTTGTGGTTTCAGGTACCTCTTCGTCAAAGGGGAAGGAGTCGGCGGTGTAGCAGCACATCACACACATGATTTCCGCATGGAGTTTTCTGGGATTGTACTCTGATTTTTATTACTTTCGATGATATGGTTTTCAGACACACTGTTATGGTTTTTATAAATTGATATGACATTGGCAATGTTTGATAAACTATATTATGAATTACTTAGTTAAAAATGAAATTTTTGGCCTCGATTTTTGGGATGCTACATTTGGCGTCAATGGTTTCGCTATCTCATCGATTTCAGTACATGATTTGGTTCATATGGGAGTTGTGTTTACAGTTGAATAGTTACATATTGATGTTCATAGATTGGGAAACTGTGATGTCGAGTATCAGTTAATGGATTTAAAAGGTTTAAAGAATAGTTGAAAATTTTGAGTTTGGGTCAATGCATTGAATTTGAAGTCAATGGTTCAATGGTCGATGATTGATGACGAACACGTTTTGCTTGAGAACAAAATCTATTTTGGATTGGTGATGTGGAGTCGGGAGTAGATAGTTTGATATCGCTGTTTTGGATTATTTACTGAAATCAATCAAAAGCTTGATTTTGATTTCAATGGTCAAGGTTTTGATTTGGAATTTGGGTTGTATGTCAACTGCTTATGGAAAGTATGGTTAAACAATTTTAGGTTCGCCCATTTTGGTTTCGAAGGATTGGAATCGATGGAAAACTGGATCCATTGACGAACAGATAGTCAATGCATTTGGAATCGATGGTTTGGGTATCTATTATCCTCACTGTGTTCGATCGTTTCGAAAACGAGTGACGTTTTGATATAGGAAAGTTGGATCTGATATCGATTGATGAACAACAAACAAAGAGGTTATGTTGAAATCAAGTTTCATTGGCATTATTTTGGAAATGAAGCGACAAATTCAATAGCTTGATGTCGATTGTTGATTTTGTATGTGTTGATGACGTGTTTGGATGAATGATCGTGAAGGCTATGAACTTGATTTGTTGATGTCGATGATTTTGAATGACTTGTAATAGAGAAATCTTGATTAAGAGATTGAATGGTTAAGATGTTGTTCAACAATTCACATGCCTTCTTTTTCGATATTCCGTTGATTAAGAAAAAAAATTCTTATTAATGGTGTCGACATTCGTGACTGGAACTAGCGAAAATTATTTTGTGAAGGAAAAACTATTGAAGGTTTTGTTACTGGTTCACGAATTGGGGAAGAAGAAAATGATGGGTATTTTAAGCTTCTCGGGTTTGTCGAATATTCATTTGCGGATGTGAAGACCGTTGTTACTTCGAGGGGGAGTTTGGTCTTGATCGTGCTAGCTCGTTGGAGATTAAGGCCGGACATGCAATCCTAACTTTGAAGGGGAGAATGTTAGGGTGCAAAGTCATGCTTGGATGTAGTGTTTAGGCTTTCCTCTTTGTATGTGTAAATGGGTTGAGTCTTTCCTATAAATAGGAAGTGAGTGACTCCCATTATGTAAGAAGTGAATCCATTTGGAGTGTTATACTAGAGAGAGAAACTTTGTACAAACCCATTTGTATAATCTTTCTAGATCTAATAAGAGCTTACAAAGATTTATTTACTCCATCTGTTCTTGATTTTACATGATGATTCACTAGATCTTTCTAATTCCGCACATGTCATCATAATCAACACCACTACAATTGGTATCAGAGCGGGTGTTCTTGATTTTCATCAAGAATTGATCCTTGATGGCTTTCTTGATTTGGTGATTCTTATTGTTCATTGATCTTCGTGATTAGAGAGGTTTGTGTGTTCTAGAAGTCGAATTTTTCCTTGATTTGATCCATAATTCGACTTTCTCTCTCTAGAATACTTGTTTGTATCACTTTATCTCTCTAGAAAACCCATTCAAAATCACTTTCTCTCTCTAGAAAATTTCAAGTTCTTGTAATCATGGAGAAATGGATGATACGTAGTGAAGATGTTCAAAGTGAATGCTCATTTGAATATCTTCTTTATAGCTTAACTGTTGGATTGAAAAGTGAATATGATATTGTTGTAAATGGAGAAAAGAATGAAGTTGGAGAATTAATTAGTTGTCCAATTTTTCGAACCAAACATTTGTTTGATCGTTTGGTTACAACATATCAAAAGAGACGAAGAAATAGAAGAGATGGAGAAGTCATAAAAGGAATTTCTTGTGCTGAATGCAAATATGGAAGCAATAAACTTGAATATTATACAGATTTTCGTGAAGCTCGGGATAGTGTTATTGATGATGATGATGTTCAAGAAAAAGGAGTTCAAGTTGATTTTCAAGATGAAAAAGTTTTTTGCTCGATTGGAGTTCAAACCGATGATATTTTGTGTTCTTGTGATTCGTTTGAAGGAATGATTCCTTATCGGAAGTCGATGATCCAAGAAAATCAAAAGTATCAAACTCCAAAAGATTTGATTCAAACTCAAAATGTTCATGTTGTTGAAAGTGGGTTTGTTCATGGAGTCAAGTCTTCAAGATGCAAAAAGATGAGAAAGAAAAAGAAGAAGAAGATTAATCGGAAAAATAAGCGGGTTTACTCACAAAAATCGTCATATGTTGTGAAGCCGAAATCCGTGAAACAAATTTGGGTTCCAAAGCAATAATATCCAAGTGTTGCATTAAATTTGAAGTCAAAACCCAAATGTGTTGGTGGTTCTTTTGAAGATGTTCTTGGTTTGATGAAGAACACGAAGAACACGAAGAACGAGTTGTACATCTCGCATGGTGGGTGGTACAATGTTCGATTTGGAGATTTTCTCATTCCAACAAAAGAACCAAGATCTTCTAGATTTGATTCGTTTGTTACAAACGGAAATCAATTCGTCAAAAAGGTAACTCAAATTCTCAAATGGATTCCAAAACATCCATGATTTCGATTCGTATTTTACGTTTTTCATTTTTGATCGATTTGTCTCATTGGATCTAATCCGTTTCAAACCTCTTTGTTGATCCAATTAATTTTTGTTTAGATCAAACCTCAAAAATCAAATTCAAATTCAAAATTTGCTTTTCTTTCAATGTTCATCTGCTTTGGAAGCCCAACCCAAACAAGATTTGTTTAATCGTTCATTGATCCGTCTCTTTAAGCTCAAATGGATTTTTGATACTATTCATGAGCTCATACTCATTCGGATCTTTTATTCATTCCTCTTATTCTTCCGTATTCTATGTTTGAAGTCGATTGGTTCTCAAGATCAGTATCCAAATCGAGCCAAGCAAAATCAAATCGTTTTTATTTTCCTTATTCTTGATCGATTTCACCATGTGAATCAATATGGAATCAAATTTGGAGATGCTCATCTGAAATCGATAGATAATATTCAAAGCTTGGTTCGTCTGTGACATTGAAATCGAAAGGTTAAGATTGCAATCGATTTTAAAATGGTGATAGGTGTTTAGTTCAAATCGAATGAATCAAATAGCTTTGGAGTCGATTTCGACTGTTGATTCAACTCGTTCTCATCTGATTTGAAAAGTCAAAGAATATGAAACAAAAGTCAAAATCGAAGTCAATTTGAGAATCAGTTTAATTTTTTGAAGTCGATAGCAGATGTGTTGCTTGAAAATCGAAAGGTCATGTATTGGAGTCAGTGTCTAAGTCGATGTTGATGATTCGATTGGGGTTACTTGGATAACGAAAAACGAACAGATGATATGAACAGATGATATATTCGATCGAAATCTTTGAAGTGATGATCTATGACTGTTGATAACATCCATTCGCATCTGGTTCTTAAATTTGGGTTCGCATATCGATCTTGGTTATGAAGTTGAAGGTTTGAACGATTGATGACCAATAGTTTGCATTTGTGGATCGATTATATTGTTCACTTGATTTCGCATTTGGATTTTGGATTCGCATTTGGTTTGTTGGTTTGAAATCGAGGTCTGATTATTCGTATGGGAAGATGATTTCGATTGATTTTGGGATCGTTGACGGATTGTTGTTCTTTGATTTCGAAGATTTTGAAAATTAGGAACTGGGAAGATGTTACAGGAGAACAAAACTTGGATTGTGAATGATATGCGAACAATCGATGGGTATAAGGATGTAATACGATTCGCAATTTGGAAGTCAAACAAAATGTTCATTCGCATTTTGTTATGTAATGGTGATATTCGCATTTGAGATCAAGAACAGTTGGCATATGAGTGACTCAAAGTTGAGTTCGCATCTGGATTTCAAAACTTTCGCATTTGGTTACTTGGGATAAAGATGTGAAGTTTTCTTATAGCTGGTTCGCATTCATGTCTCAGTCACATGCGAAGTATTAAGATGCGAAGTCTTTTACTGTATAAGTGAATTGGGGAAGAAAAAAGTACATAGTTTTGCATTTGACCCCTAATCTTTTCATGAAATAATTCAAATGGTCCAACTTTGCAAATGGGGTTAAAAAATGACAAAAATGCAGAATTTTCAGTTCTGGTCCCTGCAGTTTGTGCGAATTTACGCTTTATGCCCGGTTTCGCAAATGGGCTAGAATTTCGCATATTTGACTATCTTTGGCGCAACGGGTCCCTGCAAGTTTCAGAAAATGACAATTTCTACCCGGTTTTTTGAAAAATCTTGCAACTTTCACCCAAAAAGTCAAAAAATTTCATAAATTGAAAATTTTTGTGGCTTTTTCGTGATTGTTTTTCCGTGTAAGATTTTTGGTGATTCATTTTTGGTACACATCAAGGGGGATTATTGTGAAGACTATTCCTCGGGCGCTTCTCATCCTTAGTGGGTTTTATAATCATTTTTTGATTATAAAAAGGGGGAGAATGATGGGTATTCGAAGCTTCTCGAGTTTGTCGAATATTCATTTGCGGATTTGAAGACCGGTGTTACTTCGAGGGGGAGTTTGGTCTTGATCGCGCTAGCTCGTTGGAGATTAAAGTCGGACATCCAATCCTAAATTTGAGGGGGAGAATGTTAGGGTGCAAAGTCATGCTTGGATGTAGTGTTTAGGCTTTCCTCTTTGTATGTGTAAATGGGTTGAGTCTTTCCTATAAATAGGAAGTGAGTGACTACCATTATGTAAGAAGTGAATCCATTTGGAGTGTTAGACTAGAGAGAGAAACTTTGTACAAACCCATTTGTATAATCTTTCTAAATCTAATAAGAGCTTACAAAGATTTATTTACTCCATGTGTTCTTGATTTTACATGATGATTTACTAGATCTTTCTAATTCTGCACATGCCATCATAATCAACACCACTACAGAAAACTAAAGTTTCGAAATTGGTCCCTGAAGTTTCAAAGATATGGCTTAAATGGTCTAGTTTCGAAAGTGCAGCAATAATTGGAGAAGAAACCAAAAAGTTTCGAAACTTACCTTTAATGTTTCGAAAGATTGACAGTTTGCACCCATTTTCGAAATAAGGACTAAACTTTCGAAAGTTTGAAGAAGTGTGCCGAAGTTTCGAAAGTAGCACCTGAAGTTTCGAAATTTTGGCAGAACATACCCAATTTCGAAAATGGGGTTATAAAGATGAGAAATTGAAGAATATTCATTTCTGGTCCTTGAAGTTGCTGCGAACTTACACTTTATGCCCAGTTTTGCAAATGGGGGAGTGTTTCGCATCTTTAGCTGTTTTTTGCGCAACGGATCCCTGCAGAGTTCTGTTATTGACATTTTTTACTCGATATTTTAGAAAATATTGCAACTCTTACCCAAAAGTCGAAAATTTTCACAAATTTGAAAGTTTTTCGTGGCTTTTTCGTGATTGTTTTTCCGTGTAAGTTTTTTAGGAGTTTCATTTTTGGCATACATCAAGGGGCAGTATTGTCAAGTTCATTCCTCGGGCGCTTATCACCCTTAATGGTTTTATAATCCTTTTTTAGTTATAAAAAGGGAGAGAATGATGGGAATTCGAAACGGGTTTTCAGGTATTCATTGCGGATTTGAAGACCGATGTTACTTCGAGGGGGAGTTTTGTCTTGATCGTGCAAGCTCGTTGGATAGTGAAGTCGGACATCCAATCCTAACTTTGAGTGAGAGAATGTAAGGGTGAAAAGTCTCGTTTGGATGTATTTGTGCTTTAGCCACTTGTATTGTATAATGAGTTGTCTTTCCTATAAATTGGAAGTTAAAGGAACTTATTTATGTAATGATCATTTTGGAGTGTTAGACTAGAGAGAGAATTTTTACAAGACCCATTTGTATGTTCTTTCTAGATCTAATGAGAGCTTAACAAGATTTATTTACTCCATGTGTTCCTAGTTTACATGATGATTCACTAGATCTTTTCTAATTCCGCACATGCCATCTTAATCAACACCACTACAGAACCGAGCTCGAGATTGGTGGGAGGTAGTTGGTAATTCTTTGGGAGCCTCAGCCATTGAGGCTATGACCTGGTCTGATTTTGTGACCAGGTTTAGGGCTGAGTTTGCACGGGCTATGGAGCTCCAGTAGTTGGCCAGGGGAGTTTATGGATATGAGGCAGGCGATTGAGTCGGTGGTAGAGATTACCGCCAAGTTCAGGGAGAGGGCCTTATTGGTGCCTTAGTATGCATGGGATGAGGAAATACAGAAGACCCGCTACCATGGCATGTTGAGAGATGACATTCGGAAACACGTCAGCTACTTGGCATGTCCAACATTAAATGACATGATTATGAGGGAGAGGGAGAGATAGATTGAGATTGAGCACATCATGAAGAGGAAGGTGGAGACTGAGCAGGGTACTAGGGTTTCAGGGAAGTAACCAAAGGGAGTCGACTCTAGGTTGAAGGGTCAGCAGGGCTGGAGCCGTCGTGGGATTTGCGACAGGTCACATGAGGGAGTTTGCAGGACTGGGGGATCGGGCTGCTATAAGTGCGGCATGACCAGGCACTTTGGCAGAGATTATACTGCCCCTACCCCCACTTTCAGACAATAGACCTAACTTGCTTTCATTGAAATCAGAAGGGCCACAAAAAGGCCAACTTCCCGAGATTGACAACAACAGCAGCACCAGTGGGACGCTAGCCCTAATAACCCTGTGGATTATGGATGGCCGACAGGACAAGACATATACTCTAGTGGTGAGGAGCTAAGCCTTCCAGTTGACCGTCAAGGAGGTGTGTGCCACACCCGATGTGGTGACGGGTATGTTTTCTTCTCTCTAGCTCTTATTATATGTCGTTTATGATATTTATGTGTCGTGTTATATGTTTGTTTAGGATCGTTCCATGTGAACGGTATCCTAGTCCAGGTGTTATTCGATTCGGGGGCTACCCAATCATTTTTCTCTCTTGCACTTAGCAAGAGGTTCCCTGAGTCTTCGGGTAAGTTGGATTGCCCTCTAGAGGTGGAGATTGCTGATGACCGATCATTACGAGCATTAGAGGTTTTCAGAGACTGTGTTTTGAGGCTGTATGAGGAGCGCTACCTAGTGGATTTGGATCCCATTCCGTTACGTGGGAACAATGTTATCATTGGTATGTACTGGTTAAGACCTAATGGGGTGGTGATCGACTGCGTGCAGTAGTTGGTATGAGTTAGGACCCTAAGTGGGGGAGAGCTGATGATTTAGGGCGAGAGGCTGCAACGTGGAACAACTATGTGTTCAACAGCGAGATCCATTCGCTACCTACAACTGAGTTGCGCAGGGTATGTCGCCTACGCTATGGATACCTGGGAGGCGGGTAAAGCGGTTGTGAGTGATGTACCATTGGTGCGAGAGTACTCAGACGTATTCCCAAAGGAGCTTCCTGGGATACCCTACGGTGAGACAAGTAGAGTTAAGGATCCACCTAGTCCCTGGTGCACCTTTGATAGCCAAGGCAACATATCGGCTGGCTCCTCCTAAGATGTAGGAGTTGTCTACACAATTGCGAGATATTAGACAAGGTATTCATTAGGCCGAGCAGTTCATCCTGGGGAGCACCGATCCTGTTTGTGAAGAAGAAGGAAGGGTCGCATCAAATGTGTATAGATTACCGGGATCTGAACAAGGTAACGGTGAAGAACCGTTACCCACTCCCAAGGATTGATGATCTCTTCGACCAACTACAGGGACATCTTGGTTTTCCAAGATAGACTTGCGTTCAGGATACCATCAAATGAGGTTCAAAGATGAGGATGTATAGAAGACTACTTTCTGGACTCGCTATGTCCACTACGATTTCGTGGTGATGCCCTTCGGGCTCACCAATGCTCCTATCGCGTTCATGGACCTTATGAACCGCGTATGCAGACTGATGTTGGATCGGTCTGTGATAGTTTTCATCGATGACATCTTGGTTTACTCCATGACGTAGGAGCAGCATGAGGAGTACTTGCGAGAGGTGGTGGATACCTTGAGGAGGGAGAGCTTGTACGCCAAGTTCTCTAAATGTGAGTTATGGTTGCGCAAGGTGTAGTTTCTTGGGCACCTTGTCAACCAGAACAATATTTTGGTCAACCCAATCAAAGTAGAAGCGAATAGCGACAGAATTTGCAATGAACTATTTATGTCCCTAAAAATGCTGTAGAGAGGGGTTTGCAACGGAAACAATAATTTCGTCGCAATTTTGACAACGGAATGAAATCTGTGGTAGATAGTATTCCGTTGTGTATTCCGTAGTAGGTTTCCATCACAAATTTCGTGGTAGTTCTTTCGTCACAAATTCCGTTGTAGTTAATCCCTAGCAAAATTCGTGGTGATGAATCCCTAGAAAAATCTGTGGTGATGAATCCCTAGCTAAACCCGTGGTTATGAATCCCTAGCTAAATCCGTGGTGATGAATCCCTAGCTAAATTCGTGATGATGAATCCCTAGCTAAATCCGTTGATGATCTCATAGCAAATTCTGTGTCATGAATCCCTAGCAATTTTAGTGGTGTATATATTATATACCAGATTCAATATGGACCAATTAATATTTGATTTATAAATTATATCCAAATAATTTTGTAGTAATATATGAGAAAAAACAAAAAAAACTCATAACCATTATATCATAAAATAACCAAATAATTATTTATTAGATGGAAAAAAGAAAGTTGCTACTCTAAAATCTTCAATAAACATATATCAACCTACTAGTCTTATTGTTTTCTAACGACATTAATAAGATCCAATGCCGTTTAAGTTGTTTTTCAAGATGCCCGACCCTTGCTTTGTTTTGCTCTTGTTGGGCGTTCATCATTTCTTTAAGCTCTTCGTTTTGCTGTTTTTGTTTAGCAACAAGCTCCCTCATTTCTTATATTTCATCATTTTTTTCCGGAAATGTAAGATACATCCGTTTTACCATTCCTATTGGGAAATGCCTTTGCAAAAGAGCCTAATCCATAAAGTCTTCTTTTTTTTTTATCATGACCACCAACAACATCATAAAATAGCTTGTTCTCCTCAAATTCAACACCTTCAGCTTCCAACTCTTCCCATTTTTCTATATAGGCCGCTTACAAAAAAAATATTATAAGTTAAGATATCAAATTTAGGAATGATATTATGGAGTAGCTACAATATAAAAGTTAATTTAAACTGAAATGAATATTACATGAGTTTGTCTATCTTTTTCATTTGTGAAAGTGACTCCATCATGATTCTTAGTGTGTGCATACAGGAACAATTCACTTTGGGGTGGCTCATGTCCTAATTTCCTCTTCTGCATAAATACCATACAAAAAGTCAAATATACAGATAAACATATGCAAATATTGATTCGATGTACCATTTAAAAAATTACCAAATCAGAAGCTCTCTTCAAATGACATGTAGATCCAGCGTTATGTATGGGTTTTGCTACTCCATCAGCCACATCATTATGCCTATTTTTCTTGTTCTGCTCAGATTTTAGCTTGTATTCTTATTTATTCAATTTTAATTGCCACGAGTTCTAGACTTCCTGTGGAATATGAGCTGGTTTAACGCCATGTTTGTTTTTTTTGGACTCCTAATGTTGAAGAGATATTGACCATAACTTTGTACCGCTTTCCTTGCCCAAGTTTGCCTCACCAGACAGTCTATTGTCTCATCCCAACAACAGTTTTTCTACAATTAACAATATAAACATAAGTTGAAGTGTAATTTTTTACCAAATAATAATTTATGGCTTATAATTACCTAAAACTCCTCCCAATATAATTTGCACATTTCTTTGCTTACTTGTGCCTAAGCGTACCCTTCTGGATCTGCTCTTTGTTTAAAGGAATGTCTAATAAAGTGTGCACAAGGGCCTGGTGGCATTAGCCTGCAAGTAATCATGTGATGTGTTAAGTTATGAATTGATATGTAGGTGTAAACCAAAATTTAATACATAAAAAAAGTTGTAATTAAGATTTGAATTGGTAACTAACGTATTTTTCCAAACATGAACATTTAAACATTTATTTGGTCCACAATGTTCAGAGGAATTGTTTTCACCTTCTATACTTTCCTCTACAGATCTATTCATGGTTGGTTGTGTTGGTGATGGGGTAGATTCTGGGATATGTGTTTTTGATGGGGTATATTCTGGGGTAGGTGTTGGGATAGATGTATATGTTGAAGATGTGGTAGTTCCTTTACTTAAAGAGGGTGTGGTAGTTATTGTAGTTGTGGCGGATGGTAGTGTAGATGCAGGTTTTGAGGTTGTGGTAACAGATATAGGTGTTGATGATGTGGTAGTGCGTGTTGGTGTTGAGGATGTTTTAGATGATGTAGGTGTTGAAATTTTGGTTATTGATGACGATTGTATTGTTCTAGTTTCAGAAGTGTTAAATGTTTTTTCTAAGGAGGGTGTGGATGTTGTAAGTGATGTCAAGGAAGTGGTAGTCATGGGTGATGTTAATGATTTAGGTTTAGGGGTTTTCTTGGTAGATGTTATAGGTCCTTTTGATGTGGTTGTTGGTATTGGGAAGGCGATTTCTTCATCTTGTAACTGTCTGTTTACGAATTTTGCAGCAGAAATCCTGTTGCGTTTAATAACTTGTGGTGCAATGAATTTAGTTGGCTTTACACCAGATGCTCCTTTTGCTTTCGAGGTAGACATCTTTCTAACACTAAAAATAAAAATAAATTATATATGAAGTCATACTTTGCATGCAAACTATTGAATACAATCAAAACCAATTTACATGAAGATGACCATAGAACAAAAAACGATCGATCATCATGACAACAGTAAGTTAAATAAATATAAATTTTAGATGAGTGACAACCTATATCGCCAAAGTCAGTGCACAAACGTATAACGAACAAAGATTTCGATCAATAAGCCGCCGAAGATGATGATAACAGAAAATGTAAACCCTATTTCTAATCGGTAAACTTAATTACCCAAATATGCAGCATAAACATGTGTAGGTTGGAGAGAAACATATTATGAAATACTTTGAACCTACACTAATAAAAAATTTGAACTGTGCTAATTACCGCTAAATATTTAGTAATTCAAATTTATTTAAAGTAGTTACATACTGATAGATAGGATATATACATATAAATAACATCAAGAAAGAACATCGAGTAACGATGTGTTCATAGTATAATTTTAACTTAAAATTATATACGAGCACTAAACATTAATAAACTATACATCTTTATGATTTTCTGTTGAAACCGAAATTTATATATAAAAGACGTGCGGGTCATGTCAATATGTGGCTTGTGGTGTCCATGGATGACATACGGGTCATTGGTCAACATGGTAGTTGCTTATGGTGTCCATGGATGAAATACGGGTCACTGTTCAACCTGGTAATTGATTATGGTGTCCATGGATGATATATGGGTCATTGGTCAACATGGTGGTTGCTTATGGTGTGATGGTATCACCCATGGATGAAATACAGGTCATTGGTCAACATGGTAGTTGCTTATGGTGTCTATGGATGACATATACGCCATTTGTCAACATGGTAGTTGCTTATGGTGTGATGGTATCACACATGGATGAAATACGGGTTATTGGTTTAATATATGAATATATAGTAATTTACTTGATAAGTAATTATTTGATGTTGTTACTTGATTAGTAAATATCTTGTGTTGTTAATAAGGGACTAAAAGAGCTAACGTTTGGAATGATGTTTGAATGATGTTTAAATAATGTTTGAATAATGTATTTTGGAGTTTTAATATTAGTGTTTATATTGTATTGTGATTATAGTTGTATGTAGCAAATGTTTGTTCTTTCCTAGTATTAAATACATATAAAATGCATTTGTAAAAAAAATAAACAAATATGTATTTTATTTTGGACTTGGTAATTTGGTTTAATATTAACTAGTGGAGAACCCATGCTTTTCATAGGGTAAAATTTTAAAGGAGTAAACATAGGGACTAAAAGTGGCAACAAAGAAAAAGTATTGTGGCTAAAATCAAAGTAAAAAAAGTTACTATAAACATAGGGACTAAAAGTGGCAACAAAAGAAAAGTATTGTGTCTAAAATCTAAAGTAAATAAGTTTACTGTTAAAATCTTGTTCCACTTTTAATATGTATATTAGTACATGAATATATATTAGTAATTTGGTGAAATGTTAATATAAATGTATTACATTATGGATTATGATATATACGTTATTTTTGTCTTTTTCATTTCAACAATCAAAAGTCCAATGTTACGTAGCTATTGTAACAACCCGAAATTTCATATCACTTCTTGTAACTCAAATTGTAATCCAATTCGATCAACCAAACGCCGTTTCGAAATCCGTTTCCGATTTCGTCATTTAATTAAGTCATTAACTTGTATTGATCTAAAATGACTTAATGGGTGTCTTAATGCCATTTGAAATCATTCTAACACCCCATAATAGTCATCGGAATAATTCTAGAATCGACCATATCGGATTACGGCAACTTGGTCGGGTGCGACCAAAAGCCCCGCCTAACGCCGGTATCGGGTAGAATTCTGTCGTGTCCAATTCCCGAGCACTATATAAAGGACTCAAAGCTTTCATTTGAAGCTTTTTGCCATCTTTCCTTAATCACTCTCCAACCTCTCTCCTCATCCATAATCAAAGGTCCAAAAACAAAGATTTAAGGCTCCAAATCAAAGAGGTAACATCCTTAACTTGTTATCTAGCCTCTTAGCCTTCAAATTGATGTTTAATTTGAGTTTTAGGACCTGGAACATGTGTTTACGGCCAAGGATCAAGCTTGGGCCGTAAACACTTAAAAATGGGGGGTTTTGAGCCAATTAACCCTTCCAAATCATTGTTAGGACCTAGATACGACCTTGAGACTTACAAATCGGGACTTAAAACATTTAGAACATGAATTTTGAGGGACAAAAGAGAGTTTACGGCCAAGGCATGTGCTTGGGCCGTAAACTCCTCAAACATGGGGAGTAAACACATTTTTACATGTTAGTTTGCCTTGAAACTCAACCAAAAGTTTACGGCCATGGCACATATTCTTGGGCCGTAAACTCCTAAAATTGTGTCAAATGATGCCCTTAAATCACCCCAAAGCATGGAAAAATTACTAGAATCACATGTGATTGCTCTAAGTGCCTCAAATCAGTTTTCTCTTGACCATAAGAGAGTTTACGGCCGTAAACTCCAAGTTTACAGCCGTGAACTCCCTTTTAAATGGTATAAATCCAAGCAAATTAATCCAAGGCATTTTAGAAGTTCATTCCAACATTCCCTTGTCCATTTAAGCCATTTTAGCACCTAAAACTACCCAAACATGAGTTCACAGCCGTGAACTCATGTGTGTGTGTGATATATGGCCGTAAACTCCCTAATATGTTTACTCTTGGGGAGTAAACTCAAATCCCAAGTCCCTAGTGTCATTACACGTCCGAAGATGTCACCCTGGTCACTCCAAACGCTCGTTTTGAGGTGTTTAACCTCGTTGGAGTGTAATGTTCCATATAATTAATGATTGTAAATCTAATTGGATATATATATATGGACATTATTACATTTTACATAGGGACATCGCGAGTAATCAAGCCCCGAACCAACGTCTAGTGTCCGAAACCGTCGCATTTCCGAGTCTGGTGAGTTCATACCCCTACCATTTTTCATTGTTTTTCACTGTTTTCAGGGGGGGGGAACACAAGCAAAGTACAAGGGTTTCTTGTACTCAAAAATTATTTTAGTGTGTGTGTTTCACATTTCATATGCTTTTAACACTGATATACACAACTGATAACCGTATGAACATGCAGATCACGTAACATATTATTTGTGAAATGGGTTTTATAAACTGTTATGTTTTATATATTTCACAAATGGTTTTTCCACATTTTATCAGTTAAAAGCATGACTTTAGAACATATGAACATGAAACTTGTACACTGTTTGTCCTCGGTAACACTCCACAGAGATACGCGAGTGGAGGATTATCATATTATTACTAGTAAATTTGTTATTCCTGTATGATTGGAGACACGTCCTCGGCGAACACTCCACAGAGATATGCGAGTGGAGGACTACACCCGTAACCAGAATCTCTGGGATTTAGAGAGCGTGAGTTGAGTGTATAGATCTATACGGGGCTGACTACCCCACACCTGGCTGCTAGCTACAGCCGAACCGAAATGGTTCAAGGGTGACGAAAGTCATAAGGATGTGGACTACTTATTGCCACAGGTTTAGTCTATAGTATGGTTATGGAACTCGCAATTAGGATAATTGAGATTTACTTATAGTAATAATGAATAACTTTATACATTTCACAAGATAACCAGGTTTCGGAATACATCTTTTACATTGATATAAAACTATAAACACTAAAGGGCCTAAGTGCTCTGAAATAAAAGTATCTTCAAACTATAAGTATTTTCAAAAAGTATATAAGTATACCGAACCGTCGAGATCCGTAACTACAAGTAGAATAAAACATAAGTAAATGGGTGTTGTGTACTGCGGTTAAACCTGGGCAGTTATGTAGTCGTGTCTAGGATCAATATAGCCTGGCCAACTATATTCATTCAAGACTCGGCCAACATGTGCTTGGGAGTGACTGTGGTATGTGGCATGCCTAAAACTTACCCTAATACCAGAAACATCGCGCCAGTGTAGTATCGAATCATGAAATACTATGGGAGTATTTCACGAGCCAATTCTTCGTAAGAATCCTCGTTCGCGTATAGATCCTTGATCAATCCATTAGCGATAATTTACCTGCTTTGATAACTCTTTCCTGCTTTATCGCTTATTTGGAATAAATATCTGTCATATCTCTCGATCCAATTCAGAGGACTTATCATCCTCTCTTTCTTGATCTTATTAGATCAAGATGCCTCCCAGAAAGAGACCCAGCTCAAAGACCAACAATCCTCCGCCACCATCTCCTCCTGAAATTGATCTCGTGTTATTCCAAACAGCTATTACCGCCGCTGTGGCAGCTGGCATGTCCCAATTGAACACCGGTGGTTCCGGTGGTTCGGGAGGTGGTACTCAAGATCAAGAAAGTAACTAGGAACGCCAAAAGGAGGGTTCCTACAAGGACTTCATGAATGCGAAGCCTTCATCCTTCGATGGCACTGGAGGTGTCATTTCCTTATCCCGATGGTTCGAGAAAATCGAATCCATTTTCGAAATCTGTGCCTGTGCTGAGTTCGATAAGGTCAAATTTGCAGCCTGTACCTTCAGTGATAAAGCCTTGACTTGGTGGAATGGCCGGGTCAAATCCTTGACCCTACCCGTAGCCAATGCCATGGGCTGGGACGCCATGAAAGAACTCCTCCTTGCCGAATACTATCCCCATGGTGAAATGCAGAAGCTAGAGCAAGAGCTCTGGAACCTGAAGATGAAAGGTTCCGACATTGCTGCATACACTTCCCGATTCGATGATCTCGCACTTCTCTGCCCTGGGCTAGTCACTCTTGAAAGTAAAAAGATCGAGAGGTTTATTTGGGGGCTAACCAATCCAACAAAAGGTCATGTCTTAGCTGCTCGCCCAGACACATATGATAGTGCTAAGACTTTAGCCCAAGCCATAATCGACCACAATGATGATGTCGAGGAAACCACTACCGCTCCTAAATCGACTAAAAGCAGTGGTGAGAAGAGAAAGTTCTGGAAGAAGAAGAAGGGTCAATCTTCCCAAGGATCCTCCAAAAGACAGCAAACAGTAGCAGTCCGTGCTGCTACTACCCCCGTTGCTGCTGCTTCTGTTGTGGGATCCACATCTCCAACTCCTACCAGCCGGTATGCTGGTAATCTTCCCCTCTGTGACAAGCGCAAGTATCACCACAACCCTGGCCCCTGTCGAGAACTTTCATGTACCAACTGTGGTAACAAGGGGCACACAGTCCGATTCTGCAAAGCTCCGGCCCAATCGGTCAATCAATCTTCGGGAGCAGGCGTTGGTCAAGCCTGCTACAACTGTGGTGAGGTCGGGCATTTTAAAAGGAACTGCCCTAAAAAGTCTACTGCTGATAACACCGGAAGAGTCCTCGCCATGGGACGGGAGGAAGCGGTCGCCGATCCCACTGTTGTCTCGGGTACGTTCCTTCTCGACAACTCCTATGCTAATATTCTTTTCGACTCGGGTGCTGAGAGGAGCTTTATTAGTCATGCATTCAAACATAACCTAAAACATAACGCTCGACCTTTAACCGAAACGTTTACCATCGAGATGGTGAACGGTGAGAAAGAAAGTGCGAGCGAAGTATTCATAGGTTGTACCCTTACCTTGAACGACCATTCGTTTCCTATCGATCTCATGCCGGTATCCATAAAGAGATTTGATGTCATCATTGGCATGGATTGGTTGAGTCCCAATCATGCGGACATCCTATGTTTCGAAAAAGCAATCCGTCTCAACCTTCCTTCGGGTCAAACTCTAGTAATCTATGGCGATAAACTCAGTTCCATCCTTCGTATCATTTCCTGCATCAAAGCTCAGAAGCTCCTGCAAAAAGGAGTGTATTGCATTCTTGGCCCATGTAATCAACGAGAAGCAGGAAGTTAAAGACCTCGCGAGCATCCCCGAAGTCTGTAACTTTCCTGATGTATTTCCCGAAGAGCTTCCAGGAATTCCTCCCGAGCATCAGGTCGAGTTCCGTATTGACCTAATTCCTGGAACTACTCCTATACCGAAGTCTCCGTATCGCTTAGCTCCAGCAGAAATGCAGGAGTTATCCAGTCAACTTAACGAGTTGCTCAGTAAAGGATTCATTAGAACGAGTTCCTCGCCCTGGGGAGCTCCGGTATTGTTTGTCAAGAAGAAAGATGGATCCTTTCGGATGTGTATCGATTATCGCAAACTGAACAAGTTGACTGTCAAAAACCGATATCCTCTTCCGCGAATAGATGACTTCTTCGATCAACTCTAGGGAGCCAGTTACTTCTCCAAGATAGACCTTCGATCAGGGTACCATCAGCTACGAGTTCATGAGAGTGATGTTTCCAAAACAGCTTTCAGGACTCGATATGGACACTACGAGTTCGTAGTGATGCCCATTGGTCTAACCAATGCACCGGCGGTGTTCATGGACCTGATGAACCGGGTGTGTCGTCCTTATCTGGACAAGTTTGTCATTGTGTTCATTGATGACATACTCGTCTATTCCCGAAGCGAAGAAGACCACAAACAACACTTGAGACTAGTGTTGGAAACCCTGCGATCTGAGAAGTTGTACGCGAAATTTTCCAAATGCGAGTTCTGGATTCGGAAGGTAACTTTCCTCGGTCATGTAGTAAGCGAGGAGGGTATTCATGTAGATCCTTCCAAGATAAAGGCGATAGAGAATTGGTCAGCACCGAAGACACCCACAGAAATCTGGCAATTTTTGGGTCTCGCTGGCTATTATCGAAGATTCATTCAGAACTTTTCCAGAATCGCCAAACCCTTAACCACTCTAACACAGAAAGGTGTACCCTTTTGTTGGAGTGATAAACAAGAAACCGCACTCCAGACGCTGAAGAAAGCTTTGTGCAGCGCGCCTGTTCTGTCCCTACCCGAAGGGACAGAGGACTTCGTTGTCTTCTGCGATGCGTCTAATCAAGGCTTAGGTTGTGTGCTTATGCAAAGGGGAAAAGTAATTGCCTATGCCTCTAGATAGCTGAAAGCACACGAGGTCAACTATACCACACACGACTTGGAGTTAGGAGCCGTAGTCTTTGCGTTGAAGATTTGGAGACATTACCTCTACGGAACCAAGTGCACGATCTTCACCGATCACAAGAGCCTGCAACACATCTTTGACCAAGAAGACTTAAACATGAGACAAAGGAGATGGCTAGAACTACTTAGTTATTATGAGTGTGAAATCCGTTACCATCCCGGCAAGGCCAATGTGGTAGCAGATGCCCTTAGCCGAAAGAAGAGTGTAGGCCGTAAAGTGAAGAACCAGACGATGACCATCCATTCCAACTTACCCATGCAAATCCGAGAAGCCCAGTTAGAAGCCCTCAAACCCGAGAATGTGTCGACCGAAGCCTTGAGAGGAATGGAAAAGAAACTTGAGATCAGAGGTGACGGAGTCCATTGTTTCATGGATCGGATCTGGATTCCCAAGTTCGGAGGATTCAGAGAGATAGTTATGGAGGAAGCGCACAAAACCAGATACTCTGTTCACCCGGGCTCTGACAAGATGTACTTAGATCTCAAGAAGCAATACTGGTGGCCAAACATGAAGGCTGAGATAGCTACGTTCGTGGGCAAGTGTCTGACTTGCGCCAAAGTAAAAGTTGAGCACCAGAAACCCTCAGGTCTACTCCAGCAACCCGAGGTACCCGAATGGAAATAGGAGATGATCACCATGGATTTCATCACCAAACTACCCAAGTGTCCGAGTGGGTATGATACCATTTGGGTGATTGTCGGTCGTTTAACAAAGTCTGCTCATTTCGTTCCGATCAAAGAATCATACAAGATGGAAAGACTCGTGCGGATATACATCCATGAGGTAGTCCGACTGCATGGTGTACCTACGTCCATTATCTCTGATCGAGATAGCAGGTTTACCTCCCGATTTTGGTAGTCTCTTCAAAAAGCTCTTGGAACCAAACTAGATATGAGCACGGCGTATCATCCTCAGACCAATGGACAAAGTGAGAGAACAATCCAAACCCTAGAGGACATGCTTAGGGCCTGTGTCATTGACTTTGGAAAGTCATGGGACACACATCCACCCTTGATCGAGTTCTCGTACAAAAATAGTTACCACACCAGCAATAGGGCTGCCCCGTTCGAAGCCCTTTACGGTCGCAAGTGCAGATCCCCTCTGTGCTGGGCCAAAGTGGGGGATACACAGTTAGCCAAGAGTCGAGTCCCCGACAGTGCTCTCACTGGTCCTGAAATCATCCGTGAAACCACCGAGAAAATTATCCAAATCCGAGAACGACTGAAAGCTTCACATGATCGCCAGAAGAGTTACGCTGATAACCGTCGGAAACCATTGGAATTCCAGGTTGGAGACCATGTCCTGTTGAAGGTCTCGACCTGGAAAGGCACAGTACGCTTTTGTAAGCGTGGGAAACTTAATCCGAGGTACATTGGACCTTTTGAGATCCTCTCCAGGATTGGTCCGGTAGCCTATAAACTTCGTTTACCTCACGAGCTCAGTAACATCCATCCCATCTTCCATGTTTCAAATCTCAAGAAGTGCCTATCCGATGAAACCCTAGTGATTCCTTTAGACGAGATCGAGATCGATGAAAACCTTAACTTCATGGAGGAACCGATCGAAATCATTGATCGAGAAGTCAAACGTACGAAACAAAGTCGCATCCCGTTAGTGAAGGTTTGCTGGAATGCCAAGCGGGGACCGGAGTTCACTTGGGAGCGGGAAGACTCGATGAGACAGAAGTATCCGCAACTCTTTCCAGATCCATGATTTGTATTTTGTCTTATATCTTGTCTTGAATTTCGGGACGAAATTCTCTCTAACGGGGGGATAATGTATCAACCCGAAATTTCATATCACTTCTTGTAACTCAAATTGTAATCCAATTCGATCAACCAAACGCCGTTTCCAAATCTGTTTCCGATTTCGTCATTTAATTAAGTCATTAACTTGTATTGATCTAAATTGACTTAATGGGTGTCTTAATGCCATTTGAAATCATTCTAACACCCCATAATAGTCATCGGAATAATTCTAGAATCGACCATATCGGATTACGGCAACTTGGTCGGGTGCGACCAAAAGCCCCGCCTAACGCCGGTATCGGGTAGAATTCCGTCGTGTCCAATTCCCAAGCACTATATAAAGGACTCAAAGCTTTCATTTGAAGCTTTTGGCCATCTTTCCTTAATCACTCTCCAACCTCTCTCCTCATCCATAATCAAAGGTCCAAAAACAAAGATTTAAGGCTCCAAATCAAAGAGGTAACATCCGTAACTTGTTATCTAGCCTCTTAGCCTTCAAATTGATGTTTAATTTGAGTTTTAGGACTAGGAACATGTGTTTACGGCCAAGGATCAAGCTTAGGCCGTAAACACTTAAAAATGGGGGGTTTTGAGCCAATTAACCCTTCCAAATCATTGTTAGGACTTAGATACGACCTTGAGACTTACAAATCGGGACTTAAAACATTTAGAACATGAATTTTGAGGGACAAAAGAGAGTTTACGGCTAAGGCATGTGCTTGGGCCGTAAACTCCTCAAACATGGGGAGTAAACACATTTTTACATGTTAGTTTGCCTTGAAACTCAACCAAAAGCCTTGTGGTAAATCCTAGAACCATCTAAAATTAGTTTGTGGGCCTTTAACATAAAAAATGCATCATACAAGAGTTTACGGCCATGGCACATATTCTTGGGCCGTAAACTCCTAAAATTGTGTCAAATGATGCCCTTAAATCACCCCAAAGCATGGAAAAATTACTAGAATCACATGTGATTTCTCTAAGTGCCTCAAATCAATTTTCTCTTAACCATAGTAGAGTTTATGGCCGTAAACTCCAAGTTTACAGCCGTGAACTCCCTTTTAAATGGTATAAATCCAAGCAAATTAATCCAAGGCATTTTAGAAGTTCATTCCAACATTCCCTTGTCCATTTAAGCCATTTTAGCACCTAAAACTACCCAAACATGAGTTCACAGCCGTGAACTCATGTGTGTGTGTGATATATGGCCGTAACCTCCCTAATATGTTTACTCTTGGGGAGTAAACTCAAATCCCAAGTCCCTAGTGTCATTACACGTCCGAAGATGTCACCCTGGTCACTCCAAACGCTCGTTTTGAGGTGTTTAACCTCGTTGGAGTGTAATGTTCCATATAATTAATGATTGTAAATCTAATTGGATATATATATGGACATTATTACATTTTACTTAGGGACATCGCGAGTAATCAAGCCCCGAACCAACGTCTAGTGTCCGAAACCGTCGCATTTCCGAGTCTGGTGAGTTCATACCCCTACCATTTTTCATTGTTTTTCACTGTTTTCAGGGGGGGGGGAACACAAGCAAAGTACAAGGGTTTCTTGTACTCAAAACTTATTTTAGTGTGTGTTTTTCACATTTCATATGCTTTTAACACTGATATACACAACTGATAACCGTATGAACATGCAGATCACGTAACATATTATTTGTGAAATGGGTTTTATAAACTGTTATGTTTTATATATTTCACAAATGGTTTTTCCACATTTTATCAATTAAAAGCATGACTTTAGAACATATGAACATGAAACTTGTAAACTGTTTGTCCTCGGTAACACTCCACAGAGATACGCAAGTGGAGGACTATCATATTATTACTAGTAAATTTGTTATTTTTGTATGATTGGAGACACGTCCTCGGCGAACACTCTACAGAGATACGCGAGTGGAGGACTACACCCATAACCAGAATCTCTGGGATTTAGAGAGCGTGAGTTGAGTGTATAGATCTATACGGGGCTGACTACCCCACACCTGGCTGCTAGCTACAGCCGAACCGAAATGGTTCAAGGGTGACGAAAGTCATAAGGATGTGGACTACTTATTGCCACAGGTTCAGTCTATAGTATGTTTATTGAACTCGCAATTAGGATAATAGAGATTTACTTATAGTAATAATGAATAACTTTATACATTTCACAAGATAACCAGGTTTCGGAATACATCTTTTACATTGATAACCAACATTCAGGAAAGTATGGGACTTTCCTGTGAAACCTTATACATAACCAGGTCTAACCAGAATACATCTTTTACAAATGGTAACCAACATTCAGGAAAGCATGGAGCTTTCCTGGGGAAAACATTTACATAACTAGAAAAGTGTAACAAACTGGATAACCTTACATCTTTTACAATTGGTAATATGCAATCAGGAAAGTATGGTACTTTCCTGGGGATCCATTGGTACATAACTGGAACAGAATAACAAAACAGATAACCTAAATGTACATTTTCACAAGGGTAAACATGATTTCAGTGTGCAACTTTACTTTACATAATGTGAAACAACCAACCAACCTTTTTAAGAAAATGTGGGATTTTTTTGGCGTGTGTTACATTTTCAGGAACAGAAAGGAAACATGAACATTTTCCCAAAACAAAAACCACTTATGAGCTCACCAGCGTTATGCTGATTTTCAAACCGCTTGTGTTCTCAGGTCAACGTTAGAAACAGGTACTGAAGATCCTTTTCCCCGAAGTCGGAGTGCTCAGAAGACCCGTTTCATTTTGTTTTTATATATATACTATGTATCACAACTGTACAACTTTACTTTTGAAACAATTGTAAAACTTTTTATATGTAATGTAATGGTTGTTCTACTTTACTTACTATGTACATTGGATTTGATACTCAACATGGAGTCAACCCCGGAAATGTTTCCGCCTTCGGTTTTCGGGGTGTGACAGCTATAAAAGGCTATAATATTTGAATATGTGTTTTGACACTAATACCCTTAGTATTCACATATTTGGAATGATTTAAGGGGCATTTTTGTCTTTTTGCACTCTAAATTGTTAAGGTGCCATCATACCTTTGACGTCACGCCGGCATTCTAGTTCTTCAACCATTCAGAACATCTCAACTTTTCCAGACGATAAGTCTGCATACAAACACTAAAACCCCCAAATTGTCAAAGGATAATTGTTTTCAAAAATGATTTTCTCCGATAATAGAGACTTCTGTACTCCTCTCGACCAGATCATCATAAAGTAAGTTTTTTTCCATACCCTGTTACACTGTCTTTCATAGTTACGCTTAATTTAAAAAAAATGAAATCAACTACTCCAATGTGTATTTTGTAAGTAGAATGGCGAATACTAGAAGTCGTCGTTTGTTAGATGATCTCCCCTAGAGCTTTTGAGTCGGATATTTGTAGTATTAGGGTCAGAATCTGCGAAAGACATCGTCTCTGCAAGACTTTGGTAATTCTCAATAAACATCAACTAATGAATGTATATTTGATGAAACAAAACTTTATTTGTTTGTTATTTACTTTGTATTTAAAATTTTGAAGTTCAAAGAAGACGTATGAAGAAGGGGGTGATCCTCAAGTGTACAGAACAACATGCATTGACATGTTTGAAGGAATGGGTCCCAAAAATCTAAAAGCTGATTTATTTATACGTACATGTGCATTGCATATTAACATTAAAGCCATGTTCAGACAAGGAATTGTATGTGTAGTTTCAGTAATTATATGTAATCTATACCATTTATCAATATTTAGTGTCATTGATGTTATATATTGATATTGTTATTCTGTCAACAGGATGAGTGCTTTTATTATGGCAATTTTGATTTAGAAATGACTTAGTTGAGACAAGCAGCAGATGAAGATCATCTTGAGGCAATTTATTTGCTTGAAATGATCTACATTTCAAGAGGGCCTCATCAATGTGGTGAAGGTACGTATATATGGTATATATGTAAATTAAATTATATATATACTTAATTAAGGCATGTTTGTAGTTTGGGTTTAGTATTTAGTTGTGTTGTTGTGTTGTTTAATATTTATTGTCTTATTGAAAAGGGTACATAGGATTAATTGATGGATATTTTAATGTGTAGGTTTATAATTACTTGATGCCTATTTTGGCTGGGCAGTTCCGGATGATGGAGAGTACACGGGTGTTGTTGATAGTGCCAAAGAGTTGTTGCGGACTGTTGATGTTTTTCATAGACTTACAATGAATAACATCGCATTCCAATGTGAAGACCCACGTCATTCTGTTAAAGGTGCATTGGCAATAGGCCATGAAGAGGATGAGGATCGACAAAGATATTGCATGGTTTGTCATTGGAATGTAGAGTATGGTAGGTTTTGTATATTTCTTAAAAATACTAATGATTGATAATAGAATGGACATTGAAAATTATTGTTCTTATTGTATTGTATATGAAGTTGTATAGCACTACTATAATTTTTTTTTTTGGTTTTGTGTTTACATTGTTCTGTTAAAAGGGAATTTTAGTCATTTTTGCTTGCTATGTTGTTTGAGTAAGATGAAGTATACGTAAAACCCATGTTATTTTTGTGATGAAGTATAGTTAATGTAATTAAAAATAAGTTTGTAATGAATTCATTATTAAGGAAAATAATCTACATAGATTATATATACTTTAACATGCCCGGTTAATGTAATTAAAAATAACTTTGTAATGAATTCATTTTTAATTATTCATTCTATACTATGTTTTCAATAAATTATCCACAACTTGATTAGCACAACTGGCTTAACCGCGCCCTTTTTTTAGCATATGCTTAAGTTTGAGTCTGCTTGCCAGCAATATCTACTTTATATATCATTTTTACATTTTTAGCCATTAGTTTATGCCACATATTACAAATTCAAAAACATTTCATTCAAACCATACCTTAGAAATTCCAATAATCATAATAATAATTCAGCCATAGTATAACAAAATTAATTAAGCATACAATATCCCAACAAATGCCGTCACAAATTAGCTACACGTTTTGTTCCATAGCAAAACAAGCAAATGAAATCATATTCCATAGCAGAATTCCCAAGCAAATACCTACGGATGGTACTTCCGTAGAAATTGAACTATTGAATTGGTTTTCGTCACAAACTCTATTGCATAGTAACCACGATGATGAATTCCATAGCAGCAGTACAACGGAAAGTGATTGGTAACAAATGTCGTTGGAAAATTGCTACGAATTTTTTGATCCATAGAACTATCGGTAGCATAATACCAACGGATATGGAGTCGGTAGCATTTTCCTTAGGAACTCCCACTCTTGCTACTACAAATAAAATCCGTAGACAATGTGGTAGCAACATTGCTATGGAACGACATTCCATAGCATGATCCATTGCAGATTAACAACGAAAATATGTTCCATAGCGATCTTCCTTAGCAAATCGCGTTTTTCTTGTAGTGAGGCCGTGATGAGATGGGAGGTTCCGAAGTCTCCATCTGTGATTCAGAGTTTCCTGGGATTGGCAGGCTATTACCAAAGATTCACTCAGGACTTCTCCAAGATAGCCGTACCCTTGACCTGGTTGACGGAGAAAGTCGTAGTCTTTCGCTGGGGACCTGAGCAGCATGCATCTTTTAAGACATTAAGGCAGAGGTTGTGTGAGGCACCGATCCTAGCCCTACTAGAGGGCGTGTATGATTTTGTAGTATACTGCGATGCGTCTATTTCAGGTTTGGGCACGGTATTGATGCAGAGGGGGCATGTCATCGCCTACACCTCAAGGAAGCTGAAGCCTCATAAGGCGAACTACCTGACATACGATCTAGAGTTGGGGGCGGTTGTCTCCGCCCTCAAGATTTGGCAGCATTACCTCTATAGGATCCAATATACCATATACACGGACCATAAGAGCTTGAGGTACCTTATGGGTCAGCCAAATCTGAACATCAGGCAGCGTCGGTGGCTAGATGTGGTGAAGGATTACGATTGTGAGATGCTCTACTACCCAGGGACGCCAATGTTGTGGTCGATGCCCTTAGTTGCAAGGTAGCCCCGATCCGAGATATTTGATTGAGGATGAAGATGGTGACTCCACTTTTGGAGCAGATCCAAGAGGCGTAGGTTGAGGGTTTGAAGGAGGAGCGCCAAAAGTGCAAGCGGATCATAGGCTAGGTGGCCTCGTTTGACTATGACAGCCGCGGGTTGTCGACCCTGTATGGGAGGGTCTGGGTTTCGTACTAAGGTGGAGTATGGAAGATTTTGATGGACGAGGCCCACAAATCCAAGTTTTCCATCCATCTCTGTAACAACCCATCATCCTCAATTCAATAAGAGTCAAAAATCTCATTTCGATCCTTATGTGTATATATATCCTCTATTATCCCAAGCGCTTAATTATAAGTTAATAACTAAATATAGCTTAATCCTTAGGTGAATCTTGTTACTATAACTTAATATAGGTGAATAGTTTAAGGTTTAAATCAATAAATTAACTCCAAAAGGAGTTCATGCCTAGAATTAACTCCAAAAGGGAGTTTACGACCAAAATTCCACTCCAAAAGAGTGATCACGGTCCAAGTGTAAACTCCACAGGAGTTCATGGTCCAAGGGAACTTCCCAAATTTAGTTAACAGCCAAAGTTAAAATGAAAACAAGGGTTCATGGCCAAGCAATGGTCGTGAACACCCCTTATTGGGCTGAAAACCCAATTTTAAGTCCATTTGTGGATCGTAAACGCCAAGGCCCAATACCACTTCAACCGTAAGCACCCCATATATATATATATATATATATATATATATATATATATATATATATATATATATATATATATATATATATACGTTTTCACCCGTGAATCAACTTATTTCCCCAATTTTAAACTGTGAACCACTCCAAAAATCCTCTCAACTATCATCCGTGAACAACCCCATTTTCTCTCAATCTTCAAGAGTTTACGCCCAGTTTTCTTCAAATCTTCATATTCCCCAATGTTGTAGAAATTGGGATTAATCGTGGATTAATTGCTTGGCGTTCTCCAACCGATTAGGATTAGGGGTGTTGAAGGTAGGTTGTCAATATCGGTCAACGATAGGCTTGGCGGCCTTGGCGGTCAACAACGGTCAATGAAATTCAAAATTAGTCAAATGTCAAAGGTTGTAAAAATTAAAAAAAAGGCTCCAAAGGTAGTCAAATGTCAATTCGTCTAACCCTACTATCGTATTTCATCGTTGTTTTTGTCTTCTGACTTCTCTTTTGGCGGTTGAAGCAAACGTAAGAGCTTACACCCGCGATACAGCTGAAGTCGATGCCCACAAGACTACGATGAACCTCCATTTGGCACTGACGAACATCCAGTGAACAGATACTCTGGCGAACCTCCAACGAATAGATACTCAGCCTTCAGGTATGCAATTTTTGTTTCTCCTTGCACCGAATTTGTTTTCCTCCAAAACAAAATTCGCATTTCTCGCATTTGAATTCTCCCATATGTTAATTTGTTCAGTTGATTTATGTATGTATTTCTTTCTATTTCTCCCATCTAAATTCGTTTTTCTTCTAGCAACCTTGAGGCGATATTTCTGTGATTATGTGTTTTTCATTTTTTTCTAAAAAAAGTTGAATACTCCAATCTGTTTGATGGGTACCGATTTCTGCAACTATTAATCCATTTGTTCTTCATATTTATCCCATCTATATGTAACTATGTATGTATTTCAGTATGTCTTGCACCTGTTTGAATTTCTTGCATAGTTGCATATGTTCTTGATTTATTCAACTAAGATGCTTATTGAATTGCTCTTATCTAGTTGTTATGCTGATTTTTGATGAGAATAAGAATTATGCTGATATCTAGTTGTTATGCTGATTTTTGATGATTTGTTGTAGTCCAGCTGCATGTTTGTTGTTTTTTTTGGAAGAGAAAGTGCATGTTTGTTATGTTATCAACTTATTATGAATTTATGATTGATTGATTTCTGAAGATATATAGAAAAAAGGCCTTTTACGACGCTCATTGCGAGTCGTAAAACGCTCAGACGATGCGCAAATGCGCGTCAAGGAAGGCCCTGCCATAACGAGAGAATACGCGTTTTTGCGCATCGTCTATAGACGACGCGCATTTATGACACGCAATGCGTATCATTAAATCCGCTGTCAAGAAAGGTCATGTCATAAATAAAGATGACACACTTTTTTGCGTATCGTAATTTTTATTTTTATTTTTTTTTAAAAATTATTTATAGTTTTACTAATTTTCAAATTAAATTTGCATTTAATGTCTCATAATAGAAAATAAAATACCATATACATAAAATACAATCCATTGCACACAAGTTAATGTCATACAAATAATCATTCCAATAGTAGACAAATGGATAAATCTCAAAGGGTTCAAAAATATGTTTGCCTTCTTCAACATCACAACCATATCTTCTCCAGACTTGAAGTTTTGTCCTGAGATATTAGGAGATTTATAATCCAAATTGTACTTTGTACCTAATACAAGAAAAGAAATAAATATAAATGTCAACTAATCAATCACATGAATATTTACTCAGGCATCATAGAGAAAGTTGCTTTATATTTTAATGGCATGCCTATAACTTTGTAATAGGGAGAATTTAAGAAAACAAAAATATAATGATATTGTAAATAAGTTGATGAAAGTATGTTGTTATTTCTTAAATGCAGCCATTGTTGAGAGCATATAAGAGGAATGATAATTGACCAAATGCCATCCCACAGTTGACTGCATACACCTCTGACTTGCAGTACTTGAGGGCAATTTCGGAAATTAATAAATCATATTAGTAAATAAACTAAAAAAGATAAAAATGAATGATTTTGATTTCTTACAGCCATGATGTTAACAATGGCATATGCTTCTGTTTCAGACCGCACTGTCTCCATTCTCATTCTACAAAAGAAAAAAAAATCAAAATATTTATTGACTTATTTCTTGTATTTAGTAATTTAACCTTAAAAGAAAAAAAAAAGAAAAAAAAAAGAAAAAAAAAAGAAAAAAAAAGAAAAAAAAAAGCCACCTATATTCCGGATGAATTAATGTAAAGATAAATAGGCTTAGCTGGATTATCATAATCCAACCATATAAAATGAGCAACAAGAAGCTCAGTCATTGCAGGAACAATCTACAACAACCAAAATTATACTTAAATTCATTAAAAATAAAGAATTTAAAAAATATAAAATAAAAATACCAGTGCCTAACACAAACCTCTCCCCCAAAGCTGCAGTCTCTGTGAGCCCATCACAACACCACATCCAATAGAACCACTTTCATTCCCACATATCAACATTTCTTCATCTTCCTGCCACGTTACTTGCTGATAAGTAATCAGTCTTGAGAATCCAACTGTCAAGTTAGGTTAAAACTTAGAATCAACCACAAAGCTCTTTCAAGCCCTTCTGTTGTATACTGACTCACCTGCACTACAAAACATAATTCCACAACCTCTTTCTTTCGTTTTTTATTTATTTTTATTCTTATCCTCTTTTCCTTGAAAATATTGTTATGGGATCTTCACCTTGTTATCAACAATACAAGGCGTATAACCTCTAGTCAGATGATTTAACAATGTTGTTATCACCTACAAAGCACAAACAAGTTAAATATTTAAGAAGTAAGACATACTTGATATGCATTTTCATCTGCTGCAAGTACTATTATAGCTCGTGCTTTTGAAACCAAAACCTAAGAATATCAAAAGAAATTAACAAGAAAGATTTGAAGAATATGGTGGGCCCCAGTGTACCTGATTTACATCTGACATCCCCTTCATGGGAAAAGACAGTGTGGGTCAGCTTAAAGATTGTTGGAAGAATAACACTTTTTGCAGAAGTGTGTATGCCAAAGGTGCGAAAAAAAAGGAAAAAGGAAAAAATATTTCAATTTTACCTTTTTCAAGTCGGCAAGTATAAGAGGACTACCACTTCTGCATATAACTGAAGTGCCCATGAAGCTGAACTCAAGTTTTGCTATATCCATCTCCATGGCCTCCTTGTCTCTTTCCGCCAGGACAACCACCACACCACCACCAATGCTCTTGTTTGCTATTGCCAGCTGCTTCAAAAGTGAACCCTCTAGTTGACCAAATCATTATCTTCTTTTGACCTTTGTGCATAAAGTAATTAAATACCAAGACTTATTACCAATTTGTCACTCCATCCAAGAACAAGTATGTGGTTGCTTTCAATGACTTCATTTTTCCCTTTTCATAATGAATCTACTTTCTCTGAGATAGCATCTGAAACAAGCCCTAGCATCATTGCAAATATCAACATCCCTCCTGAACTTATGGAGACTGAAACAATTCTTGATCCAGTGCCAACTCTATTTGCATGATTCCCTGAATTTGCCACAAATGTCCAAGAAAGCCAAAGGGCTTCTGCAAGACTACCATCACTTACAGCATAAAGTGCTAAACCACCAAATGCAATGAGAAAGATGGTTGCAAAGAGAAGAGCATGTAGTTTTGCGTAAGGGTAGATAGAGAAGCATACATCCAACATGTATGCAATTCTTTTCTTTAATGGAACCTCTTCTTTGTTGTTATTTGAACGTTTTGAGATATTCTTGATTTTAGGAAGATCATCAAGATATTTGTATAATACAAAAAGTGTCACAAGAGTAAACAAAACAGTGTAGAGAGCAATGTTTCGTCTGTCAGTGTCACTTTCATGTTTGAAAATCTCCATGATTTCATCATGAGGAATGTCTTTATTCAAACAAGTTCTATGAAGATCATAATTCTCTTCCTGTATGGAGAATAAACAGGCTTTAACAAAATCATCTGTTTGCAAGAGTACAGAGTCAAAGGACTTGATACTTGAAGCTTTCTGACTTCATTCCTTAATGTTATTGCATAAGATGCAAACACTACACATAAAAGTGGAAGCTGCATTAAGAAATAAACATGGCATCATCAAACACTAAACATTAAAATGCGAGATAGATGCTCTGAGGGCTCCATGCAGAATAACAACATGACATTACAGACTTATAAACAAGATTCAAGTGATAAGTTCAGTACATTTAACTCACACAGACAAATTTGGATTTTCAATGGGAAATTAGGAAATGGAACACAGTTTAGTTTTATATACCCGCTCAGATTAGGACTGTATACATATAAATTCTAATAGAGAAGAATAATTCACCAGGTTACGTATCAAGGAACTCCTGATCCTGGCGTTTTTGCGAGCAGGAGAAGATGAACTCGGGGAAGACGAAGAAGTCAAATTAGAAACTGGAGCTTGAGCGAGCACTGGCGGAACGATTCTCTCCGATTTAGAATCTGACCCCGGCGCTGGTGAATGTGATGTACTCGCACTCGCAGTAGCTGATTGCATTTCGTTTCCCCCTTGTGGTAGCCAAACTCTTAGGCATCAAAGCGCTTCGAACCAGAGAAGGAGAAGGAGACGAAACAGGTGGTTGTTTCTTCCGATTATAGAAAAAAGCTTTTCTCGAAAAAAGATTTCCATGTTCATCCTTTCCATGTTTCTAATTTATCCATAATTTTATGATCTATGTATAGATCTATGGCGTACATCTTAACTCCGATTATAGAAAAAAGCTTTTCTCGAAAACCTAGAATGATTAAGATTTAAGAGAGATTGAGAGGGAGAGTTGAATCTGTGAGGTTTGGAGGCGGTGGAAGTGGATGTACGGTGGAGACGAAGGCGTCTTAGGAAGGGGAGATATGGGATAACAGAATAAAGAGACAATAAGGGCAATTAGATAGTTGATGCTGGTGGTGGCGATTAGGGCTTCCAAATGGAAGGGATAGAGAGTGCAGAGGTAGAGGAAGACGGCTGCTTCAAAAGGATTGACAGCCTCATAATTCTATTAGGTTTCATTTCTAGAGGATTATAGAAGGAGAAGAAGGAGAGGGATGAGATGGAAATACGAGAGTGAGAAAAAATTAGGGTCGGATTTAGGAACCCTAAATCATCGGCTCAAATTGATAACTGGGAGGTAAGAACCCTAAACCCTCAGCTCATTAGGGTCGAATTAAGAGTGTAAGAAGTTGTTGGAACTAAGAATTAGGTTTTTGGTGGAGGTGATGGATCGAGGAATTGAGGAAGCTGTGGATGAAGACGAATGCCCTAATTCGAAGAGGCGGGGAATTTTTGGGATGAATAGGCGAGGGGTTAATTTTTTGGATTTCATTTTTCCCCCTAAAAAACGCGTGTTTCCTTAAAAAAATATAAAGCAACATTGTTACACGACGCACATTTTTTGATAGGTGTCCTCCGTATTTTTTTTTTCTAACATTAATTTTAGGGCACGCAAAAATGCGGGTCCTCTCTCCTTCAAATTTTGGAAAACTGACATTAATTTTTGGGGCACGCACAAATGCACGTCCTCTATCAGTGTGTGTCATTAATTGCGCATCATAAAAGGCTATTTTCTAGTAGTGATATATGTTATGATGGTATGATTTCTGGTGCATTTTTGATGTATTTTTCTGGTGTATATAATAGTTTCCAATCATGACATCCAAAAATTCAACTTCACCATCGGTGGGATCAACCATGAGCGGTGCTCATAAACGGAACTCAGATGATATAGGTTGGGAATATGGTTTTTTCCTAGATAAAAACAAGATGGATACAATGAAATGTACTTGTGTGGAAAAGTGTTTACTGGGGGGGGGGGGGGGGTTACTAGATTGAAACAACATATTGGTCACGTGCCGGAAAATGTAAGTCGATGTCCAAACTCTACAAAAGATGATCAATTGATAATGCGGAATTTTATTAATGAAGGGATGATAAAAAAAGAAAGCCAAACACGAACATGATAAGGCCTTAAGATCGGAGGCAATACAAGTGTTAAATGATAGTGTTGAAATGAATGAAATAGAAGATTCTTTAGGGTTGAAAGCACCAAGATATAGGCCCCATGGATGGGTATGCAAACAAAATAAACCCTAAAATTATGAAGGGAAAGGGAAAAAAAGTTGATCTTAATGATGTTTTTCGAAAATAAAGAATTTTAGTGTGTCATAAATTCATTATTAGGTGGGCATATAAAACTACAAATCCTTTTCATGCATGGGAAGATGATAGCTTCAAAATGATGTTGGAGGTTGTTGGCCAATTTGGAACAGGGCTCCTACCTCCTGCTAGGTATTCTTTAAGTGACCCACTTCTAAAGCATGAGGTTGAAAGAACAAAAAGTTTGTTGAAAAAAACTAAGAAGAATGGAAAGAGATTGGATGCTCGATCATGACAGATGCTTGGTCTGATAGAAAGAGAAGGAGTATTATGAATTTATGTGTAAATTCAAGAATGGGTACCATTTTTATATCATCAAAAGGATGTTCCAATGAATCACATACAAGCCAATACATATATGATTATGTGGAATCTTGCATTCAACAAGTTGTTCCCGATCATGTTGTTCAAGTTGTGACCAATAATGCCACGAATAACATGGGAGCTGCAAAGTTGCTACAAGAGAAAAGACCAACTATTTTTTGGACATCATGTGCGACACACACAATTAACCTATGCTCAAAGGTATTTATATTTTTTTTATTACATTATTTACTATTTTAGTTTTTTACCTGTCTTATTTTATACTATAGTTCCTTAATTTGTTATATAATTTTTTTTCAAGGTATCGGTGGACTTCCAAGGTTTAAGAGAGTCTTAGATCAAGCAAAGAAATTAACCATCTTCATTTATGGTCACCAAAAAACCTTGGCTATGATGAGAAACCACACCAAGAAAAGGGAAATTATTCAATCGGGAGTCACGAGATTTGCTCCCGCCTTTCTAACATTACAAAGTTTATCCGAAAAGAAGGAGCAACTAAAAAATATGTTATATAGTAACAAGTGGGAGGAATGCAAATTTTCCGGATCACCTAAAGGAAGAGCCTCATATGGAATAGTGACAAGTCTTCAATTTTGGGCCGGTGTGACACAATGTTTAAACGTGTTTTCCCCTTTGGTGAAAGTCCTTCGAATGGTTGACGCGGATCGGAAGCCCCAATGGGTTTTGTTTATGGGGAGCTTAAAGTAGCAAAAGAAGAAATTATGAAAGCTTTAGGTGGCAACGAGAAATCTTACAAGCCTATTGTAGATATCATAAACCACAAGATGAAAGGTAGGCTAGATTCAAAATTACATTGGATGACTTATCTTTTGAATCCTTATTATCATTATAAGGATTCCCAACTCCAACATGATCCCGACGTAATGGATGAGATTCTTGAATTTTTTGATACATTACTTTGTGGAGATTTTGAGATGCAAAGACAAATCATGATGATAGATTTGCCAAAATACAAAGAAATTTTGATAGATTTGGAGCGGATCTTGCAATTAAAGGTTGTATGGTGAACAATGTCGACTTTGATCCGAGTAACATGCTTTATGTTTATTTTAGTAATTTATAAAATAATATAATTTTATATCTTTCAATTTAATAATGTGTTTTTGCTTTAAAATTATTGCAATGATGATTCTTTCTTTAACTAGTAGTTCATCGGGTTGTGAAATGAATTGGAGCACATTTGAAGCGGTTAGTTATAAAGTTGTAATCTTTAATATCAAGAACGTTTTTAACCTTTTGTTATATGAACTTTTATAGGTACATACAAAGAAACATAAAAGATTGGAGACAAATAGATTGAACAATCTTGTTCATGTTCAATTCAATGCTAATCTAATGGAAAAAAATAAAAAGATAAAAGATAGGACTTTGGAAGTGCTTTTAGCAAATGATTCTCATGCAACTCAAGAATGGATGATAGATGGAGATGACAGTGATGGAGATGAAGTTGACCCCGAATCAGTTATGGAAGCAACTAATGAAGCTCTTGGGATTATAATAATCAAGTACCCCATAAAAGTTCAACACCAAAAGAACTTTTTGATGAAGACTTTGAATCCGACAATGATGAGCAAGTGTTTGGATAAGATGATTATGAGTCGGATGGAGTTCAAATAGTGGAAGAACTTTAACATTAAATTAATATCGACATTTAAATATATGAAAATGTGTGTTTCAATTATTATTAAACTTATTTTGGACTTGTAATATGAGGGATTATGACTTAAATGTTTAAATACTAGTTATGACTTTTTTATGGTTATTTGCTTAGTATATATTTAATTTTTTATTAGTAAATAATGGTCCCCGATTAATCCCCGTCTAGACCGATCGATTAATCCCTTAACCCCAGTCGACCATCGAGCTACCGTCAAGCGATTTCTACAACCTCGATATTCCCCATAAATAACATTCAAACCCACATTCAACTCTTCAAGCAATCTTCAAATCTTCATAATTTTTCAAGATCCAATCGTGAACCCATTTTCCAACCAAAAATCAATCTACAACATTCCAAATAATTCCAATTAAATTTGTAAGTATCCCTTGCATAAATAATTTATAATTCAACTCATTATTTAAAATAATACATATTTAATTTAAATACAATGTTGAATATAATTATTTTTAGGATAACATTATTCGCGCGTACGCTTACCCAGGGATCGTCTCTTTAAGTTGCTAATTCAAGTTAACGCACATTTGAGGGGAATTCATACCCCTACATTTTCAACGCTTTTAATATTTTTAGGGGGGGGGGGGGATACAAGCAAAACACATGGACTTTTGTGTTTATTCAAACATTTTTAAATAGTTTAAAAACCTTTGCAATTGTTTCCAAACGAGCTTTCGCTACACTTCATAAAAATATTATATATATATATATATATATATATATATATATATATATATATATATATATATATATATATATATATATATATATATATATTTATAACTCTTTTGTAATATGTTGAGCATAAGGGTATTTGCTTTCATACAATTAAATTGCAAATGTTTTCATTTCACTACGGAACATCACAGTTAAACTATAAATGGTTTAGTTTGAGATTCGCTACATTAGTTTACTAAGTACTACACACGAGACAAGAACGTACAATCAAAGCTATAATAGGTATAGTTTGGGAAACACTACTCTAATACATTTATACAAGTATATGTTATAAAAATAATTATTTAAGTATAATTAGTTTACACTACAAAGCACATTAATACTAGACAATACACACAGTTTCTATAGAAGAGAACACTACAACACTACAACACTACACGTAAACTAGTTAATACAGGGTTGTGAGGTGACAATTCACTAGTATCCACCAAGATACGAAACTAAATCCTATACAGTATAACTAGAGTCTCCTGGAGGGAGAGCGTGAGATTTGTGTATAAGTCTATACGGGACTGACAATCCCACACCTTAACGGTTAGCTACAGTTAGGCCGGTAGGCCTGGGGTGACAAATGTCATAACTTTCAGACGCCTGAAGAACATCTTAGAGGTCACTAGGCCGGTTATATAAAGCATGGTTATATGAAACTCACAATAGTATAAACTAAAACATTTGTTTACGGGATTAACACTACTCCAATGGTTTTATTTAAATTAATAAAACTACAGTACACTATTTACACTACAACTGGTAGTAACAAGGCATTCATACAAGGTTTTCATGCAAACACTACTATGGTACACTACTTTACACTACAGCTGGTGAATAACAGACATTCATAATAAGGTTCTTATATAAATGCTATTACATACAAAGGTTTACATACAAATACAGATATAATACACTGTTTTCCCATACTATGTACACTAATACAGTATACATTTACAAGGAACATACATGACTACATTAAAATCACTATATAAAATATTGGATTTTCTTGAGAAACAGGCTAGTATTTTCAAAGTACAAAGACAAGTTTTGCAGCACTACAACATACTTATGAGCTTACCAACTTAAATGTTGATACACTTTCAAAATCACTTGTATTCTCAGGGAACCGATAAGACAGGTACACCCACAGATTTTGAGAAGACGGAGCTTTTAGAGTCTCACCTTTTATACTTTTGTTATACATTTTGATGTCATACAAACTATGTATTGAATAGATGTAAATACTTTACCTTATCAATGTAATGGTTGTGTTTGATATGATTCCTATTATACAATTTTTGTGATAATGTACATGTTGTCCTCCACCCCTGAACGTTTCTGTCGTTCCGGCTTGGGGGTGTGACAATCTCAGGGCAACGAAGATGTACAGAGATCTTTGTCCTGATTATTGGTGGCCCTGCATGAAGCAGGATGTAGCCTGGTACGTTGAGAGATGCCTGACCTGTAGGAAGGTCAAGGCCGAGCACCAGAGGCCTCACGGAAAGACACATATGTTGGATATCCCTATGTGGAAATGGGAAGATATTACTATGGATTTTATCACGAAGCTTCGTAGTACCGCATGGGGAGTGGAATTGATTTGGTTCATCATGGATTGATTTACCAAGAGCGCCCATTTCATTCCCATCTAGGAGAGCATTTCGGTCGAGAAGCTGGCCGACATCTACATTCGAGAGGTCACGACACGGAGTGCTAGTCTCTGTGATCACTGACAAGGATATGCGGTTCACTTCTAGATTCTGGAGGAAGTTTCACGACGAGTTGGGTACTCGCCTGCACTTCAGCACTGCTTTTCACCTGTAAACGGATGGCCAGAGCGAGCGGACCATCTAGACTATGGAGGATATGTTGCGGGCATGTGTTTTAGACTTCAATGGTAGCTGGGATACCTACCTTCCCTTGGCAGAGTTTTCCTACAATAATAGCTACCACGCGAGTATTGATCGTCCTCCTTTCGAGATGTTATACGGGAGGAAGTGCAGAACCCCGATATGCTAGGTTGAGTTTGGGAAGAGGGTCATGGGGAGTACCGAAGTGGTACTCAAGATGAAGGAGAGGATCCAGTAGGTTCAGAGCAGGATTCAGACTGCTCAGAGTCGACAGAAAATTTATGCCGATAGGCGCCGTTCAGACTTGGAGTTCCAGGTCGAGGATATTGTCCTCATGAAGGTGTCACCTTCGAAAGGTGTCATTCGGTTCAGGAAGCGGGGCAAGTTGGGCCCCAGGTAAATCGGTCCCTTTAGGGTTGCATCCCGGGTTGGCAAGGTGGTGTAATGGCTGGATCTGCCAGCCGAGCTTAGCCAGATTCACAGTACCTTTCACGTCTCCCAGATGCAGAAGTTCCTGGTAGACGACACTGCAATGGTGCCTATAGAGGATACGCAGGTGGATGACAGCCTAAACTACATTGAGCAGCCAGTAGCCATACTCGATAGGAAGTCGAAGGATCTGAGGAACAAGAGAGATGAGATGGTGATGGTCCAATGGCACAACTGCAAGGGCTCATAATGGACTTGGGAGCCGGAGGACGAGATGAGGGAGCATGTGACATCCCCAATTTCACCGCCAGAAAAGACCGATTTAGTTTATGCTTTTTAAAATAAAATTAGAGTTATTTTCTAAAAGATGTTGAGGAATTTGTCCCCAGAAAATATGATAAATATACTATCATGGCATTTAGGAAGAAATGTATTTTAATCTCTCAGTGTAAAGCATCTTTGTATCGATATTTGTGATACAAATAAACTGAGTGGGTCAGGCTTGGGAGCCTGGTGAGCATAAAGGGTTTTCAACCCACAATAATGTAATTATTAAGTTTAATCATCAAATAGTTAACCCAATTACCCATCCCCATTTTATTCTTTATTCTTAAGGATCTACCCTAAGAAAAGATTCATCTTATCACTCATTCCTAAGGATTCATCCTAAGCAATAGGCACAAAGTCACATCGTCGCCAGGGTTTATACAACATGTGCTAAGTCCATAGCTCTAATTTATCGACAATATTATTCATAGGAATCCACCTACAATACATTCAATGGGTTTTTAGAGTACATCTGATGAGCATATAGTTCACACACCTACAGGTTGCGAACCTGCCAGTGTTCCATGGACCGTCTAGAATAGTCCATGGTTGTCATCCATACTCTACTAGATGACGGGGCCATCGCTTGGCTCATCGCTTCTCACTATATTTTACCACTCATATATATATATCATCACTCATATTTCATCGCTCATCGTTTATCTCATCATTTTATCACACATCAACTTATTTCACCTACCCATGTTATACCCAACATAGTTGTAGATAAAATATATATACAGTTTAAATCATTTTAATACTTGTATAAAACATTCATTCAATAATCATTTCAAATAAAAAAACAATATATATACACATAGCACGTATTTTATATAAAATACTTCATATTTATGTGTAAAATGAAAGTGACTACACACTCACCTGATAAGATGATAATCAGGCAACACTTCGTTTCCAAAAATGACCGTTTCCAATAAAACCGGGATGTTTTATTGAAAATCGGGCTCTGCGAGGTTGGAGCTTCAAAACTAAAAAGATAATTTTTTCCAGGTCTTTGGGCAACTCGGGACGTGTTTCGAGTGTTGAAAATGATTCCGAGGCTTCGGGGGAGTAGAAATAGCTAAAATATTGATTTAGAGGTTAAAAATGCCAAATATGCAATTCTAGCTGGGAAATCTCACATACACTATTTATAGGGAAGGCTTCGGATCCAAGGGGAGCATGTGGCTCACATGCGAGGGGGACATATGGTTTGTGCGAGGGCGAGACACGGAGGCAAGGTGTAGAAGGCGCGTCAGAAGCTCGTAGGCGAGACGTGGCTCGCTTCGGACACGTCACGTATGCGACACCAAGAAGACTTCGGTTGGACCTCCCTTAGGTCGTGTCACAATCCGACACGCGTCATGCATGCGAGGCTCGTACGTGGCGAATTTCGAACCATGCATGCGAAATTCCTCAGATTTTGTGCCCAAACTTCTAAAATCCATAACTTTCGCATATGCGCTCCATTTTTGACGTTCTTTATATGCACACGTAGGCGTGAATATATTCTACAACTTTTGTTTAGACTTTGTGGGCTAATTCTGACTTTATTTTTAATATTATTATTTTGAATAGACCGAGATAGGAAAATCCGTTAAAAATTCATAACTTCTTCATCCGACGTCCATTTTCGTCAGACTTTTTACCGTTGTACTACTATTGATGAGAGCTTCGATTTTCATTTAGGTTGTGTCAGCTAAATATAACTCGATCTTTATTTCGAGTTTTTAGTTGCCTACTGCTATTCCGAAACATAGAAAAATCATAACTTCCTTATACGAAGTCAGACTTTGGCGTTCTTTTTATGGATGCTCTCGGTTTAACGAACACTACCACTTTCGTTTAGATCGCTAAGGCTAAAAAGCACTTTATCGTAAAGTCACTTTTTATGTTTCCCGGTGCCGTGCCGGTCTCGTCGTGAAACTTCGACGAGCCATAACTTCTTCGTTATAACTCGGATTTCGGCGTTCTTTATATGTACGAAACCCTTGTAACATATACTATAACTTGGTTAAGATTAATCCCTATAAATAATCTTCCATAAAAAAATCATTTTTGATGCTTATCGTCTCTAAATTGATTAGCCCGGATCTACGGGCGTTACAGAGCACTACCCCAAGCTTTTTCCAGATGCAACACTAGACATCGAGGAGGAAGTCTAAAATAAGTGGGCGAGAGTTGTAATGCCTGGTTCCCAACTCGTTGAGTAGATGCGAATCTTAGACGCGGGTGGAAGTGTCTACTCGCCGAGTTGGAAGCCCCGACTCGACGAGTACATCTATCTGGATGAAATCCTAAATCTTAGGGTTTACACCCTGTTTAAACAACTTATATAGCCTCCACTCCAGCCTCCATCACCCTCAGACCCTATTCTCAAAACCCTAATCAGTTTGTGAGTGTTCTTGACCTTTTGAGCCATCTTGTTTGTTTTTGAAGCTTAAGAAGAAAAAGGAAGCTTGGGAGATCAAGAGTAATCAAGTAGATCCAGAGATTTTGTCACATTCCCTGCTCATTTGAGGTAAAAGGTTTGTACCTTGTTCATTCATTCATTAGATCTCTCCATAGGGTAGTTTAGAGCAATTTGGAGCTCATTATGGAACCATTCATGGATGCAAGCTTGTTTTGGTGTTAGGACTTCGGATCCAGAGTCTTAGAGGGACTCCATGGCATAAAGGTGCCAACTTTATGTCCATGGGAGTCCCATGGATCTTATGGAACACTTTTTAGGACCTTATGGACTAGTTAACCCATGCATGCACGTAAAGTTTGTAACTTTACATGCTATATCGATCCTAGGAGGTCATATCTATGTTCTGGATGCATTAAGCCCAACTAAAATTGACTGGATAGACTTGGAATTTGGGGGACTCGACGAGTCGTTCATAGGACTCAGTGAGTCGGGTCATGGATCCCCAACCTTTTCTATGTCAGCGCAATTTGGTTAAGTCTAGAAGAGGACTCAACAAGATGGACGTGAATGTGGACTGGAAGATCAAAGAGATCGATGAATTCAAGGATGAACTCGGCGAGTTCAAGGCAATGTATATACTGATATTGAGAATAACTCGACGAGTCAAGGATGAACTTGGCGAGTCACGAGCAAAGGGTCCCGATTCTATATGAAGGAGAACTCGACGGGTTCTTGAAAGACTCGACGAGTAGGATCGAAGTTCTAGCATTTTGTGGATTATGGAACTCAACGAGTTGCGTCAACCAGGTGTTGACTTTGACCAAAAATTGACTTTAACCAAGGTGTTGACCTTGACTTTGACTTTGACCTGAGTTGACCATTGAAAGGGTTACGAGTAGGGAATGGTAATTAAGGGAGGTCATCATGTGTAGGAGTTTGAGAGGAGTTGCTCCTAGTGCCGAGGACAGTTCAGTTACTGCACGACATTTAGGTGAGTTACCTTCTAGTGGAGTGTGTCAAAGGCCACAATGTCGTCCCACTAAGTAGGAGTTGTAGTTAGATGATTGCCTTTGTAACAAACCCAAATTTTCAAACAAAATTTTCATTTTTGAATAATCAAACACATTTCCATAAATTAAGCAATCCAATTAAAATTTGTATTCAAAACACAAGTCAAATACAACTTTTATTCCAAACATGAGAGTGGCCCATAAAAACGCCTGAGAGAGAGTGCACGTCGTGCGATCTCGCCTTTAGCTTACCCTTGGGATCTGAAGTACCTGAAACAAATCCACAACCTGTAAGCTAATGCTTAGTGAGTTCCCTCGAGCATACAACGCACACAATCCACATATCACATATAATATTAGCTATAAAAACTACATATATCACATAAGCCATGCATACATAAACCTGTAAGGATATCGTGGGCTCCCCCTAGGTTCTTACACCATCGTGCCATGGGCTACCCTACATGGTCTTTACCTGTGAGTGTCATGGACTACCCCACATGGTCTTATATCCAACAGCCACGGGCTCCCCTGGGGTCTTTCATGCAATAACGTACATAATCAAATAAGATATCATATATTTTAGAAGTATCTACACAGTACATAACACATACATAAACCTGTAAGGATGCCATAGGCTCCCCCTAGGGTCTTATACCATTGTGCCATGGGCTACCCCACATGGTCTTTACCTGGGAATCCCATAGGCTACCCCACATGGTCTTATATCCAACTGCCACGGGCTCCCCCGTGATCTTCCATGCAATAACATACAATCAATAGCATACTACTTAGCATAAAGCTAACTATCATACCATATATCTCTACAATAGCTAGTGTACCACATAACATAGAATGGGCCGGCCTTGGTGCCTTCGACCCATTAGTATGGTAAGGAGAGTCACCTCTGTCCGAAGAATACGAAAGCTGCTCCCCTAACTGTCTGTAACCACCCTTACTGAATAATAAAATTACCCAATGTTAGGAATTCACGTGATCAAAGGGAAACCCAAACCCCAAGTCCTTCCATAAAGGCCCAAATATTCTTCCTATGTTAATGGGCCCAAAGTCCATGTCCAAAATCATTAATAGGCCTTATGGCCCAATAAAGCCCAATCATAACATCCATGGTCCAAAAAAGATAAACTGACCCACCATCCCCAAAATAAGACCAGGCCCAATGACCAATTGAGGCCCAAGAGTTCAAAGGCCCAAAATGAATCCAAGCCCATCTGTTGTGCGTACGCTTAGCGTACCACCCTGCTATGCGTAACATACTGAGTCTCTGGGTCGTACACGCTGCGTATCCTTGGTTACGCCTAGTGTACTAACAAATTAAGCACTTTCTCCATTAAGTGCTTAATACTTGATTTTCTCACATCCAAAAGTTAGATCTAAGCTTATTAAGACGACCTAGGGCATAAAGTTGGAAACTTTGTGCCTTTGCGTGTTTCATATGTTCCCAACACTCCCATTAAGACCTTTTTAAGGGTCTTAACCCATGCATGAGGTCAAAACACCCCCCAAGACTTCATTTTTATGTTATAAATGGACCAAAGGACCTCAGATTTAACATTTCCATCCGCTGGAATTTCTCAACTCACAAAAGGAGATCCAAAACCAACAAAGGGGACAAAACTAGAAAACTCTAGCTAGATCTAAAGAATAGGGTGGAAAGGTCCAAGCTTTATACCTCCAAAAGCTCTTCAAGGTGAACTAGATGCAGATTCTTGAAGTTAAATGTCACTCATGTACCACCGGCAGACTTCCCATATCCGTTGTGGTCTCAACCCTCGTATCTGAGATATAAGCCAGAAATCCCATACATCCCTGCTGTAGAAATCTCATGGCCCTCGCAACAGAACAGAGAGTTGGCCCCTGCGAGGCCCTCTCACCATGTATAACCAGGTCTCCCCCACTTGGGGTTCGAACCCTCACCAACTGGCGCTAAGAATCGATCATGGCTCCGTTGGCGCCCAGCCAATCCATCCCGACAATCACCTTCAACCCTCACAACAGTATCTTCACTTGGTCAACGTGAAACCTCTCGCCGAGCACATTCAGGATGCAGTCCTGATACACCCTCACAGCAATCACGATGTGGTTATCTACAATCTCTACCTCAAGTTAGGAATCCAAAGTTCTCGGCACGTCCCAGAACTTCTTGTTAAGCGCAAGGGACACCAAAGATCGGGTAGTACCCGAATCAAACAAGACATGAGCAGACATACCATTGACCAACAAGGTCCCTATACAAACATAAAGTACACACACGTCATACAAATAATAGGAGCAGAGAATAATAGACACGTACCAGCCACAACGTCTGGCGTTGCCCGAGCCTCCTTGGTAGTCAGTTGAAATGCACAACTCTTCATCGTTGAGGGCATCCGCCTTAACAGGGCGGCCATCAATAATCCTCATCGTGGCGGGCACCGGTGCCACCACTGCTCCACCCCCTCCATGCAACCTCGGACAATCAGCTTTTTTTATGTCCAGTCTAGTTGCAGTGGAAACATATCAAGCCCTTCTTGGGGCAATCCCTGCTCAAATGGCCCTGCTGGCCACAAGAGTAACATCCTGATATTCCTGTTGTCTGACAAGACCCACTGTGCGATTTACCGCACCTGGCACACTGGCCTCGGCCCTGTTGGAAGTGTCTGAGGTCTTAGGCTTCTTAGCCTGACCCACCGCTGCCTGCACCTACTCCGGCTTCTGCTTGGTGCGGAAGTCCAACTCCATCTCCCTCTCATGGGCCTTCTCTACCATCTCATTCATTATTTTGCACCCTATAAAGCTCACAAACTCCCGGATATCATCCCCCAACATGGAATGATATTTTTTCCTCTGCATATCGTTATCGGTAGCATACTGTGGGATCAACAATGCTCGCTCCCAAAACTTGGCGGTGATCTCCACCACAGTCTCGGTGGTCTACTGGAGTTCCTGGAACTCCCTCACCATCCTCAATGGCTGGTGCAAACTCCAAGTCAAATCGCCAAACAAACTCGGCCCATGTCATCTCAGCCACACGGCTGCTCCTACCTGGCTAGTAACCTTGCCCCACCAATCTCAAGCCCTGTCTCTCAGCATTCCAGAAGCAAATCCCACCTTTTCCGCATTTGGGCAAGAACTCGTGCGTTGTATGTTCTTAATATCCACCACCCAGCATCGGCTAACAATGGGGTCCCTGACCCTGAAAAACTTTGGTGCTCTGCACTCCTTGAACTCCCGAAATGAGGGAGTTCGGGCCCCAACCTGGCCTACAGCGATCTCGGCTCTGAGCCTCTCCTCCATAATATCCATAATGCCCTCCTTGACCATCCCAAAGATGACTCGTGTAGTGTCAAGGATGCCCCTTGTAACCTCGACTGCAATAAGCTCACGTAGCCTCTCGTCAATGACATCGATAGTGTCGCCTGATCCAGTCCAGGATCCAGATCCCGATCCTGATCCCCCTTCCCCAAATCATGCCTACCATACTGTACTGCAATTCCATAAAACATAATGATCAGGATATCTATAACAGTGACCTTCCTACACCGGTCCTCCTTAGAGCTCCCTAGGCTAACATTGGTTCGGGTACAGGTCCTGTGCTTTCAGTAGTACGAGCCCAATACTACCTTCCACACCTACCTGTCCTAATGCTCTACCTGATAACTCAAATTCGTCCCAAAATAAACCATATCCCATGGGATACCGTATACATTAAATCCCATGCCGTCCTAAGATTTTCCCTACTCACATCCATCAGACCAATCATAACAAGTTGCCTTTATGCATGCAAATTATACACAGAAAAAAGATCAAATAGACTTTCGAATATAATATTCTACCCTAGGACCACAACCAGACACGGAACAAGAAATAAGGCCAAATCAATCATTCTAAGGCTATAAGCTCCTAACCGTACACAATTTTAAAAGCATACACATAGCAATTTCCATAGGATCATCAAAGCTCAAATATCAGTATAACATGGCTAACATATTTGGGAACTACTTACTTGGCTCGGCTGATCACGCGCGTTGCACTCTCATCTTTTCCTTTCTTCAAAAGCTTTTTATTTTATTTTTGAAAACAATTTTACCATCTCCTTAGTTTGAGTCCTGACACACCCGAGAGTGTACCCGAGTCCCTCAAACCAAGGCTCTGATACCAACTTGTAACAACCCCAATTTTTCAAAGAAAAATTTTCATTTTTGAATAATCAAACACATTTTCATAAATTAAGAAATCCAATTATAATTATTTTCAAAACCTAAGTCAAATACAACTTTTATTCCAAACATCAGAGTGTCCCGTAAAAACACCTGAAAGAGAGTACACGCCGCGCCATCTCGCCTTTCCCTTACCCTTGGGATCTGTAGTACCTAAAACAAATCCACAACCTATAAGCTAATGCTTAGTGAGTTCCCCAGAGCAAACCACACACACAATCCACATATCAAATATCATGTTAGCTATAAAAGCTAGATATATCACATAAGCGATGCATACATAAACCTATAAGGATACCATGGGCTCCCCCCAGGGTGTTACAACATCGTGCCAATGGCTACCCCACATGGTATTTACCTGGGAATGCCATGGGCTACCCCACATGGTCTTTACCTCAGAATGCCATGGGCTACCCCACATGGTCTTATATCCAACTGTCACGGGCTCCCTCGTGATCTTCCATGTAATAACATACGATCACTAGCATACTACTTAGCATAAAGCTATTATTATACCATATATCTCTACAACATCTAGTGTACCACATAACATAGAATGGGCTGGCCTTGGTGCCTTTGACCCATTAGTATGGTAAGGAGACTCACCTCTGTCCGAAGAATCTGAAAGTTGCTATCCTAACTGTCCGTAACCACCCTTATTGAATAATAACATTACCCAATGTTAGGAATTCACATGATCAAAGGGAAACCCAAACCCCAAGTCCTTCCATAAAGTCCCAAATATTCTTCCTTTGTTAATGGGCCCAAAGCCCATGTCCAAAAATCATTAATGGGCCTTATGGCCCAATAAAGCCTAATAATAACATCCATGGCCCAAAACAGATAAACTGACCCACCATCCCCAAAATACGACTAGGCCCAATGACCAATTAAGGCCCAACAATTCAAAGGCCCAAAAAGAATCCAAGCCCATATGATATGTGTACGCTTAGCATACCACCCTGGTACGTGCAGCGTACTGAGACTATGGGCCTTAAGCACTACATACGCTAGGTTACACCCATCGTACTAACAGATTAAGCACTTTCTCCATTAAGTGCTTAATACTCGGTTTTCTGACATCCAAAAGTCAGATCTAAGCTTATTAAGATGACCAAGGGCATAAAGTTGGCAACTTTATGCCTTTACATGTTTCATATGTTCCCAAAACTCACATTAATACCTTTTTAAGGGTCTTAACCCATGCATGACGTCAAAACACCCACCAAGAGTTCATTTTTATGTTATAAGTGGACCAAAGTACCTCAGATCTAACATTTCCATCCTCTGGAGTTGCTTAAATCACAAGAGGAGATCGAAAACCAACAAAGGGGACAAAACTAGAAAAACCTAGCTAGATCTAATGAATAAGGTGGAAAGGTCCAAGCTTTATACCTCCAGAAGCTCCTCAAGGTGAACTAGATGCAGATTCTTGAAGTCCAATGTCACTCCAAGCTTGCTTGACAACTTCTTCTTCTTGAATGACACTAAAAATGGACACCAACACCCTTTCTAAGCTTAAAATGGTCTCACAAGATCTCTTTGGAGTAGGAGGACTAACTAAGGCTATGGAGGCTCTCTAGGGTTAAGTCCAAGTGGCTTAAGGACGTTTAAATAGGCGTCAAGTCCAGAAATTAGGGTTTGGACATTCATCATGTAGGACTAGCGTACTTCTGGTATGCGCAGTGTACGTGCTTCCCATCTGCAATCATCCTTGCATAGTATGCTAAGCGTACTCATGAGTACGCCCAACGTACTTAAGGGACTATTATGCTATATTTAGAATTCTTCGAGGGTTTCAAGGTAATACATGATTTGGAGTGTTACAACTCTCCCCCACTTAAACTAGACTTTGTCCTCGAAGTCCGTGTTGCTTTGAATAGATCGAGATAATGCTCCCATATCTCCTCCTCTGGCTCCCATGTTGTAACACCCGCAGATCTGGGCTAGTCAATTTAGAGGCAATAGGGGTTGAAAACGACTTTTCGACAAAAGATTATATAGAATAAAGAATCTTAACCAAGTTGTGGAATATGTCACAAGGTTTTCGTACATATAAAGAACGCCGAAATCCGAGTTATAACGAAGAAGTTATGGTCCGTCGAAGTTTTACGGCAAAACCGGCGCGACACCGGGAAGCGTAAATAGTGAATTTACGATAGAGCGAGATTTAGCCTTAGAAATCTAAATGAAAGTCATAGAATATGTTAAACTAAGAGCATCGATAAAAAGAACGCCCAAATCTGGCTTCGTATGAGGAAGTTATGATTTTTCTAAGATTCAACTTAGCAGTGCACGACCCGAAACTTGAATTTTAGTTCGGGTGGTTTTTGGCTTACGTGACCTAAATGAAAGTTTAAGATCTCATTAATAGGAACTCAATGGTAAAAAGATAGACGAAAACGGAGTCCGTATGAAGGAGTTACGAATTCTTCGCGGTCATTTAACAGTCTAAACGCCTCCTACTGTTAAATTTGAGATCGGTCGAGAATTAGCCGACGGAGTCTAAATGAAAGTTGTATATCTTCATTTTACCTACGCGTTCAAGAAAATAACGTCAAAAACGGAGCTCGTATGCGAGAGTTATGATTTTTCTAAGTTTGAAGGCTGATACGCGATAGGGGGTGACGTGGCACCACCAGAAGGCCACCACACGCACCAACTCGGCGAGTAGGTCCCCCTACTCGGCGAGTCCATCAGATATTTTCACTATAAATAGAGGTGTCAGGTCTCGCCTCTTCTTCACACCTCCCAAACTCACTTTCTCTCTCTAGTTTCCCTCTCTAGCCTCCCAACCCCCCCCCCCCCCCTAAAGCCTAGGTAAACCCCCTAGCACCCGAAGGAAGCCACGAGGCTCCCGGAATCCCAAGAAAAGAGCCTTTCTGCTCGGGAACGCTTCTCCAGTGAAGCCCGATTTTCAAGAAAACCCGTTGTAAGTGAGCTATGCCTACCCTATCTTTAGTATAGCTTATGTTTTAATATAGTAACATTATTAGGAACTTATAATGAGTATTTGGGCTATTATTATGAGTTATATTGAGTGTTATTTAACTCTTATATAATAATAATAATAGCTAGACTATTAATTTGTTGCGATTATCGTTAGACTAAACCCTACTGGTATTGGTATTAGGTTTTATCGAAGGAAAATTGTTTTGAGAGTATCGAAGCGTTGTCCGAGTGCTGAGTCACCACCTTTCAGGTGAGTGCATGGTCCCCTTCAACTTACACATAGATATGAAGTATTTACTATGTGCTATGTGTGCATATTGTCTGTTTACTTGCTGTCACTACTAGAAAAACAGCCTTTTACGACGCTCATTGCGTGTCGTAAAAGGCTCAGACGCTGTCATAAAGAGAGACGACGCGCTTTTAAGCATCATCTATAGACGACGCGCATTTACGACGCTCATTTACGGCGCACAATTACGACGCGCGTTTACGACATGCAATGCGTATCAAGGAAGGCCCTGTCATAAAGGAAGACGACACACATTCGCGTGTCGTAACCTTACGACGCGCATGTTAATGACACGCAATGCGTATCAACAAAGCCCCTGTCAAGAAAGGTCATGTCATAAATGAAGATGACACACATTTTTGCGTATCATAATTTTAAAAATTTTTAAAAAAAATATTCTTTATAGGTTTACTTATTTTCAAATTAAATTTGTATTTAATGTTTCATAATAGAAAATAAAATATCATATACAAAAAATAGAATCCATTGCATAAATTTAATGTCATACAATTCTATATCTTACAATATATAAATTTGCATCTAATCTACTATGTACATCAAATTCCAACTAAGTAAAGTTGCATCTTGCCTTTCATAATTCTTTCAGACTAATGCTCCAAACAACTGATTATATGGATAAGCAGTTGTACATTGGCTCATCTCACTCAATAATGACTTAGCCAAATTCAACTCCAAGTCTTTACTGCATCTTGCTGATAATGCTGCAAGATTTAAATCAAGTGGCTTCATATTCCTTTCTTCCATCAACTTTACCTGATGCACAAAATACACAAAAAAAAAACATTGTAGCGGAAGGGGTAATTTGGAAAAATGTGAGGGGTATAATATAATAACAATGCAAATACTTAATACCAATTTCATGCCATCATGGAAACCTATTGTCACTACTAGAAAGTAGAAATGTTTCATGTAGAGTTAGCTGTTCCGCTTCACCTTAGTTACTAAAGAGCATATGGAGACTGATATTCTCTTAATCACATCAACAGCTGCTCCAGACCTGATATTCTTTGCATCACATCAACATCTAGCTGTAAAATCAATGAGCATAACAAATAACTTTTTACAGTTTTACTTTTGAAGATCATTAAGATTTGAAGATCATAACTTTGCACCACATAAAACTAGAAGATGGAGAGAGCTAGACTCCATATCCTTAACAGCCCGACCTAAGGAGATGGAGTGATCCTTTTCATTTTGATCCCATTCATCCAAATATGGAATCTCCATTTGTCAAAAACATACAATCAGAATTAAGAACAATATTTTATATTAAAAATAAGGGAAAATCAATAGCAAAATGAAAGTGATAATGAAGTGAATTGACATTCTAACTTATTTCTTGAGGATAGAGTGCAACTTCAAGTCCTGATTTAACTGTTGTATCTGTAAGCTTTTAGATATGACTGAATGCCACATCTTTGAGATAGTCACCCATGCGTGTCTGAAAGAAATTGTAATTATTACAAAAAAACAAGCTTTCTTATATAAAAAAATATGGGTATGGAAAGGTCAAAGGTCTGAAGTCTGAATTAAAGAATTTATAAAGAAAGAAAGGGAGGGAACCTTGAATCCTATGAGAAGGCTAGAGCTGTAACAACGCCAAGATGTGGTTTCTTCACTACACTATGCATCCTCATATTACTAGAATTCAATATAAATATGTCCCCTTGGATCGTACCTTTGCAATTAATGCATCAACGTTTATCATTCATATAAAATACTACTATAGATTCTTCATCTGAGAATTGAGATGTTTTATTTTGAAACAGATCCATTTGACCAGAAGCAGATTTATACACATGCTAAGTGATAACATGAAGTTTAAGAAAAGCAAATGGAGTCTTACATTGCAAGAAACCTCCCATCATCTTATACGCTTCCATGTACTAGTGTTCCACTTGACAATACTTCCTCCCCAATCTACCCATGCTAAAAAATGTTCAAACAAATTAGTTCACTATTCCAAACCATATTGCATTAAAAACATCAGTCAATGTTTTCATAATCAAAACAAAAAAGAACAGAAAATGAAAAATAGCAATTCCATTGATTCCCAAGAAACTCGTTCACAATAATTCCATTCATAGTGTACATCATAGGAGATGACCAGTATCCCCACAACCACCATTTCTTTATGTCCTCTTTGAAAACAAAATAGTTGACAGTAAAAATGGATCAATAGTCATGTTTCAGTATGCTTCTAAACAATTAGTACCTCGAACAAGAACAAAGCCACCCAAAGCAAAGACTAAGAGAAGTGCAAATGAACCAAACATGTTTGCAACAATCATATTTCAACCCAATGAACCGAAAAAATTCTGAAGACATTTGGTTAAAAAGCAAAAGCAGAAGATATTGCTTGAAGAATCTGTAAAACAAGAAATATCCGTTAAATAAACATATGCAAATCAAAAAACATATTTTTGACACTTTCAATCTGTGATTTTGTAATGTAATATAATTAATTACCTTGCAATATTAGAATTGAAACCAACTACGTAATAAGTGAGAATCACCCAAACAACAGATTCAAGAAACGAAACCGGAATCTTGAGAATCACCCAAACAATGGCTTCAAGAAACGAAACGAAACAGGTGAAGACAGACTCGTATATTCATATGATCTTCCACCTCCAGTGGCTCCAATGCTCCACTCACTGGTTGTACCACGAATCCAAGAAAGGCTCTCCCAAGTCCAAGAATACCATTCGATCTGTCTGGCACTTTCAACAGGTTTCCTCACTACACCAAATGCCCTAAAAGTAAAACCTTGTGTAAGAGCTTCTATCCCTTGTAAGAATCCGTCCCTACCCCTGTTATTCTTCTTGACCATACCTGGGAATATAATTTATTACTTAGGTATGGTGTAGTGTGGTTTGACTTCTACTGTAATGTGCTTGACTAGGGAAAAAAAGTTAAACCTGTTTTGAGCGCAGTTGTAGAAACTGTCCATCTATGGAGAGCTCAGCAAATCCTTTACTTAGAGATGCCAAAGTGGATCTTGTCATACCCAACACATCCACAGAGAAAATTAAATGTAGAGGATTAAGTATTGGAACTAGCTTCCATATATATAAATATAATATAATATATATGACAACAAGGGACTCACTGATTACGTTTGGTGTCAAAACCTTTAGGTGCATCAGATAAGGAGCACCATTTCCATTTCCATCTCTGATTCCAATGACTTCTACACGTAGTGGTGCCAATTTTCATCGTCCATGAAAAAACAATAAATTCAATATACTTTTTTTAATTAAAAAAATTAATATTAAGTTAATACCTTGTAGAGACTTAAAACATCTGTCGTTAGCTTTGTAGCAGCATACCTTGCTCTTCTGTTAACAATCATCTGTTTAGTGAAATTATTTGCATAAATCACTCAATTTTGTAAATTGGCCCATGGAACTAAAAATAAATTGGAGGAACAACAACAACATACATACCCTATTTGCAAACAGATTCTTTTTCCTTTTGTTCTTGAACAAAGCTAGTAGAAATTCTACCTGCATATATAATAGTTAGTGAACATAATTAAACATGTGATATTAAGATACATATTTAATTATTTATCTACATAATTATGATTCTTAAATAGAAATTCTGACATAAACTACCTTGCTAAAGAATAGAAAAAGCAAGAGTCCACCGTGGAATAACAACAGCCCATTCAACAACAAGGATGATGCATGAGGAATTAAAAAATGTTATTTATTGTGAATATATATATATATATATATATATATATATATATATATATATATATATGTATATATATATATATGTATATATATATATATATATATATATATATATATATATCAGAATTTTTGTTTTTATTTATTTTAATATTATATAACAAGGGTATTTTAGTCTTTTTAACGAAAAATAAATAAAAAACGGAATTGAATTCCTTCCACCCTCCTAATGAAATCCAGCAAACATAGTAAGTGTAGGACTCCAGCGGAATTGAATTGCCTCTATTTAGCAACCAAACATGCCATGAAATGGAATCTCATATACCAATTCCATCAATGCCCTTGGTTTTTAATTAAAAAGCAATCTATTACCTTGGCAATGTCAAGTTTACCAAGCTGAATAACCAACTCAAATCTATAATCAGGGTCTGTAGCAACTTCCAAGGCCTCTTCAACCTTGCCCCATGACTCCAGAAAATGAGCAACACTATTGAAGAAAACAACCAGAATTCGTTTATATAAAAATATAATATATATTTAAGATACAAATTTTGTTAATAACAATATAATATTTGAAACTCTACCTATTATAATGCTCCTTTGGGATTGAAGGTAAAAGTCCATAAGCTCATTCTATGTCTCCACGCATCACAAGTGTCTTGTACTCGATTAATATCAGGAGCAGAGTGTAACCAATGACACTAAAACATAAAAATTAAAGAAAAAATATTAGCATAAATGTTGATGATAATTGTTTATTTAAAGATAATTATACCCACTCACTTGAATTCTTTTTTAATGAGATAAACCCTGCTCTGGTTAGCAAGAAACCCAAGAAGATACATAGGTTGATCCAAATGGAACATTGTGTTAACCTGAAACAAATGTCACATTAAATATTATCAAAAATCATCTCACCCTTCACACCAATCAAAATATCAAACCCAAACAAAAAACAAAACCAATTAGTCATCCAGACCAGGATAATTAATATTTATATTTATATAGTTTGATATAATGGCATCAAAAAATTACAGGGGTGGAATATTATTAAAACCAGAAGACATACCAGTAGAATTAATGTATCCTGAAGTGGACATACATGGTGATACTAACTATTTTCATACCATGAAACAAAGCCTTCGTCAACAACTCCAAAAACAGGGTCGCTCATAGAACCCAGATGCTGACAAACGGATGAGTGATAGACATCATCCTCAGACGATGAACTTTCAACACACTTGTATAAAATTGATTTCTTTCATAGATAAATTCATTCATTTTCAAAAGACCCTCTCTCTATATTCAAGACCTTATTAAAAAAGCAAGGTTTTAACCAATGCTGGATTATATAGCTCTACTTTGGTGACCTATGTTGGAATAATCCAGAAGTTTAGAAGAATTTATCTAGTTTATTTTTTGAACTTTTAGTCATTATCCTTTCTTCCTGCATTTTAGAGATAAACCCATCTAGTTAGTTTGCTTTGTTTCTTTCAAGTATAAGTAGGAACGTTATTTATGATGTTACAGTGAGTTTTTTCAGTTCAATAAAAATCCCAGCAGAAAGTTGGACAAAAATACCCCTCAATTGCTTCTTCTTATTCTCTGTTCCCCTGTTCTTACTTCTTGCTGTTAGATTTAAGCAGCCACCTTCCCTCTACCATCTTTAGATGCAACCACATCACTCAATGGAGGCCATGAATCAAACTTTGATCTGAAAGAAACTGTCTCAAAATTCTCAATCATTCGAATGATATTGGATTTTGGTCTTTCATGAACACGTAAATGTTCCTGTAAATCAATACGTTATTTATTATAATAAGAACCTTGGAAATTTATATTTATATTTATATAGTTTGATATAATGTTTACTTCTGCAGCTCCATTTGCAGCTTTTCTTTCTTCAAGATTAGTACTTCTTCTAACCCACACATAAATTTTTGCTCCACAATCTAGAAGATAACAATGGTGTGTGTCTAGTAACTTCTTTGTATGAATCATCAGCTACAGGTATTGCTTTCCCTTTATGATACTTAAAACAAGAAAACAAAATTAGAATTTTGTTAATTGTTGAATAAAGAGATAGAATAGTAATAGAATAATATACGAAAATATTACCAAAGTTGCTGAGTAGGATAAGCATGAGTACTTTGAGCATCATTTGTAGATGTTTTCTTTGGAAGTGGAGAAAATCCACCAAAGAAACCCCATAATTCTCCAGCTTCAACATCATCCATTAATCTCCCATCATCTATTCAAATCAAACATATACAAGTAGAAATGAGATTGCAAGGGCTTTTCTGTAATTTTCCGTTTTTATAACATAATGCACACAAAATCACATACCAATGGTAGCTATGTCACACTTGTTACTATGGTAGGTGGTTTTGATATAAGTAGCATTTTTTTATGAACGCAACTGGTGGAACAATCTCCAATTGCAAAATTGTTTCAATCGCTAGCGATCTTGAATTGCGTTTTTGGGAACTAATCTAGAAATAATGTTTCAAGTGATGCACCCTGAAATTAGTGAGTAGCGTTTCATCTTCCTCGGCAAGCCATGGTGGCTTGTAGAATTGACAAACTACAAAACCAATAATTAGGAAACATAAAAAAATTACTGAACGAGAAAATTACAAAACCAGAAATTGACAAAACCCTAACCCTTTGATTTCAATTTCTTGGCCCTATGAGCGGACGACAATCATCGATTGACTAGCAAGCGATCCTCGTAGGCGCCATGGAGCTCTCGAAAGACAACGTCGATGTCATCCTTGTTAATCAGCTTCTGCATCGCGATTGACTTGCAAGCAAACTGTTGGTGCGTGGTTTTATGAGTGACAAGATGCGTCACACCAAATTGACTTGCGGGAACATCATCCATTGGTCGCCCAAGGATGGGGTTGGAGAGCTGCAAACGGTGATGGTGGATGAAGTGTTGGTCGATAAGGCCCGTACATCGTCGTCGTACGAGGCCTGACAATTCGGTGTCGATTGGAGGTAGTGTTGGTCGAAGAGGATTTTAAGAACTTCAAAAATATGAAATTATAGATCTTCAACACACCAAGTAGCAATTCAGAAAAATCGCATTTTGAAGTCAAAAATATGATTTCAGGAACTTCACAACTAAAAATCGTATATCAGGAACCGTCACAATGATTTTAGGGTTTCTTTTAATCTAAGAGGATTTCACAACATACGAAGAAGAAGGAGGAGAGTATCAGGCGGGGTTTTCAATGTTTTGGTATTTGATTCCCCCATTGGCAATTAAAAAACTAAAGAACACGCGTTGATGAAAAAATTATAAAACGACAGTTCTACACGACGAACTTTTTTATGGTAGGTGCCCTCCGTGTTTTTAATTTTTTTTGTTGGACACTAATTTTAGGGTACCCATAAATGCGTGTCTTCTATGCTTCATATTTTGGAAAATTGACATCAATTTTTAGGGCACGGACAGATGTGTGTCCTCTATTAGCGCGTGTCATTGATTGTGCGTCGTAAAAGGCTGTTTTTCTAGCATGTCTATGCTCGGTGAAAGATTTTATACATGTTTTAAATAATTTAAACTATATATGTATTTTATATCTACGAAAATGTTAGGGTAAAACATGGGTAGATATAATAGATGAAATATGAGTTGGACGATGAGTTGAGAGGTGATATAGACCATGAGGTATGGGTGAGAGGTGTACGATGTGAGAAGCCTTTTTCCCAAACGATGTCCCCGTCATTCAGCAGAGTATGGATGACAACCACGGACTATTCTAGACAGTCCATTGGAACACTCGCAGGCTCACAACCTGTAGGTGTTGTGAACAATGTGTTCACCCGGTGTACTTTAAACATTGGTGACCATGCAAACTTGGTGCCTAAACCTTGGTGATCATGCAGACTTGATGCCTAAACCCTGGCGACTATGCAGACTTAGTGTCTAAACCCTTGCGACTATGCAGACTTAGTACCCGTTGTGTAAACCATGGCAACAATGGACTTCATGTCGATTCCTTTGGATGATCCTTAGGAACGAATGAATGAGGAATAAGCTGATTCTTAGGGTAGATCCATAAGAATAGAGAATATAATGGGGATGGGTAATGGGGTTTAATTGCTTGATTGTTTAAACATAATAATTATATTATTGTGGGTTGAAAACCCTGTACCAGGTTTCCCAACCTGACCCACTCAGTCTATTTATATCACAGGTGTTGATATGAAGTCACATTACACTGAGAGATTTAAAGAGATGTAGATCACTAGTGTAAATAAATGTAAGTTATGTTTATGCTTATATTTCTGTATTAACGATGACATCCCAAACGTTTTAAAATGAATAAAATACGTTTCTTCGAAAATGTTTTAATAACGTATTTATCATGTTTTTCTAGGAACAAATTCCACAACATTTTTATTAAAAGAAGTACTCTGACTTTTATAAAGCATAAACAAAATCGGTCTTTTCAGGTCGTGAAAATGGGGATGTCACACATGTCCATTCGGATTCTCTTCAGTTCATCCATTGCACCTACACCAACTTCACCTCCTTGTTTCGAAGACCCTTTGTCTTCCTTTCTAAGATGGCAACGGACCTCTCGATGTTGTTCAGGCTCTCGTCCACCTGAATATCATCCAACGAAATGACTGCAGACTCGTCAGTGACACACTTCCGAAGCTAAGACACATGGAAGAAGTTGTGAATCTGGCTATGCTCTTTCGACAGATCCAAGAGATATGCCACCATGCCCCTTGGGTCGTGATCCTGAATAGGCCTATGTACCGAGGCCCCAGCTTGCCCCTCTTCCAAAACTTGATGATACCCTTCCAGGGCGACACCTTTAGTAACATAAAGTCCCCCACCTGAAACTCTAGATCTGATCATCGTCGATCAGCATAATATTTCTGACGGCTCTACGCGACTCGCAGCCGGTCGCATACCTGCTGAATCAGCCTGATAGTCTCGAACACCACCTCAGTTCTCCCCATGATCCGGTGCCCAACCTCATCCCAACAAACCGGGGTCTTGTACCTCTAACCATATAACATCTCGAATGGAGCTTGATCGATACTGGCATGATAACTGTTATTGTACGAAAACTCTGCTAATGGGAGGTACGTGTCCCAACTCCCTCCAAAATCCAACATGCATGCTCGAAGCATGTCCTCAAGTGTCTGGATCGTCCTCTCGCTCTGGCTGTCGGTCTGGGGGTGGTATGCCGTGCTAAATGGAACTTCTTCCAAAACCTGGATGTAAACCGAACATCCCTGTCAAAGACTACCGACACTGACACCCTGTATCTAGCCACCACCTCTCGTACATAAATATCCACCAACTTTTCCGCAGATATACTCTTGGAAATGAGAATGAAGTCGGCACTCTGCGTCAGTCTGTCCACGATCACCCATATGTCATCCACACCCCTCGTCGTAGCAACGCATCGCACACACATGAATTCTGCATTATGAGATTCTTGGGATTGTACTAAGACATTGTTACTATTTTTATTATATGATTTTGATACATATGGTTATGGTTTTTATGAAATGGTGTGACTCGATGATGTTTTCTTATGTTTGTTTTTGCAAATCGTTTTATCAAAATGAAAATTTTGGTCTTGAAAATTGGGATGTTACAAAACTAGTGAGGTAAGTTGGTCCAAAAAAAATGATCTAGTTAGAGATGGTTCCACCACTTCCATTGTACTTACCTTTGGCCTCATTGTTGAAGGTGTAAAGGTATGAAAAAACATAGTTGTATCTCATCAGTGAAAGACGAACACAATAAATTCAATTTATTTTTTTCTCTTGAATGTTTCCTGTTGACAGGTCCGGTCCAAATGGTAGGCAACCCAGGCGACCGCCCAGGCCTCACGTCTCTAGGGGCCCAAAAATTCTAGGCTATGTAGTAGTGTGTGTGTGTGTGTGTGTGTATATATATATATATATATATATATATATAACTTTATTGCGTAAATGATTTTTAGAGCATAAAGTTTGTTCAAACTCAAACTAGCTCAAAAGATAAAGAATTTTGCTTGCTTGTTATTGCTAATTGAACACGTTTATAATGAAGAATAAATGATATTTTTTTGAATCTTTATTATATTCGTCTTTAAGGGGCCTTTTTTTTCTTTTCGACCCGGGCGCCATATACGTTTGGACCGACCCTGCCTGTTGATCTTGATTTTGATACCTGAAGGCTGGTGATTTTTGTTCATACACATATACATACATATTAGGTGTTAATGGAGATGAAAGCTGGTGATTTTGGTGGCTGATACAGAGATAAGGGTGAAATAGTTTAGGTAAGGGTAAAATGGTCATTTTTCATAAGTTAGTACATTAGTCATGTAACACCCAGTCTAGGTATTATTTACATTTTTGTCCCTTATATATTAAACTACTACTTTTGGACATTGTAATTAGTGAGTTTAGAGGAAGGAGGGACCATTTCTGCCAACTTTGGATTTTGGAGGTGGAGCCCGAACGTGGGGGGTTTCCCTGAGGAACGCGCTGCATTCCCGCTCTGAATGCAAACCCTACATTTTTGGGTTTGGGACCTATATAAACAACATTATGACTCAAGCCTTGGCCTCCTTACCAGCCTCTGAACCTCATAAACCCTAGATAGCCTCTCATTCCTCATTCTTGTTTGTTTTTGGCCTTGTGAAGTTCATAGTGGTTTAGAAGCATGAAAGGAGAAAGAAGAAACTAGTAAAGAAGAACTTGAGTATCTTGAGCTCAAGGATCCGGGATAGCATCACCTTTTGGCACTGATTTGAGGTAAAAAGCTTTCAACTTGCCTCATGAATGCATAGATTTATGTTAATGGAGTTTTGGACCTTTTTAGGTCCCAAGAGTGGATTTTTATGGTCCAATCTGTTTCTCGACTTAGAGTTGCCACCCTTGATGCTATTGGTGTCCCAATAGCAGTGAAGTTTCGATCTTTGAGGTCTTAATGGGTTCATGAAAGAGTTATGGCCATATTTATGGAAGTTGATTGCTATTTCTTGAGATTGGGACTTTGGGGGACATGAAAAGTCACCAAGTTCGTGACTTTATGATCCTAGAGGTCCTAGATAGCTTGTATCTGTGTTTGGATAACATGGATTAAGCATTAAGTGCTTAATGGACGTTGATGGAAATTGGACACGAACGCCCTATGTAAGGCTTGGGAACGCGTTGCGTTCCTACTAGGACTTGCGATCTAAACCAAGGAGGAATGCTGAGTGTTCCACAAGGGAACGCCCTACGTTCGTTGCATCAGTGGGCCTTTTTGGGCCATTTCCTTGGACTAGATGACTATGGGCCTTAGTGGATTATTCTTTTCGAGTTTATTACATGTTGGGCTTGAGGGAAAGCCCATTTGAGAAGTTGGGCCCAATTTAGAAAATTGGGTCATCACTGGGCCATTAGTGGGCTTGGAGAGACTATATGGAATTGGGCCTTCTTGTTATGGATTTGGGCCTAGGTCATGGGTCCATTTAGATCAGGGGTAAAATGGTCATTCTACCCCAAGAAGGATTATTGGATTTTGACTAAGTCTCATTGTGATAATGATAGCCGGGAGTCGTTGGAGCAGCCGGTAGAGATTCCTTACCGTGAGATTCGAAAGTCAGCTTTGCGAGGTGAGTTTTCTCCTGGTTTGAACGGGTCGAAGGCACCAAGGCCAGCCCGTGGGATCTTCTGGTATTGTATACGAGCATCTAGTTATTTATCAGCGGACTGAGGTGTGTTTTCTCATTGTATCCATGGGTCGAAGGCACCAATGTCGGCCTATTATTTGTGGTATATGATGCTAGCTATCTCTGTGGTATGTGTGTGAAAGACCAGGATTTGACCCCTACAATTTTATGAAAGTCTAGGACGTGGCCCCTAACATCTATATAAAAGACCAGGATCTGGCACATGACACCTGCATGGAAGACCGGGATTTAGTCCCCGGAAAGAATTACTTGTAAGACTATGATTTGGCGCATATCACTGACTTATTTATGTATGGTATGAGGTACTTTGGGGAAACTCAATAAGCTTTTTCTTACAATTTATATATTATGGTTTCAGGTACTTGTAGTACTAAGGGGAAAAGCCCGGCATGATGGCACATCATTCTCCCCTCACTAATTTCTGTACTTTTTGACATTGTTACTTTGATAATTTGACATTTGTACTATACAATGGTTTTGGAACAATTTGATGACTGTAACTCTTGTTTAAAAATGAAAAATTTTATTATGGTTTTTGGGTTGTCACATTTTCTTTCATATCCGATGATCCTTTGACAACTAAAGCATAATAGTTCTTATTAGTTGAAGCATAAGAATTCTTATCAGGTGAAACAATCCTGTTAACATCAGGAGCCTTTGAAGGAGAGTTGAATCACCCCTATTGAATCTACTAAGGTTTGCATGTAAACTCAGGTTCCTAATCCACACCTTACAAAGATACTCAATTAGCTTAGCCTTATCGCCCACTCTAATGAACTGACATAATCCAAACATTTATCCGAGTTTATTAAAATGTTTCGCAATAAAACATCAACCATGTGTCCCATGTTACCATAAATGTTCCAAAGTTCACGCACAGAAAGATGAGAAGGAAAGTTCGACACATACACAGTGACAAAAAGTTTCTCCAATTGCGCTTGTTTAGAAGTTCTGATTGGTTGTCGTTGCCCTGGCCGTTCAAAAACCTATTTCTTCATGCGATTAACCAACTGCCATTCTTCCCCATCCACCATCCACCTCTTAGCGCCAATCAGAACCTAAATCGAAGGAAGCACATTGGAATCCCCCTGGAAAGTCGTCCCCAAAATAGAGAGTCAACCCAGAATCTGAGAAAAAAAGAACAGACAAGAAGGAAGAATGACGTCCTACTGGCATTTGATCCCGCTGGAGAGGAAGGATGTGAAGACACAGGGGAGCTTCCGAAATCATCGGAGAGGAAGACATGGTAGCATATAATGATTAATCAAAATCACTTACTTCCATATATTTATTTATTTCATTTCAATTTATTTTATTCTAAAATAAAGAAACTTTTTATTTTTATCAAAATACCGAAAACTTCTAGCACCAAAAAATAGATGTTATATGCGTGGGGCCGGCAACAAATTTAATAACCTTCTTATGTCTTTTCGGTAAACATTTTGAAGATGGTTTTATAAAAACACACAAGAAAAACTTATTAGACAATACTCATTGAGAGTGTTATGGTCAAATATCTTGGTAGCTAGGTTATATATTGACCCATAGAGATTTTTACCCGGTTATATGTATATGTCATCGGATTTGGATCATGGTACCTAAATAGCCAAAAATTACATATGCATCATCAACCCTATAATATATGTAATTATATTGTTTCCAATCTAAATAATGGACAATCTTTATGATTCACGTGTATTATTTATTAAAAATTAATTTCATATAATACTATCTCAATTCTTTTGTTTTTCATAATTAAAACAATTTGTCAATATGTTTATATTTTATACTTAAACACTAACAAAACATTTTAATGATAACTAACCAAACTAAAAATAGTTGATAAATTACAATAATTAATTAATAACTAAGAAAAAAAACATGTAACCACACAATACATGTTTATTAAATCAAATAAGTCACTCAACTTTTTTTGAAAGAAGACAGCCACTAACAAATTTGAAAAACTAAATAAATAAATAGTAGAAATACATTGTAATTACTAATAGATTATATATTTCTTGTTCTCAAAGTTTCTTACATGTACATTTACGGATACTTAATAATATATTCTTTAGAGAGTTAGTTTATAGATTATAAGTATAAACGATAAAGATTGAAAATTAATTAAGATAATAACATACTATCTAGAATTTGATACAAATAACTATATACAAGGAAAGTATAAAATAAAAACCAATTTTTGGAGAAATCTAAGGCTATTTCTCCCATTAATTTTCAAACAGGAGCACTCGATAGTTGATATGTATCGTGAAGGATTTAAGGAAAGTTTTCCTATTAGAATAAGGAAACTTTTACAATATATATATATATATATATATATATATATATATATATATATATATATATATATATATATATATATATATATATATATATATATATATATATATATATATATATATATATATATATATATATATATATACATACGTTCTGCTTCTTGTTCATCAGAATGCTTAATTAACAATATATTCCTGGTTGTTACCATACCGTAATTAGCAATGGCTGCGCCTTCCTGTTCTAGCAAGAAGATAAAATTCCATTATAGTTATGGCGGCACGTTCAAGATGTGTCCTAATGATGGCAAACTCAAATACATTGGGGGCACAAACAAGATCATGACTGTGGATAAGAGTATCACTTACACAGAACTGATCGTGAAGATGTGGGATATATGTGAGCCTTCTATGAACCTGAGGTGCAAGTTGCCTATGGATGATTTTTACTTATTAGTGAAAGTTACATCAGATGAAGATCTTAATTATGTTATGGAAGAATATGATCGGGTTGGTAAAGACATGAAGATCAGAGCCATTCTCGACCCTCTACCACCGCGGATAACTGAAGTTGTTCATGATTACTTTCGCAATAAGGTGGCAGGCGTGAAGTTCTTCGGTTACGTACACACCACCTCAGTTTTATCATGTAGATCAAGCCATTAGCCATGGCTGGAGACATTGATGGTTTATTGAGCCGGAAGTCAGAAGAATGTTCGTTTTATTGATTTTAGTTGTTTTCTTTATTTTTTATTGATTGAAGATGATGTAAATGATGAAGACTAAGGTTGAACTAGTCGTAGTGGTGCACGCATAAATCCATTATTCGTTTTTACATAAATCCAGTATCCATTAAGGTGCATGAGTTATCTCAATAAGGATCCTAGATAAAGTTATCTCCTCGTTATTACGCAAAAAGTTACTCTTTTATATTATGCTTCACCTTAATGTAATTAGTTTTGTATGTTGGAATCTTTGTATCTTGAAAAAGAGCAACAACATTAATATGAATATGATGTAACTATACACTAGTATTTGTTTCTTTAATGTTTTCAGTTTTCTCTGTTGGATTTATCTTGAAATGCATATAAGAGATGGTTATAGAAAACAAAATGTATATTTGTTTGTGTTTTTGGATGAAGTTAGGTTATGTTTGGGTTTAGATACTAGCTATATATATTAGACTTTTTCTATTTAAAAACACCATAGCTTAGTTTTTTATCATATATTTATCATGTCTTTAGGTCACGAGAATCAACATTGATGATGTGAGACAATTTCACAAATTTGGTCTGTGTGAAACGAATGATTTTATCGGGTTCAAGAATATCAATTCAAGCTCATGGCAAATTTACTTGACATTTCCGGGTTATAGTACATTCAAAGAAAAGGTTTTTCAACTTACCTTAGCTAGATTGGTGTGAATGTTTGATTTTGATTATCATATTTTCATGAATAAAAAAGAATTTTGTTGATGTTTTGAAGCAGCAAATGTTTAGATTTGCCACATTTGTGCTTCCCGAGACTGAAGGAAGGAAATTTTAACACAAGTAAATCCACACTATGGATGCTTGTTAAGCCATGTAGAAAAGTACGGCTATTCCTAATAATTTATCTACTTGTCATTGGTCATAAATGTTTCACATATTGCCTTATGATTCGTAATATACCAATTTAAGTAGTATAGACAACAAACACGTTGAGTCGTTTGATCACATACCCTTTGGTATGCAGAAAATGTATACATTTTTAATTGTATTATGAATGTTATGGTATGTAATCATGGGATAATTTTAACCTTTATTCACATATGAACATGTGATAGAATGTTTAATCATGAGATAATTTTAAGAATAAAACTAAAGTCGAGCAGAGTAGCATCACACAATCGATTTCCAAGATAGAAAGGTTCAAATTATCCCATTGCGACTCGGTTTGCGTTCCTCCACTTCAAGTAAAGTGCATCGGGTTTGCGGTCCCTGTTATTCATGCGGTTGCAAAAGTTATTCCAAACTTTTTTTTGAAGGTTGTAGAGTCTTGGTCATTCCCGTAGATCGGGTCTTCCGACACATCTAGCCATGATTGAGCTAGTGCCCTTTCTTCATCATCCGTCCACCCTTTACTTTTAGCCCTCCCTTTTCCTTTTTTTTGTGTGTGTTGTTCCATTTTGAGCTCTTGAAAAAAATGCTTGAACTGGATCTGCAACGGGGGCTTCATCAGAAGAATCGGATGACTCGTCGAGTAGGCGGCGTGGTTGAGTTTGAAAGTCAGTTTGTTGTTGGGGTTGAGAAAAGAATTAAGTTTCTTGAACCGTTTCAAACGGATCAAGATCCATATCCGGACGAGGTGTTGGTTGAGATTGATTGTGGTAAAATCCCATTGGTTGAGAAGAGAAATGATTAAATGGAAACATTTGTGGAGCCATTGTAGGAAAGTAGAAGTTAGAAGGAGATTAAATTGGTTGATCAAATGATGGTCGATAACATGGTGGTGATGGAAGGTTTGGGGATGATAGGTTTGTTGATTGAGTGTTTGAAGTTGGAAGGTGTAGTGATGGAAGGTTTGAAGATTTTTTTTGTTGGTTCGTAGGTTTTTCTTTGTTTGAGATGAAGACATGATTCTTTGGTGAATTGAGAGAGAATGTTTGTGAGAGATATGATTGTGTGTGTGTAAATTGGTGAGAGTGTGTTTGATTTATAGTATTTGAGTATATATATATATATATATATATATATATATATATATATATATATATATATATATATATATATATATATAATGTTTTGTATTTTATTTGCATGCATGCAAAGTGAAACATGCAAACTGTGAAACATGCAAACTGAAAAGTGAAAAGAAAAGTTGTATGCATGCAACCAATAGTAACCAAGGAATCTTTTTTCTTTAAACTCGCTAAGCACTTGACGACTCGAACATGGCGAGCCCCCTAGCGAGAGCTAGGGGGCGGTGTTTCAATGTACTTGGCATCCTTGGCACTTGGCTTGGCACCTTCCACTTCGCATAGCCTAAGAAGGCTGGAAATTTTTCACACGCCAAAAGAAAAGGCCTAACATGAACAACACACACTCTTCAAAAATAGCTTAAAATTCCACAAAAATCCTTTAAAACTCCACAAAAATTCCTCATTAATTATTAGCAGACCCCTCACCCACTTTCCTTGATGTTTATAATATATATATATATATATATATATATATATATATATATATATATATATATATATATATTTGAGAACTTATATTTTCCCGAGAACTAAATTTAGACCATTAGATCAAAAAAAATGGAGGACAGTGATTTTTTATGGCAGTTTTATAAATAACTAGAAAAAAGAGATGGGGGTATCTAATTTTTTTTTTTAACTCAGGGGTGCTATTGGCATCTAAATAATTCATTCCCTAAATTCTCTCTCTTAAAAATCAATGTCGCAGCTGCAAATTTTCGACGATATCTCCACTTCACCTTCAGCCATGCCATCTAACATCATCTGTCTCCTCCCTCCTCCATCGATCGCTTCCTTCCTCCCTTCATCGACCATCTCTTCCACTGTCAACTGCCAATCCACACCGTTTAGGGTTTCGTTTGCCTCATTCTTTGGTGTGTTTTCAGATCCTTCGTGTTAGGGATGTAAAGTTTCCTCTACTCGAAGTTTTTGAGCGGTTATCGTTTGATAAGATCCTCCCTTTAGATCTTGTGTCTTGTACCTCTACATTGTTCTTGTGTACAGATCCAAAGGTCCGAAGACATTATCTTTAGAGATTCCTTGGGCTCGGGTTCAAGATCTGTTCATGAGTTTATCAGTCGTGTTTCAAAGGTTCTACCTGGTTCATTCTTCTTTTTTGAATCGCATTTGGTTGTTTTTTAGAAAGAGATCAAATCAAAATGATCCCTATGAATCTACATAATCTGCAATGTGTCCTGAATTACATGCTGATCGATGTCGTTGTTGTGATGGTCCAGACCGATTGTGTTTTTTACATTAACGACAACTATTGGTGGTGAATGCGGTGATGCTACTACAGAAGCGCTACAATCCATTTGTGTTGACCTGATGAAAATCGAAGTCGATGAGAATAGCTATCTATCTCACACATTTGATTCACCAGATCCGTAATTGTTAATGGACTCTCTCCCCCCACCCTCTTACATCGATTCGGTTTGGTTGGCCACCTTCATCTCCTTCCTCTACATTGAATGCCTGTAAGAGTTTATCTTTAATTTATATATGATTTCAACTTTTCTGTTTCAAATCGGATTTTAGTTAATTCATTTATTTTTTATTGGTGCTAAATTGATGTCTACATCTTATTCCTCAGTATAAAATATTATTGAGTCATGTTATGTTGTGTTTACTTGGTTCCATACCTTTTATGATTTATTTTGTAAGTTATCATATTTATCATGATGTTATGGTAGTGAAACAGATTCTTGATTAAATTAATCACTAAATGTTGAGGACTATGAAAGGTGCAGAGTTTGATCCTAAGTTGGTTGAGATCGGAGCTTCGGTTGTGAATGAGGTGAATGAGCTTAGAGAAAAAACTTTATTTACAATTGTAGAAAGAGGTATGTTGAAGTTATGAAATGACTTTTTCCTTACATAACTAAAGGATTTTTTTGAAGAACATATCCGGTTTTGATCCTTTACACATTACCGTTGGAGAAGGCCAACAAGATAATAATAATCAGTTTCTACAAATGTAAATTACATTTATGATTGTTATGTACATTTTGTCCCCATATTTTATACTTTTTGACTTTTCTTTAGTAGACTTTCCATCTTTTCATAGTCAAAAGCAAAAACTCTACACATTTTGAATTTGGGTTAGAGTCCTTGTTTCTAGTTGTTAGTGGCATCATGTACATTCATTTTACTATAATTTCTCTAATATACTGCATGGCCCAAACTACCATTTTCGTGATGTGTTTATTATTTAACTAGCATTTTATTTACTTTATATGTTACTAGATAATTATCATCAAAATATTTAAAAATATAGCCAAATTGAGTATTAATTTCACTCGTATGGTTGAAGTTTTCTTGCACCAATCCAGGGCTCACGTCTCGCAACACTACCTCGTCCGGATAATATTCTTGAAGTTTTTGTAATTAGTAAGTTTTATTCTCTCTCTCTCTCGCTCGCTCGCTCTCTTGCAAAAAGTACATATGTTTTATAAATATCATCTAAAGTGCAGTTCATCAGGGTGTTCATTATGGTTGTGATGATTTGATATCCTCATCTCACATGATCGTTTCTCAGGTATTTGTTAGACCATAAAGATTTACCACTTCTTCGTTATTTAGAATGGTTAACTTGAGTTCTTTTTGTTGTCAACATCATAACTTTTGAGCATTTGAACTATATGTCATTAATATGTAAATTACAAATGAATCACATTGGAATTACATGTGATTCACATAGGAATTACATGTGATTCACATTTGAATCACATATGAATCATATGAAATTCACATGTACATCATAAGTGAATCACATGTAATTGACATCTAAATCGAAAGTGAATCATATATGATTTGCATGTGATTCACATGTATATCACAAGTGAGTCACATATAAATTACGTATATGATTCGCATGTAATTCATATATGAATCACATGTCAATCATAAGTGAATCACATACGGATTACATGTGATTCACATATGAATCACATGTGATTCACTTCTAAATCACATGTGACTCATATATAAATCACATGTAAATCACAAGTGAATCACATATGAATTACATGTGATTCACATGTAAATCATATATCAATCACATTGGATACACATGTAAATTACATGTAACTCACATATGAATTACATACGATTCACATTTAATTCACATATGAATCACATGGTATTCACATGTGAATAACATGTAACTCACATATAAATCACATGTAATTCACATGCAAATCACAAGTGAATCACATATGAATTACATGTGTTTCACATGTAATTCACATATAAATAATATGAGATTCACATATAAATCACATGTAACTCACATGAAATTCACATGTAAATCATAAATGAATCACATATGAATTACATGTGATTTACATATAAATCACAATTGAATCACATATAAATTACATCAAAATGTACACATGCATTTGGTGTAAGCGTTCCTCATTAATTATTTTTAAAAAAAGTTCTTGTCAGTTTCACATTTGAATCTTAAAGATATAATCACAAGTGAATCTTACACGATTTTTACGTATGTATTTTTGTGAATGTTCTTGCATTAATCATTTTTTTTTTTATTTTCTTGTAGATTTGGAAGAATTTTGGGAAAATATTGAAGATGTGAAAAGTGATATATTGAAGGAATGAAAGAGATTTGAAATTTTTGTAGCATTTTTAGTTTTTTATATTTTATTTTGTGTCGAATAAAATACATGTACTATTGTGTTTACTAAATAATAATTTGTTTTTTTTAATTTACTTACGAATATTATAGTATAAGAAATATGTATATATACACTTGAAAAATATACATATATGCTACTAAAACGTTGATTTTTTAGTTAAAAGGTTATAGTTTTTTTATAATATTTCAGTTTTTTTTAATTGACTAAGTTTATAAAGTTTATTGTTTTTTTAAATGCAGTTTTTTTAAAAAATATTTTTCAACTTTTTTTAAAAATTTATGTTTTATGAAAAAATTAAAAAAATCTACAATTTTTTTTAGAAAACGAAATCTATATTTTTTTTATAAAAAATTCCGAAAATTTGATTTATAATGTTAATTTGAGAGTTTTTTATTAATATTTTCAATAATACTAAAAGGTAATGAGATTGGTAAGATGACGATCATGTCTTTAATGAGTTAATTTTAATCTAACGTTCCACCTTTAGTTCTCAGGTTCTTGGGAAACTATGAGTTTTCAACCGATCTCACAGCTATATATATATACACACACACACGGCATATTCCTACGTGTTGCACAGTAAAATAATATATATGCATTAAAATTTATAATTTTATCCATGGTTTTTGGTGTTTTTTTATATATGTGTCTATTAAAATTGGAACCTACGATCTTAGACTATTGTAACCGATCCTAGAACATGTTTTGTCGGTTTTTAATATTTTAAAAGTGCTACCAAAATTGTCGATATTGGGGTTCTAATTTTTTATTACGGAATAAATTGATTGACTGTTACAATATATGAAAAAACATTTAACCATATAAATTATTAATAACGTAAATATAACGAATTAAAGAAAAAGTTAAAATTATAAATAAAGATATTTATAATTGATGTCAAAATATTTTCTAATAGATTCTAACCAGACTAATAAAAATAATAGAATCCAAAATGAGTTTTAGCCTCATATCTTATTAGAAAACATAAGTTAAAAACAAAAAATAAACAATCTGTATTTTATGAGAGTCTCGTACCATTATGCTTTTCATTAGCATAATATAAAATTAGAGTTGCAGATTGCAATGGTTAAATCTTATTTCAAATTTAATTACCTTACAGTTAAATCTTAAACTTATCGTTTAAAAAGATCATGAATGATTAAACGATTTATAATCAAATAATAGCTTATAATCATATATGAACAATTCAAATTTCCCATTATGAGGAGGGACATACGAGAGTTCGTGGCAAACTCGTCATACCGAACATTTGCCGAGCTTCAGGCAAATGCTCGGAAGAGGGAGATAGAGTTGGAGACTCGGGTTGGGGAGGAGGCGGAGTCTCAGGGGAGGGATCGGCGACCAGATCAGTCCCAGCCGGCAGCCAAGCGGGCCAAGCCCGCCAATTCGAGATCAGGGAACCAGAAGGGTCATACTTATAGCAAGTGCGGTAAGGGTCATGAGGGAGTGTGTAGAGAAGGGTCTTGCTACAAGTATGACAAGGAGGGACATATGGCTAAGGATTGTCCCAAGGGATTTGCAGTCTGTTTCCACTGCAACCAGACCAGACACCGGAAGGCCGAGTGTCTGCAGCTGCAGCGATCTGCCCCTGATGCTGTTCGAGCTACAGAGAGCCGGCCGGTGAAGGCCGAGGCACCGAAGGCATGAGCGAGAGCTTTTCAGTTGACCGCGGAGGAGGTCCGCGCGGCGCCCGATGTTGTGTGCAACCACCCAAAATACGACCCAAAATTTTTCGTTTAAATAATACTAAGGATATCAACGATCTATAATACATCATAAAATCGTACGTCATAAATCCCAAAAAGTTATAATAGAGGTCATAACAAAAGAACTGTAACAACATATCATAGTATATGAAATAAACTCCCAGGACAAAAGCTGAAGCTGTGGTGTGTGCAATGCCATCATCCCGATCCCTTCCCTTTGCATACGGAAGTACCTAAAACCAAAACTGAAACTGTAAGCATAAAGCTTAGTGAGCTCCCCCAGACTACCACATACCATACAATCATATAAATACATCTTGGGCCTTGCCCACTGCATCGGACCGAAGTCCAAAAATTGCATTGGACTGAAGTCCGGAACTAACCAGGGCCTTGCCCTCTGCATCGGACCAAAGTCCGGAAACTGCATCGGACCGAAATCCGGAACTGACTGGGACCTTGTCCCCTGCATCAGACCGAAGTCCAGAACTAACTGCATTGGATCGAAATCCAGAACTGACTGGGACCTTGTCCCCTGCATCGGATCGAAGTCCGGAAACTGACTGAGCATAACATAGCATAGCATAAACATATCAACTAGCATAAACACATATACTGCATACTGCATCAGACCGAAGTCCGGAACACATAACACAAAGACATGCTTGAATCACAAAGACATCAAGCACACTGAACTACAGCATCGGACCAAAGTCCGGAACTATTGCTAACTAAACAGGCCAACATTGTGGCCATAGACCCAATTAAAGTCAACTTCCAGTTGACCGGACTCGCCAAGTTAGGGCGCAGAATCGCCGAGTCCCTCCTTTACTAACCCTGACTTTAACTCACTGATCCCCTTTCCCGCTCACTGATTCACTCTGAACTCACAACTCGAAGGGAAAACGGGGACTCACGACTCGACTCGTCGAGTCCGAAGAACAACTCGCCGAGTCCTATCACAGATTCCATACAATCGAATTCTAATCCATTCCAGGGCCTCTAACTCGTAGATCTGAGCCCTTGGGACCATATGAACACATAAAGTTGCTGACTTTACGTGTAACTACGAAGGAATGAAGCCATTTCACTCAAACACTACTCTTCTTGGGAAAAACTCATCTGACTCGCCGAGTTGTAGAACAACTCGTCGAGTCTAAGGCAATCTTCATCGGACTCGCCAAGTTGCTCATCCAACTCGTCGAGTCCAAGGCTATCTTCATATGACTCGCCGAGTCAAGCTTGTGACTCGCCGAGTCCATTCAGTTCCTTTTCCATACAGGCCTGATTTGAGCCATGCAGCGGCTCTTAGTCACAGATCCATGCTTCTAGGGCATGCTTATCACGTAAAGTTGCAAACTTTACGTGCATGCATGGCTTTAAAGGCTTCAAATGCCAAAGCTAAGCTCTTAATGGGGTTCTAAGCTCAAGAGGGACCTCAATCACCACCAAAGCTAAAACGTTACACTACTAGAATGCAATAAGGGTCCAGATCTGAAGTATGACCCAAACATAAGGCTTAATCATAAAGGATTTGGGGTTTTTGGGGTTTAAAGCAACAATTTGGGGACAACCAAGATCTACTAGATTAGTAAACAAGATGGAGCCTTTATTACCAGAAAAGATGACTACAACTGAATGTGTTGTGGATCTACTTCCTCTTCCTTGAACTCTTCAATCTTCTCCTTCTTCTACTTGCTCCAAAAATTCCTTCACAAAGCAACAATCACTCACACACTCAAAAAAGGGGGTTAGGGTTTGGTAAGAGATGCTCTGAGAGTGATGGAGGCGAGGTTGGGGCGTATAAGTGTGTTTAAATAGGGTGCAAACCCTTAAATTAGGGCTTCACCCAGACAGGCGGACTCGCCGAGTCCAGCGTATGGACTCGCCGAGTTGCCAGCTTAACTCGCATGATCAACCCATCTTCTACTCGACGAGTCGGGCTACAGACTCGCCGAGTACCCCTCAAGAAAGAAAAACTTTAATTAAATCACATACCAGAAACGGAGCGTTACAACTCTCCCCCATTTATCTTAGACTTCATCCTCGAAGTCTGCTGTTGTGGCTGAATCTGAAAATAACTCTGGATAATGCTCCCTCATCTCCCCCTCGGACTCCCACGTCCACTCTGAACCCTTCGGTGCTGCCACTACACCTTCACCAACTGAACCACCTTGTTCCTCAAGGTCTTCGTTTTTCGGTCTAGGGTTGCAACTGGTCTTTCAATATAATTCAGGCTGCTATCAACCTGAATGTCCTCCAAGGGTACAACTATCGCCTCGTCTGCTAAACACTTTCTTAACTGAGAAACATGGAAAGTGTTGTGGATCTGGCTAAGCTCTACAGGAAGATCCAACTGATAAGCCACCCGACCCACCCGGGCCACATCCTCATCCCTGACCAGCATCTGATGATAACCGGGGTGTAAATCGATCTTGGAAAACCAAGATGCTCCCTGAAGCTGATCGAATAAGTCGTCTATCCTCGTGAGTGGGTAACGGTTCTTCACCATTACCTTGTTCAACTCTCGGTAATCTATGTACATACGGTGCGACCCATCCTTTTTCTTCACAAACAGGATCGGGGCTCCCCATGGTGAACTACTCGGTCTAATGAAACCCTTGTCTAGCAGCTCCTGCAGCTACGTAGACAACTCCTGCATCTTTGGAGGAGCCAACCGATACGGTGCCTTGGCTATCAGAGCTGCACCAGGGACTAGGTCAATCCTGAACTCAACCTGTCTCTCCGGAGGTATCCCAGGAAAATCTTCCGGGAATACGTCCGGGTAGTCTCGCACTATCGGTACATCGTCGACTGTCGCCTTGCCCTTCTCCCGGGCATCTAAAACGTAGGCGACGAACCCTGCGCAACCCTGCTGAAAGTAGCTCCTCGCTCTCACTGATGAGAAAAGAATCGGTTCGCGTTGTGGCCTCTCGCCCTGAATCACTAATTCTCCCCCACTTGGGGTGCGGACCCTCACTAGCTGTAGCAGGGATGTGCACCTCACTAGCTGTAGCGGACCCTCACTAGCTGTAGCAAGGAGGGGCATTTCGCGAGGGATTGCCCCAAGTTGTTTAAAGTTTGCTTTCGCTGTAAGCAGACTGGCTATCGGAAGGCCGAGTGCCCGCAGCTACTTCATGGATCAGCTTAGGGGTCTGCACCTGCTGCTAGGGCTACCGAGGCCCGTCCAGCGAATGCCGAGGCACCGACGGCTCGCGAGAGAGCCTTTCAGTTGATAGCGGAGGAGTTCCGCGTAACGCCCGATGTCTTGGCTGGTATGTATTCATTTATTTACTTGCTCTGAGTTTGAGATATTGTTCTTATATTGTGATATGCATAAGTACTTTTCTTGTGAGTTCTGTACCTGCCTTAGTGTTATTTGACTCGGGTGCAAGTCGATCTTTCGTGTCATTAGCATTTAGCCAGCACATCAGTATCCAATGGGAGGCGTTGAGTCACCCTCTGTGACTTTCTATAGCCGACGAGCGAGCGATGTATGCTACCGATGTGATTCGAGGATGTATACTCAAGATTTTTGGTGTTGAGTTCCTGATAGATTTGGTACCGATTGCGATGGGGGATGTCTGTTTCATCGTGGGCATGGACTGGTTAAGCCGATTTGGAGCTGTTATCGAATGCAAGTGTCAGTTGGTGACCATACGATACCCTAGTGGGGGGAGTGTTTACGGTGTATGGCGAGGGTACCCGGTTTGGGTCAGCATTTTGCTCGGCTGCCAGAGAAAGACAAAGTCTACAGTAGGGCTGCAAAGGGTTTGTAGCCTATGTGATTGATACAGAAGTTGTTGTAGAGAGGCTGAGTTCTGTCGACGAGGTTCTGATAGTGCGCAGGTTCCCGGATGTTTTCCTCAAGGAGTTGACAGGTGTGCCTCTGGAGAGGCAAGTGGAGTTTCATATTGATTTGGTTCCGGGAGCGGAGTCTATTGCCAAGGCACCCTATTGCCTTGCGCCACCAAAGATGTATGAATTATCCTTGCAACTTCAGGAGCTGCTGGGGAAGGGATTCATTCGACCGAGTAGCTCGTCGTGGGGAGCGCCGATCCTTTTTGTCAAGAAAAAGGATGGTTCACACCGGATGTGCATTGATTACCAGGAGTTGAACAAGTTGATGGTCAAGAACCGTTATCCACTACCGAGGATCGATGATCTATTCGATCAGTTGCAGGGGGTGTCTTGGTTCTCCAAGATAGAGTTGAGGTCTGGATATCATCAGATGAGGGTGCGTGATGAGGATATCCAGAAGACGGTGTTTAGGACTCGTTATGGGCATTACGAGTTCGTGGTGATGCCTGTTGGGCTCACCAATGCACCAGCATCGTTCATTGATCTCATGAACCGAGTATGCAGGCCGATGTTGGATCGATCGGTGATCGTGTTCATTGACGACATTCTAGTGTATTTGAGGTCCAGAGAGCAGCATGAGGAGCATCTGAGAGAGATCCTCGGGGTATTAAGATCAAATAGGCGTTATGCCAAATTCTCCAAGTACGATTTATTGTTACGAGAGGTCCAGTTCTTGGGGCACCTCGTTAATCAGAACTGGATATTGGTCCACTCGGCCAAGATTGAGGTTGTTATGCATTGGGAGGTGCTGAGATCCCCCACCGAGATCAGGAGTTTTCTGGGGTTGGTCGGCTACTATCGTAGATTTATCAAGGATTTCTCCAAGATTGTCATTCCCCTCACCAGATTGACCCGGAAGGGCGATGCTTTTACTTGGGGTCCCGAGCAGCAGACCTCGTTTGAGACTCTTCGCCAGAGATTATGCGAAGCACCGGTGTTAGCCCTTCCGGAGGGAATGGAGGATTTTGTAGTGTATTGTGATGCATCTATATCGGGGTTAGGTGCGGTGCTTATGCAGAGGGGGCACGTGATAGCATACGCATCGAGGCAGCTGAAGCCTCATGAGACGAGGTATCCCGCCCACGATTTGGAGTTGGGGGCAGTGGTGTTCGCCCTCAAGATATGACGCCATTATTTTTATGGGGTTTAGTGTACCATATACACGGACCATAAGAGTTTGAAGTATCTGATGGATCAGCCAAACCTAAATATGCGCCAGAGAAGATGGTTGGACATGGTAAAGGATTATGAGTGTGAGATCCTGTACCACCTGGGCAAGGCTAACGTGGCAGCCGATGCCTTGAGTCGTAGGGCAGAGGGTTCCCCATTATAAGATGTTTGTTTGAGGTCGACAGTGATGACCCCAATGTTGGACACCATTCGAGAGGCCTAGGAAGAGGTTGTGAGATCGAAGAACCGCAAGAGAGAGCGGGTGACTGGACAGGTATCCGAGTTTGTTACCGATAGTCGAGGGCTTACGACCTTTCATGGTCGGATTTGGGTGCCATTTTTGGGCGGGGCACATAGCATACTAATGGAGGAGGCGCACAGATCGAGATTCTCGATGCATCCCGGGGCCACTAAGACATATTTGGACCTAAAGAGAGATTATCGGTGGCCCGGTATGAAAAGGGATGTTGTATGGGTAGTAGAAAGGTGCTTGACCTGTTGTCGGGTTAAGGCCGAGCACCAGCACCCGCATGGCATGTTGCAGCTACTAAAGGTTCCTAAGTGGAAGTGGGAGTTGATTTCTATGCAATTCATCACCAAATTGTTAAGGACCTCGATGGGTGTTGATGCAATTTGGGTGATTGTGGATCTGCTGAGGAGGAACGCTCACTTCCTTGCTATCAATGAGAGCTCTTCTGCAGAGAGGCTGGAAGAGATATATGTGAGAGAGGTGATATCTTGACATGGAGTGCCGATCTCGATCGTGTCAAACCGAGATGTTCGTTTTACTTCCAGGTTCTGGAAGAAGTTTCATGAGGATTTGGGCACGAGATTGCACTTCAGCACTGTTTATCACCCACAGACAGACGGACATAGTGAGCGGACGATTCAGATGCTTAAGGACATGCTTCAAGCATGTGTTATGGACTTCGAGGGAAGTTGGGACACATACCTACCTTTGGCTGAGTTTTCCAACAACAACAACCACCATTCAAGTATTCGTATGCCTCCCTTTGAGCTTTTATATGGGAGAAGGTGTCGGACTCCCATCTGTTGGGGAGAGGTAGGAGAGCGGGTGATGGGTAGCACTGAGATAGTGCTTAAGACGACTGAGCAGATACAACAGGTCAGATAGAGGTTACTGACAGCCTAGAGCCGCCAGAATAGTTATGCAGATAGGCGGCGATCCAAGCTCGAGTTCCAGGTTGGAGACTTTGTACTCCTGAAGGTATCTCCTTGGAAAGGAGTGATCCGATTTAGGAAGAGGGGCAAGTTGGGGCCCCGATACATTGGTCCTTTCAGGGTGATCGCCAGAGTGGGCAGAGTAGCATACCGTTTAGAGCTACCTGAGGAGTTGGGTCAGATCCATGATACCTTCCACGTATCCCAGTTGAGGAAGTGTATAGCTGATGAGATGGCGGTAGTGCCGCTAGATGATATTCAGGTGGATTTGAGTCTGAATTACATTGAGAGGCCGATTGCGATCTTGGATCCGAAGATCAAGGTTCTGAGGAACAAAGAGGTGCCCTGGTTCAGGTCTAGTGGCAACATCAGAGAGGGCCCGAGTTGACTTGGGAGTCGGAGACGGAGATGCGGGAGCATCATCCGGAGTTGTTTGTAGAGTGAGACTTTGAGGGCTAAGTCTAATTCTCGTAGGGGAGAATTGTAACATCCGGATTCCTAAGTATCATAATTTAAGTATTTGTTTTCGAGATGAGAAGAGGGACTCGAGGAGTTAACACCTAAACTCGTCGAGTAGGATCGCAACTGATGACTCAGATTAATGAATGGACTCGACGAGTCGGAGAGTCGACTCGACGAGTCCGCGCTGTGGACAGAAACCCTAAATCTTTGGGCATGTGCCCTATTTAAGGGTCCTTATGGCCTTCATTTGCGGCCACTCATACCCTTGAGAGAAACCATTCAAACCAGAGAGCATAGAGAGAGAGAGGGAGCTAATTTCTTCACCTTAGAGCATTGTTGCAAGGAAGAACGAGTGGGTTCAAGCTAGGCTGATTGAGGAGCTCAGATCTTCTATCACTTCATCAACGGTTGTTGTTTGAGGTATGAATCCATGCCTAGTTTCATGTATAAAGTAGATCTCATGAATCTAGGGTTTCTTTACCCCTTCTTTAGTTGGAAAATGGAGCATGCAAAGTCCCATTGATGGATAGTCATTAGATCTGGACCTTGAAAGGTCCAAAGAGTCCCAATCATCCAGCTTCATGCAGTCCCATCGGGGTTTTGAGTCTAGGTTGTCATTTTAAGGGCTATTTCTTCAAATAGAGCTTGATGTGTGGTGCATGGACGTAAAGATTGAACCTTTACGTGAATTTTGGGTGCTAGAAGGAAAGACCTATAAGTTAGAGAAACAGATCTGACCTCATAAGGTCAAATGAGTGTGGCCATGGAGGAAACTCGCCGAGTCCATAAGTATACTCGACGAGTCGGATCGGGTTGCCCCGTGATTCGTGATCAGTGGTAACCCGTCGAGTGAAAGGCTAACTTGACGAGTCGAGTAAGGCCTTAGAAGGATTCAGAGGACAAGCATGGACTCGCCGAGTCACTCGAGTGCACTCGACAAGTCTGGTCAAGGCGAGACCATTGACGGGAGTTGAGTTTCGTTAACTTTTAGGGTTTGGTCAACAATTGAACATTCGGACCATTGGAGGGGTAAAAGGGTCTTTTCCCTTTCTGAGAGACTATAGGAACGGATTAGACTAGCCTTTAAGAATCGTTGTTAATGGGAGGTGAATTATTTTATGTGATTAGGCGGAGGCTAGATCAGTATTTCAAGTTCGAGACTTTTTGAAATTACCCGAGGTGAGTCTTCTCACTGTTCATTACCTAGAGTGGTATTTATGTGTAGACCGGAGGGTCTTATGTGTATATGTATTTTTGAGATTTATGTGTATTGTGTTATTTATATGATATATGTTATATAGACCGGAATGGAAGGTCCAACGATATAGATCGGACCGGAGGGTCCAACGATATAGACCGGACGGGAGGGTCCAATGATATAGACCGGACCAGAGGGTCCAACAATACAGATCGGACCGGAGTGCCCAACGAGCTACGGGACTGGAGGGTCCCGCTGAGACACATTGATCGGAGGGTCATACCGAGTTATAGCCTCGTGTGGCTTATGTGTTGTATGTGGTATTTTGGGGAACTCACTAATCATTTATGCTTACCGTGTTATGTGTTATGTGTTTCAGGTACTAGGGAGGATCGCGGGAAGGCACTGACATGATTTATACACACTGGCAGAAGATTATGTTTTTGAGATTCTGGGATAATTTTATTTGTGATAACATTTGATAACGTGAGATTTGAGAATATTATTTGAGTTTTACTATGTTGAAAAATGAAAAGTTGTTTTGAAAATTTTCATTGTTAAAAAGTCCATGAATACTGCGGGCGCATTAGTTAATCCGAATGGCATCACTCCAAACTCGTAATGCCCATAACGAGTTTGGAAGGCTGTCTTCGGAACATCCTCTTCTAACACTCGTACTTGGTGATACCCAGATCTCAAATCAATCTTTGAAAAGTAGCTCGCCCCTAGCATTTGGTTGAACAAATCGTCTATACGGGGCAGGGGGTAACGATTCTTGACGGCCAACTTGTTCAGTTCTCTATAATCGATACACATTCGGAACGATCCGTCTTTCTTCTTCACAAACAAGATCGGCGCTCCCCAAGGTGAGAAGATTGGTCTTATAAAGCCCTTGTTGAGCAATTTGTTAAGTTGACCGGATAGTTCCTGCATCTCAGCTGGTGCTAACCGATAGGGCGATTTGGATACAGGGTACCCCTGGAACCAAGTCGATTCTCAAATAAATTGACGTTGGGGAGGTAATCCTGGTAGTTCTTCCGGAAAGACGTCGGGGAAGTAGCGCACTACTAGGCGGTCCTTTAGGACTTTTGTTTCTTGGTTCACATCGACTATATGAGCAAGGAATGCACGATATTCCTTTCACAGGTACTTCTAGGATTGCATGCTCGAGATGATACGAAGATTCGTACTTGGTTTATCGTCGTAGATCAATAAGGTTTCGTTACTCGGTAGATTTTGACGGACTGCTTTCTCGAAACACAGAATATCGGCACGATAGTGACTCAACCAGTCCATGCCCAAAATGACATCGAAACTCTTGATTGACATGGGTACGAGGTCGATTGGAAATGAATAGTTATCTAGCATGAGGGTAAAACCTATGTAGATCTCGTTAGAACTCTCTGTCTTCCTGTTAGCCATTTCTACGACGAAGGTTTCTTTTAGTGCTTGTGGTGCTTGATTAAGTAAGTGTTTAAATTTTTGGTTCACGAAGCTCCTCTCTGCCCCACTATCAAATAGGATACATGCATATGAGTTATTGAGGAGGAATGTACCCGTGACCATCGTAGGGTCTGCCACGACTTCATTGTGACCAATAGCAAGTAGTCTCCCTGCTCCACCCGCATTCCCAACTTTAGGGCAGTTTCTTTTGAAGTGCCCTGTCTCGCCACACCCATAGCAGGCCTGGCTTTCTCTTGTACCAGGGAACTGGGTGATGGGTCTTGGTGGTGCTTTGCAAAACCGGATAGTATGACCCTTCCTGTCGCAGTTGGTGCAGTGTATTTCCCGGCAGGGGCCGTTGTGATGGAAATTGCACTTGGTGCACTTGGGTAGACTTCCTGCATATTGCTTTGATGGTACAGTGGCAACAGGGGTTGTGACAGCACGTACAGCCACAACCTATTGGTTCTTAGAAGAAGGTTGCGTTTTTTTGCCCTTCTTTCGGTCCCAACGCTTCCTCTTGTTGTCGACCGCTTTGGCTGGTGCTGAGACAGCAGTTGTAGTTGTTGTTGGAGGAGGAACCCCGTGATTGATATGCCTTTGGGGCAATTGCTTGGCACTATCAAATGTCGCAGGGTTTGATGCCAGAATGTTTCCTTGATACGGGGGTACCAAACCACATATGTATCTCTCAATCTTTCTGCTTTCGGTGGGGACCATGTTTGGACATAGGATCACCATATCGCTGAATCTGGCTGTATAGGCCACTATGTCGGAACCCTTCATTTTAAGGGTCCACAGTTCCTCTTCGAGTTTCTGAACCTCGCCCCTTGGGCAATACTCCTTTGTCATTAGGTCTTTCAGTGTCTCTCGGCCCATTGCGTTAGCCACTACCAGTGTGACTGACTTGACATGGCCATTCCACCACATCAGGGCCCTTTCAGAGAAGGTGCAGGAAACAAATTTTACTTTACTTCCTTCGGGGCAGGAGCAAATCTCAAAGATTGCTTCTGTTCTTTCGAACCACTGAGACAGTGGAATGACCCCCCCCCCCCCCGGTTCCGTTAAAGAACACCAGTTTGCAGTTGATGAAGTCTTTATAGGTTCACTCCCATACACATGTTTGGCTTTCACCATGGATAGAGTTCGTACCGGTTCCAGCTCCACTAGCACCACCAGAATTTACTTGAGTCATGGTTGCGGTCATAGTCGCGGTCAGAGCAGCCTGGAACATCACTGCATCAAACCGCGGAGGGGGTGGTGGTGGTGGAGTTTGATTTATAGGCATGCCTTTGTTTGGACGCTTGCGAGGAGGCATATTTTATCTATAAAAGATAAAATGGTAATACGACTTCATTTAGGGTTATTAAGAGAAATACAATGTCAGAATAGAATTTAAAGAGATGATCACATAGTGGAAACTATTTATGTCATTATAGTTGGTATGGGAGTTACATAGGGTTCAGAAAAATTGACCTTGGAGTAGGTTTTACAACATATCAACATATGGAAATTTTTGACAGCATAGAAGTTTTAGTTACAGTACTTGAAAGACAGGAATATTTTACAGGAAAAGTGCTACATAGAGCATAGATACGAAAGTTATTCCTTAAACCAAAAGAGAGGACGAGTAGAGCATCTTCTATCGGCGACGGGTACCCCTCGGGTGAACCCTCAAGCTTGCCAGCTGATGATCCATGTCAAGAAGGTGTCGTTCATATACTCTTTGGCGCACCCGGAGTTATATGACCTCAGCCCAAGTCGCAGCAAGCTCTCGCTGCAGGGCCTCGTGGTCTCTCATAGACCGCTCACGAGCATCTTCAAGACGAATGGTGTGGATTGTATGAATTCGCGCATTGGCATCCACTTCCATGATTTGGTTGAGGGCTATCCTACCCTGTATTTCATTCCGAGCCACCCTACATACCATAATTGGCAGGACTCTATTTATTGAGCCTCATTCGCTCAGGTCGTAGAAGCTTCTGTCTCCGTTGAATGGCATGAGTTGATCCTACTCTTGACTCCATGTTTCCAAGCTTTCCACCCATGGAGGCGTCGGGCCTTGAAAAGCCAGATAAGGGTTAGGATTTGGGACAGGAGCCACAGGGGGTAGATTATTGACTTCCGGCTCGGAGTCAGAATCCTCCAAAAAGTTCTCTGCGAAGTCATCATCTAAAGGGATTGCATGATTCTCTTCTGGCTCATCATCGAGCCATCCACCATTGCCTTGTTTGGGAAAGTACAGATCTCCAGGGAGATGGAAGCCAACCATGTTATCTACGTGAGAATAGGAGAAAGAGAAAAATTATTAGACGTACTAATTAAGATAATTATAGGATGATCTTTATTAGTTACTTCAATACCTGCTTAGTGCATACCAGTTACATGTAATCAAAACAAGATAGAACTTCGAATAAGCGATCCTAACACTAAATCCACAACCAAACAAGGAATAGGAAGTAAAGCAAAGATCACAGATTCTAAGTCTATGATATCTTAGTCACATAAAACCTTAGCATATCCACTAAGCAAATATTGACCTACTAACAAAGACCTTTAGTTCTTAGATAAGTAATTATGGTAACACAAAATACTCCTATAGTATTTTAAGTTCATGTTCTATTTTAAAGTTTTCGTTGTAGTAGTGTTGGTAAGTTTTTAGACTTGTTGCAACATCACAACCATTCTTGGGCATATGCTAATCACTTCTCGGACCGACATAGTTGATCAGGCTATGCCATTCCCACAACTGACCATACATCCCCAAGCCTACCTGTGTTGTTCAACAATCGTAATACTTTTGTTCTGTTCTAATATGATACTGACCTTAGTATGAGTGCATGTAAGTATACTTAGTTAAATATTTTATTATTTAAAAGTATAAACTCTTAGTCAGAGTATTTTAATCCGGTTGTGTTTATAGTTTGTATATCTTTTATGGGTTGATAAACTCGATTCACTATAAACAATGCTCTGATACCAATCTGTCACACCACCAAACCGAATTGGCAGAAAACATTCGGGGGTGGAGGACGTCATGTACAGTATCATAACAATGCATAATAGTAAAACAAGCGACAACATCCATTGCATTAATAGACTAGTTAAATACATGTGTGTTCTTTAGTAAGGTTTAAATGACACCAAAAATGTATAATAAAAATATAGACGAGTCTTGAATCCACTTTCTCCTTCAAAAGTTGCATGGGTGTACCTGTCTTGCTAGTTCCTTAAGAATACAAGTAATTTTGAAAGAGAGTATCAACATAAAATGTTGGTGAGTTCATAAGTATTTAATTTCATTTAGTAATTAAAAACCTCGAAATGTTTGTATTAAAACCTTGAAAGTTTGTAAAGTTTTCCAAGAAAATCCTATATTTCCGGTTTATAATTAAGGTAGCCTTCTACCCGAAGACCGATTGTTTTACATGTTTGTTCTCGTATAAAAATGTAATGTTTGCGTATATACTTGGAATAGTATGGAAAAATATAGTAGTACTTTATATCTGTGTAAAAGTATGTTTTCTCCCATTTATTACTATCATCTATTAGGAAAATATACTATTTTAACTCAGTAGTGACACTATTGAATATGAAATGATAAAAATGAAGACTCATGGTCGTATTAAATGTACTATACTCTTTGGAGAGTCTTATTGCCTTTAATTCCGATTTGGTTGATTAAAGGTTTAAATGTGAATTAGTTGTAACCATACTGATTGACGGCTGAATACCTGACGACCTTCTGGCGTCATAAAATAGTAAGGTGACATTTTGTCACCCCTTGGCCTTACCGGTTGGGACTGTAGCTAGCAGTCAGGGTGTGGGAGTGTCTATCCCGTATAGATCTATACACATGATGCCCGCTCTCCCTACAGGAGACTCTGGTTACAAATATGATACAACAATGTATTGTTGTAACATGAAGTAGTATTTCACATTCTAGTTATCATGTTCTTACTATACTTGTATATATATGTATATGTATATGTTTGTTCCTGTTCTTGTATATGTATATGTATATTGTTGTATCAGGAAGTAGTATTTCACATTCTAGTTATCGTGTTCTTACTATACTTGTATATATATGTTTATGTATATGTTCATTTCAGACTAGTGTATCCTACCCTAAGCCCACAACCAAACAAGGAACAGGAATCAAGGTTATCCACAATATTCCTAAGTCCATTAAAGCATACTTATACACTAATACATAAATGAGTATGGTTTTGAAAGTAAAAGAGTTTGACAAGAGTTTAAAAGCAGTTTTAAAAATGAAGTTTTATAATGAAGTCCAACACTGTTTAAAAGCAGTTTGAAACAAGATGTTTAGCAAGTATATAAATGTTTATACTAACACAATTTCAATTATGTTCACTTGTATCTCCCCCCCCCCCCCTAAAAGCATTTAAAACAGTTTAAAAGGTTGATTGCAGGGGTATGAACTCACTTGTTGTGAGTGGTTTGACTGAAAGATTGGAAAGGATGCTGAGTGCTAAGTGAAATCTCGGGCACAAGCGAATCCTAATAAGTATATAATGGTACATATATGTATATAATTAGTGTTTATACAACTAATCATGTAAGGGGAAACATCTTATGGGCAAGGAAACACTTGAATGGAAGGGTACAAATCACATATGATTGTATATAAGGGGAGTATGGCCACACTTTGGTGTTTTCGGCCAAGGGTTCATGGCCCCATGAGTTTACGGCCAAAGATTTTGCGTCCCTATGATTTTACGGTCGTAAACTCATAATGTTTTGTGCCAAAGATGTGTTTTAAGGTCTTACCAGCACTCCCTAAGTGTTCTTGGCCCTAGATTTTGACTTAGATGAGTGTGAAGGCCAAAACATGAACCAACACAAGGGTTTATGGCCATGCAAGGGTTTACGGCCGTAAACTCTTGGTGTTCATGCTCCAAATGATGTTTTAGGTCCAGAAATCGGAGGTTTATCAAGCCTAACTAGGAGATGGATGAATACTTACACTTTGGAGGCTTTGAGGGGTTCACGGCCCAAGAACTAGTGAGTGTTCTTGGTGAGAATGATGAACACTTGAATATATACCCAAAAACATGATTTTCATGGATGAAATCAATGGGTGATACAAGATTAAGAAGGTTAACACTAAATAAATTTGGAGGATTAAGGTGAAAACTTGATGAAGGTTGAGGGAAAATCCAGTTTCTTGAGATAGAGGTGGAGAAAGAGGTGAAGGAAGAAGGCATCTCATACTTATAGGGTTGAGTTCATGGCCAAGGAAGGGTTTACGGCCATAAACTCCTTGTGTTGGAGTTTCCGGCTTGTGAGTTGCACCCTGAACTCGTTCGATACTTCCTAAAGTTTTATCCTTTAAGGTACTAGGCTTAACACACTCAAACAGAACTCTAACAGGGCTAAAACATAGCCAAAAGCAAGTCTGACTTTCATTGAATTGAATGGATGTACAAGATAGAAATTTCGAGTTATCACAATACTCAATTCCCTCATGTCCAATAGTCAGATCTAAGCTCATTAAGACAACCTAGGGTATAAAGTTGGTAACTTTATGCCTTTTCATGTCTCATATGTTTCCAATACCCCCATTAAGACCTTTTTAAGGTTCTTAACCCATGCATGTGACAACCCGAAATTTCCATTCGGTCAAACCCTAAAAGTCAACCACTTCATATCATAAGTCAATGTCATTATTTCTTATTTTTAAGAAATATAAATTTCATTTGATTAATTTAATATTATTTTTAAACGAACAGGTGAAAGAAAGTGTCGTCTCGGGTTTTGAATTTTAAAAACCGCAAACACCTCGCGTCTTAGAAATTCCCGACCAAACTTTTAGGTTTGGGTTGGAAAATCACCCAAAAATCGTGAACTCATACCTATGTATGAGTTTACTCCCCAAAAACTAGTCATTTGTGTTTTACTCCCCATTTTCTAAAAGAGTAAACTCCAAACTCTCTCAAGTATCATCCTAGTTTTTGTTCTAGATCTTCAAACTAGTAAGTGTTATAACCCTTTCAAGTTAGTATATCACTTAATCTAGTGATTGTACATCCTTTAATCCATTCATTTATGTGTTTTGACTAGTTTTTCCAAAACACCAAGAACACACACTAGTGTTCTTGGACTTAAAGTTCATTTCAAGTTTCCACAATGTAAGTACTTCTATCCTAGAGTCATTTTAAGCTAGCTATACATGTTTATACCAAGGAAAAGTCCCAAGAACACCAAGAACAAGGTGTTCACGGTTTTGGGAGGCTCCCAAAACCGTAAACACCAAATATAGTGCCTTAGGGTGCTTTAGGGTGTCTAGATGCTTCACAATGCCTTAGAGACTTGTCTAGATCCATCCTTGATGGGTGTATCACACAAAAAGCACCAAAATCATATATTTTTATGTGTTTACAGTTTGGGGATCTCCCAAAACCGTAAACACCTCAAATGTTGTGTAAATGTCCCATAAATGGCCCATGGTTGTTCCTTATGGCTAGAATCTAACCTAGACTAGTGTCATGTTTGAGCTAAGGACTTGAAAACCGCCAAATACCAAACTTAGGAGTTTAAGTTAGTAAAATCATGAGTTTAAGGTAGTAAACTCATGAGTTTAAGGTAGTAAACTCATGGAGAAATGGTCCTTAGACCGTAAAGTCCATTTAGGAGTGTTTTGATGCCACACAACACTTCCTAAGGCTAAATCATGAAGTAGGAATTCTTGGAATAGCTTAGAAAACTTCAAACCAACAACTGGTCATAAAGTGTAGAGTTTACGACTGTAAACCCTTGAGTTTATTGCCGTAAACTCCTTGGGTAATGGCCATGAAAACCGTAAACTCCAAGGGAGTTTACCCTTGAACCCCAAACACACTAGCCTTTCCCTACAACACTTAGATGCAACCCTTGAGACTTATAACACTTGTATACAGTGTTTAACATGTCCTAGAGTGTCTTAAATTTGTTTATTAGTTGTTTAAAGACTAATTGTGTATATACATATATCCTTATATGTTATTAGGATCTTTGTGCGTGTCAAAGTCTTGACTTGACACCAAGCACTTATCCGACACTTCCTTCCGATCCACTTACTACAGGTGAGTTCATATCCCTTAATCAATGTTTTAACTATTTTTAAATGTTTTATGGGGGGGATACAAGTAGAATCATGCTACTTATTATATCAATCGCATGTGATTAATAAGCAGCATTCAAATGATTTACTACTCAGTAGCCGTTTTACCAAACAATTTTCCTTCAAATGATTTTCATAAACACTTTATATGTTTAAAACTCCTTATTATAATGTACATTTTAATCTTTATGTTTCATTTCAAACTCATTTACAACTGTGTTTCAAACAAATGTTTATTTATACTTGAACTGTTTTATCAAACCCATGCTTTCAAAACGTTTTATAGATTGACATCAAGTCGATCTTTTCTTCAATAATAATTATGTTGAAAGGTTTTACAAAACTTATTTTATGCTTTTATATTATAAATTGCATGCCTATATATGTATAGTTATATAAGTAATGTTTAAAAGACTTAGGAAGGCTATCCACCCTGTTTCCTTTTCCTCGATTTGGATGTGGTCTGGTGGGATATCGGGTACCCGTCCGAATGTCATTTAAATATTAGTTATATATCATGTGTACATATATAGTCATAAAAGGTCTTTCCAGTTCATCCAATGCCCTTGGGTAGCAAGGGTATATATCCATGTTCATACGTACCAGTTATATTACTAGTATGGGTAGTTTAGGAAGATACTAAAACGCGATATCATACAATGAGTCAGTTTATTCATGAGTCAATACTTGCTAGATAGAGTGAACATACATTACATCTAGTACACACAGTACATTACTATACAATTACATGATTATGTTTACATAGAGATTCTGTTATAAGCATGCCTATATATGTATAGTTATATAAGTAATGTTTAAAAGACTTAGGAAGGCTATCCACCCAGTTTCCTTTTACTCGATTTGGATGTGGTCTGGTGGGATATCGGGTACCCGTCTGAAGGTCGTTTAAACATTAGTTATATATCATGTATACATATATGGACATAATAGTTCCTTTCAGTCAGTTTAGTACCTTTGGGTAGCAAAGGCATACATTCATATACTTTTACATGATTACGCTTACATGAGTATATATACATAAATACGTTGACAAAATTATGATCCACTGTATCGGAGCATGCCTTAAGTGTCATGGCCCAAGTTGTAGCCAGAGTCTCTTGGAGGGAGAGCGTGAGTTTGCGTATAGATCTATACTGGATTGACTATCCTACACCTTGCTGCTAGCTACAACTGGACCTGCAGGTCTGCGGGTGCCAAACGTCATTTCTTTTTACGACCTAACCTTTGTCGTTGTTACCAGTCGATAGTATGGTACAATTAATCACATGATACCTTAATATAAATCCGGTTTAAGGTAGTTAGTACAGAAGTAGTTCCTATAATACAACACTACAGTACTACATTAATTTTCCCTTACATATATTTAGTGATCTTTTCACTTAAACATTAAATGTAAAAACTATATTTTATTAATGATAGTTACACTTGGAAAATTACACACTTTTACAAGAAACGAACATTCAGAGCAGTTAGGTCTTGGTAGAAGACTACATATAGATCAGTTAAGTCTTCGTAGAAGACTCCCTGTTATAATAGTAGGAATCATAGGGATTTCTTGAGTTTTTCAAACGTCTACAGTTGTTTTACATATATTTTCAATACTTACGATTTACATACATTTTCAATACATACAAATTCTTGCATACAAATTAAGACACTAAAATACTTATGATCTCACCAGCTTTAAAGCTGATACTCTCTTTCAAAATAACTTGTATCCTCAGGTCAAACATAGACAGGTACCGATGCAAGGTTTAGAGAAGATGGAGCTCGTTCAAGACTCATCTTTCATTTTGATTTATGCTTTAGTGTTTATCAAAATTTGACAGAACACACTTGTATAATAATTATATTATTAATGCAATGGATGATGTTATTACTTGTTTACTACTTTTCATTGTTGTGATACTGTACATGACGTCCTCCACCCCAGAACGTTTCCGCCGTTCTTGGTTTTGGGGTGTGACAATGCATGAGGTCAAAACACCCACCAAGACGTCATTTTTATGTTATAAACGGACCAAAGGACCTCAGATCTAACATTCCCATCCTTTGGAGTTGCTCAACTCACAAGAGATGATCCAAAATCAACAAAGGGGACAAAACTAGAAAACCCTAGCTAGATCTAGTGATTGAGGTGGAAAGGTGCACGCTTTATGCCTCTAGAAGCTCCTCACGATGATCTAGATGCAGATTCTTGAAGCTTAATGTCACTCCAAGCTTCCTTGACAACTTCTCCTTCTTGAATGTCACTAATGGCCACCAACACCCCTTCTAAGCTCAAAAAGGTCTCACAAGCTCTCTTTGGAGTAGAAGGATGTTCCAAGGATATGGAGGATATCAAGGGTTTAGTCCAAGGGGTTAAGGACGTTTAAATAGGCCTCATGTCCGAAAATTAGGGTTTGGTCATCCGGCGCGTACGCCCAGTGTACTTCTGGTACGCTCAACTTACGTGCTGCCCCTCCGCGATCATTCATGCATAGTACGCTAAGTGTACTCTTAACACATTGTCGTGAACGTATTAAGCAAACAAATTTATCACTACTTGCAATGCACTAAAAAGATAGCATAGGGAAGTAGGGTCGAATGCTCAGGGACCCAACCTAAAAGTCAATGCCTTTTTGCATCAGGCACATCTCGTCAAGAAAAAGAATATAAAAAGGGGTTTTTTTATGAAAACAAATAACTAGAAATGTAGTGATAATAAAGTAAACGAAAATCAATAATAAAAATGGTTTCAACTCTGTTGTGACTTTCCTAATCATGCAACTAACCCAAATCTGATTATTTGAGATGCGTTCTATCTAAGCTGGTACTGAGAAAAACTTACAAGCTCTAGTAATTTCTCTTTTACCTAAACTAGTTAATCAAAACAGGCTCGTCAATTAAACCTAACTTTTTACTGTTCAATTAAACAAGCTCTTAATTAAGATCAGAAAAGTTGCATTATAATCTATGTAAAATTCCTAGTAATAACCAATACTTCTCACAGGCTCGGAAGCATATAGATATGATTTTTACAGTTTATAATTAAGTCAAATACAAAACACGGAACCAGTTTATTACTTGTTACTTATTACCATTTGACAAGAACAATTACGTATTCTATAACTGATTAACTGGAATGATAAAACCCTAGCTAGGTGATTAGACTAACAAGAATCAAAATCAAACATTCAATAAGAACAAAATTGAAGAATCTAGAAAGAAACACAAATCAAAAACCAGATCTAATGATTAATCACATGAAAAGTACTTGTCTTTGCAGAACTGAAAACTAAGGTTTTAGCCATACGTGGCTAAAATCTGATAAAAACAAATGAAAAAACACATCAAACAACTAATCTTACTAATCTACTTGAAGGAGATGATCCACAATCTTTAGAGCTTTAGAAATCGCTGAAATCAGAGAAGAAATGCCTCCAAAATCATATTTTCGTCATCTGGTACCTCTAGAATCACCAAATTAGGTTACTGGAATGCTATCAGGGTCTATTTATACATCCATCAGCAAAAACGATGCGCATGCGATCGCATGGGCAAAACCTGCGATCGTAGGTTTTGAAGAAAACACGTCCCGTGCCTTTTCAATGAAGTAGGATGCTATTTTGGCACTTTTTGGCCAACCTGCAATCGCATGTACACAACCTATGATTGCAGGTTTTCATTTTTCACTTCCAAATGAATTTTTGGCACTAAAAAACCTCGAATCTATGTTGCGACCTAACCTATGATCGCATAAAGGTTCCATGCGATCGCATAAAGGCAACATGCGATTACATGTTGGGCCTAAGACGTCTGAAATTTCGTCTACTTTTTAGATCATTTTGAATGCGTCAATCGGAGTTACGGTTCTCGAGATATGGTCAAAATACTGATAGTGGGTCAAAGCTGCCAGCAACATCCTTTAACTTTAGATTGTAGATTCTATCTTCGTGTGATCAATCCGATCGAATGTTTCTTGACCAAAGCATCTTTAAAGCATTCCTCATAATCCTTCGTAAGTCCCAAGCTCCATTTTAAGCTCCAAACACGCATCCAACTGCTCCCAAATCACTGCTCCACTCGAACTATCTGAAATTGACATAAAAACATTAGCAGTACAAGAATTCTAACGAAAGACATGAGCTGGACATTATTTAAATAAATGACATGAAAATTGTTGGATTAGTGTCTAAGCCCGTAACAATATTTGGTATGAACTTGACCCGGTTGTGCATGGTCCTTTTGGGTTGCCTTAACCAAAGCAACTTGACAAGGTAATTTAGAAGAGAGAGAAGATATTATGGTTTATTAATATATTATAAGAATAAAGGGCCTTAAACTGTCAAATGTATGATAGTTGAGTTTTTGGGCTAGGAAACCTAATGGATTAAAGAGGGAATGAAATTATGATGGGGATCCATCATATTTTCGTCCATAGGCCCCATTCCAGAAGTTTCCATGGGTTGCTTGGTGATTAAGTTGTCCATTAGGGTTTTACCTGAAACCCTAGCAGCCTATAGTATAAATAGAGACCATTGCTTACAATTTTTGGCCACTTGGTTCCAAGAGAAACCCTAGGGCCAATTTTAGCATCCTACCTCCTCTCTCAAAATTGCCTTCTTGCTTGCGTGGTGTTTGTAAGCCATTAGAGGAGTTACACTTGTGACTCTAAGCTCAAGACCAAGGAGAATCAAAGGATTTCAAACCAATTGAAAGACGTAATCACTTAGATCTGTTCTTATAATGTTAATTTCGAATTATGCATGCTAGATCTAGGGTTACAAGTCTTGGATGAATTACATGTACAATAGAGAAGCCTAGATCCAAGCTTTAGGATTTTACATGAGCATATAGGATGTTCTTTTGCATTAAAACCATCAGTGGTATCAGAGACTTGATTGGTTTCTGTTGTATGTGATGTAGTTGTCGAGTTTTTACTAAAAATCATTTTTCTGGCCTCTGCCTGACCCGACTCGGCGAGTCAGTATCTGGACTCGGCGAGTCTGCCCAACTCGGCGAGTCTGGGAGTCAGACATAGGATATCTCGGGATTTCTTGCTGTTTTGCTGAAGGATAAATGATAAAATCGTTTTTTATTAATAAAATCCGAATTTTATTGTATTTAAATGATTATCCTTACCAAAACAAAAGATAATTTCAAATCCTTTGAATAATAGTTTCTTTATATGATAAATATTGATTGTTTAAATTATTTGGTAATTATCTTGTGATTAAAATTGGATTAGGTCAAATATAGATAATCACAAAATTAATTGTTTAATTTACATTATTTTTATTTGATCCTTTGTGTTTTGACAAGTTCAAAACTTGCCCTCAAGTTTTGAAATTTAAATTTTATGATTAAAAGTTTAATTTTGAATGATTTAAATTTCAAACCCTTAGAATTTTACAAGTTTAAAATTCAACCCTATACAATTATATTATTACAAGATTAATTAATATATATGTATAACTTAAAGTGCTAGTCTTACCGTTAGTAGGCCTCATTCACGAAGCCGATCTATAAGGGGGGTATAAGGTTGTGACCTATAAAATGGCTGTTTAATGGGTATCCACTCTTACCCACCGCTTCCTTGATTGGTGGAGGGTCGTCAGTCGAACGTGTAGGATAGGGCAATCCTCTCCTTGTTAAAAGTATAATGAATGATACAAAGTAACTACAATGTTTTTACAAATTCTCAATCTTAGTTACTTTAGGGTAAAATGTGAAAATGATGCTACTCCATGGAATTACACTTTGTACCCTTGTCAAACATTAGTGGAGCGTGTGTGGTTAACTGACACACTAATTTGGGATTGCCATTAGTATCGAAGGGTGGCTTGATGTTTGTCATAGATCAATGGAGTGTGTGTGGTTTACCGGCACGTTGATTAGGTGATAGAGACATTGAGTGCACCATGTTGATTCGCATGGTTATTCACACCTTGTTTGTGATCCTCGGTATCCCAGTCACAAACTTGAAGGGCATATTGAGATTTAAACATGCCATTGAAAGGTTCAATGAATCTTACAAGAATCTAGGAGTTTTCAAATACATTTAAAACTTAATTTCTTTTTCGTTTTTCATGGTGGAAATTAGTGAATCGTCATTCACTTACCTTCAAATTATTTACATTTAGATTATGGCATCCCTTTTCTAAGTTGTGAATAATGTTGTTGGATCCTAGCCCTAATTTTTCATTTGGGTGTTTAATTGGGGATTCATTTCTAATCAAATTTTGTTCCTTTCTATTTTCAGATGTCTGCTAACAACAACAACAACAACGCTTCTAGGTCATTCTCGCTAATGAACCTATGTCAAAAGGTGACATTTGATGGGTCGAATTTCAACAAGTGGATAAGATACATTCGAATGTTCACTCGCTACGAGGACAAAGAATATGTCCTCGATGAGAAACTTGAAAAGATCAACCCAGATGTTGCTACTCCTGAAGAGTTGGCCGCCTTTGAGGCCCACGAGCGTGATGCTACGAAAGTTCATTGCATCATGCTGGCCACCATGAACCTCGAACTCCAAAAGTCCTATGAGGATATGTATCCATATGAAATGCATCAAGATTTGTAGGACAGGTACCACCAAAGAGCGAGGCAAGAGCGCTATGAGATCATTACTAACATGATCACCGCTGAGATGGGGAGTGGAGAATCCCTAACCTCTCATTTGCAAAAAATGCAGAGGTATGTTGATCGTCTTCTCAAACTTAATGTTAAGTTTGATGAGGATTTGGCTATCGACATTATCATCCACTCCTTGCCTTCCTTCTACAACCAGTTTAGAATGATCTACCACATGAATAAGGAAGAGATCTCCTTGAGTAAGCTTCAAAGACTGCTGAGGACTGTTGAGAGCAACCTCAAGGAAAAATCTGCTGCATCAGCCCCTACTGTGGCTGCTTCTGTGTTGGCAACTGGTCAAGGGAAGGGAAAGAAGAGGAAGGCTACTTCAAAAAGCTACCAAAAGGGAAAGCCCCGTGATGGTTCATCCTCTAGTGGGACCAAAGCAGGTTCTGCTAAACCCTCCTCTGACCCTAAGGAAGCACAGTGTTTCTATTGCTATGAGAAGGGCCACTGGAAACGAAGCTGCCCTAAATATCTGCAGGACATTAAGGATGGGAAGATAAAGCCAACTTTCGCAAGTATGTATTCTATTAAATCTAACAACTCATCACTTTCTAATTCATGGGTTCTTGATACAGGATGTGGTTTCCAAATTTCTTCTGATTTGCAGGGCCTAAGAAGAAGTACAGAGGTGGAGCATGGGAAGATAAACTTGATTATGGGAAACAGAAGATCGTCGCCTGTGACCAGAGTTGGAGTTTATTCTTTAGTGTTGAGTAATGAGTTAGAATTAGATTTAAATAATTGTTGCTATTCACCAGATATGGCAAAGAAAATCATTTCTTTTCATGGATTATATAGACAGGGTTTTCAGATATTCATTTGATAATAGTAATGGTTCTATTAATGTATATTTGAATGGTGTTTTTTTTATTTCAATGCATTTCCTTGTAATGGAATATATGAATCTGTGTTGGTTGTAGACAACTTAGGAAATGATGTGTTGAATATTGATTCGTCTAATAGTCTAGACAAAGCGTGCTTGTGGCATTGTCGCCTTGGCCATGTCAACAAGAAACGCATAGCCCAACACCAAAAGGATGGAGTGTTGGAGTCATTCGACCTTAGGGATGATGACGTGTGTGAATCTTGTTTGCTTGGGAAGATGACCAAGTCACCCTTTACTGGCACTTGTGATAGGGGTGAGGGTCTATTGGATCTCATACACACCGATGTGTGTGGGCCCTTTAGATCCACCACAAGGGATGCTTGCCGCATCTACAACTGATTGAAGTCCACTTGCTACTAAACATACAATATTGCGATATGGAGGCTTCTTCATAAGCGTGTGAAAATTTTCGAGCATGACTTCCTAAAAACTAACTTTCCTCATGCCCTTTCCTTGGCATTCATTTTTGGAAGTCCCACACACGTGATCGCCAAAGTGTACTCCTCTTCCGGTGGTTTAGTTTCCTCACTTTTTGCGATAACTTTCCCTTTCTTTTTCCTTTTCCCTTTACCTCTCCGATTACCTTCCGGTTGCGTTTCAGCAACCATATCTTACAATGATTGTGTGGGTGGTGGTTGGGTAGTTGTTTGTGACATAAAAGCTAAAGTATTGCAAATGTGTTATTGTAGGTTTGAGTTGTATTGCATGTAGGACGATATAGAAAATTACATTGAGGTCTGGTGGGGTTAAAATAATTTCTTTGAAATGGTATTTATGACGAGTTTTGAGTGTTGAGGAGATTCATGTAACTCTTATATTGCATGAAACGCATAAGAACATGTGTTTGTGTTCGGTGGTTGAGTGTTTGAGTTTTGCTCTATAGTTGAAAAATGAATTGATTTTTGAATATATTAAGATAAAGAGAAGAATGGTGTAGTAAAAATGGTATATAAATGCAGTATATATACGTAAAAGTTAATATGTATTTTTCTTTATTCGGTTTCCAATTTGAAAAAATATGCATGTATGACTCGTTTGGATGGCACAAATGACAACATAACAGGTGGGGGTGGTATTTTTGCTTGTTACCATGCCGTTCCGGGTGAGCCATGTCGGCTCTAACGCCCTCACCGGGCCCATACCGTCTAGTCTTATAAACTCACAAACTTGTTCTTTTTCACAATAATGATCCACACAAACTCGGTGGCCAAAATATGAAAGCAAATAATACAAGTGTGGCTTAGTTAGAAATAATCCTAAAGCTCAGTAGCTAAACGCATCGAATCTCATAAACGGCGTTGAACCATATTCCCGGTCGCCACTCGCCACCACCTCCATGCTTGAATAGCCACCAATCTCACCTCCATTTCTATTCTTCACTTCTGCCATTAGTTTTCGCTCTTCGACTCGCACTGAATCACAGGTAAGGTTTCCCTCATAAGCTTTTCTTCAATCTACGGAAATCTCTTTTTGTGCAAATTATTTCTTCTAGGGTTTTAGGGTTTATGTACTTGGCCAGATCCCCAAATGAAATTTCATGAATTTCTCTTTTCATGACTAAAACAGATGCCTCATTGAATAACATCTTTTCAATAGCTTTGGATCTGATTCGTCTTTGTAATTGATTATAATCACAAGTTTACACGCATATTCGTTCTGGATCCGTTTATCTGTTGTCTGTTGAATTGCCAAATCTGATCAAAACTCACTCCAAAAAACCTTGATAATCAGTTCGATTTCTAATTTTACTTTCAGTTCCGAACACGAAACAAATGGCAAATGAGCAAGGAGTCGATGAAAATCAACCGGAGAAGATCAACGAGAACCAGGTAGCAAACACCGGCGTTTCAAGCGGCTTTACAGGGATGATATATGAACAGTATCGTAAAGCTAAAGAGAACGCCGAAGCTTATCCTTATGTATGGAGTTCCTATCTTATCGTCTATGGTGGATTTGGTCTCTGGGTAGCATATAGATACAGAAAGCTTCGTAATACTGAAGACAGAGTCAAAGCTCTTCAAGAAAAACTTCGTATCCTTCGTCAAGAAAGAGAGCCAACAACAAGCTCTGCTGCATCGACCAAAAAGATAACATCATCTAATGAAGAATCTACCAAATAGTTTTCAGGTAATCTCTCTTGAATTCAATCCATTTTCTCATGAAAATGCTTTAGCATGTGGTGAGATTTTTGGTGACAACTGTGTAGAAACTAGGTTTTTGAATATCTGATCTGTTAGGTCTTTGTACTGAGATTTTAACTGTGCATACTGCATAGAAGAAGATGAATTTCGATCACTTTTGGTGATAGATGAGTTAAATTTTGATATTGAGATATTCTTGTGAGGAGAGTTTTCAAGAATTGAATAATGTTTTTTGAATGTGAACTATAATTGGTGTTTTTTTTTTGTTGTGATTGGATATTGTTTACTTCTGTTTTTTGCTAATTGAAAAATGTAATGCAATTAATTTAGAGATTTTTTTTTAAAGAAAATTGAAAAGTTAAATTACATGTTTGGTTTAATATTTTTTCCACAACTATCATCGAATTCTTGAATTAGCAGCTGATATTTAAATATTGTGTTATTTGATATATGAAAATTGGAAAATAAAAACCGATAGAAAATACACATTCAAACATTGTTTTTTTTTTTTAAATTTTCAACCGAAAATGAAAACACCACTCATTTTTTCTAATTTTTTTTACAAGAAAATTGAAAATAGTTGTTCACAATCGGGCCAAAAAAGACGAATTATATATATATTTTTTGATAGTTGATTAACATTTAAGTCATATTTTTTAAAACGTTTCGGCTCTAAAAAGTCGAATTGTAAAAATTGATCCAACTGAATTTTGATTTGGTTAGTTTAAATCGGATTTGAACTCTGTTTTAGCTATTCAGATAAATGTTTTGGAACTGAAGTAATTGTCACATTAAATATATCATTGGAAAAAAAGAACATGATCACATCTATATCAACTATCTATACTAACTATATATAATGGATAAAATCGTTAAAAACTATCTAAATGACTAAATCCACCTTTTCTTCTTAAGAGTTATCAATTAACCAAGAATCAACTCTTTATTGTTTACAAATCCGATTAAAAAAATGAAACAAAAATGGTTAAGGTATCAAGTAGAAATGATCATGACCTAATCCATATGGTACAATTTAGAAGGTTTAAGATCTTGGGTAGCATTGAAGTACTTCAATGTCCGAATCCACTTCTCTTGTGTCTTCAAAAGGTGAACCGCAACCGTGTCGGGCCATAGTTCATGCGTACACTGTGTGGGTGGCTCGGGATAATTATACATTGACCACTTTGCATTGTGTCGATTCTTTCCCTTTTTACCTTTTTCCATCCAATCTCCAAAAACTTTATCTTCCGGCCCTTCTAGATGCATCTTTGGGATATCTGATACCCTGAGCCACTCCACTATGTCCCAGGATATCAGATATCCCATTCCAGACATATAATGTCCATACGGATTCATTTGATTACAAGGGATTGTATATCCATAATACAAATCCTCCCTTGGTAACACTCTCAACGACTCCACAAGTTGCCCGAGGCGGAAATAAGCATCGTCATCACCCTTCATCACATAATGATACGGCGGGTAGGTCCCGCCCGAGCTTCCCAAGCTGCCCGAACTACCCGGATCTTCATTAAGCATATCGGGCAGACTTGAGAAGTATGTATAACTCTTCCCATTGTTCATATTCTCTTTGCAATTCAAGATTATGATGTCGTTGTATTGCATTATTTCTAGGGCTATTAGAACCTTTTGGTCTTCTTTTGTGAGGTTGCAAAAGACGAATTTGACGTCGACTTTTGCTCCGGCGACCACCGGTTGGGTGGCGTAGATGAGGCGGAGGAAGTGGCGGCGGTGGTAGTTGTCCGGTAGGGTTAGGATTCCGAGAAGGACACGGATTTCTTCTGATGAAACGTTTGTGGGTAGAGTGTCCTCCAATTGTAGAGCACATCGGCTAAACCGTAATAAATGGTCAAATCTGAGTTCATTTATGGAAGCAATAGTGCAAAGAAACGCAATGAAGATGATAGATGAAACAATGAACCTCCGACCCTTTCCTGATTTTGCCATTTTGAAAAAACTCGATTCATGATAATAAAACTTGTTAAAAGTTTATGAGATATAAAGACTCTTTTGAAGTGGGTTTCGTGATATTGAGTCAACTAGATGGACTTTTTGCGTCCTTGAAGGAAGGTGGAGATGTGAATTGACTATTTTGACCTTGGGGTATGTAAAGGAGGAGAAAGTTTGATGGGTTTGGGTAGGGTGATTTTGGTAATTGGAAAAAGGCGAGGTAGTGAGTTTGAGCCTAACTTAAATGTTACTTAAGCAGTTTTGCTTGAATAGTGGTCAAAGGAAAATTTTACATCTGGTCAACGGGTTTGTGTGACTTTTAGTTTAGGTATTCCTACATGAACATGGGGTGGCTGCTGAAAATTTACGTCAAGGATGCTTCGGTATGAAAGTAAGCAGCAGGGTTATGAGGCAAATGGAGTTTGACTTTCTTTAGTTCTTTCTATAATATTTTTGTTTAATACAACAATGTTAAACCAATTATAATGTATATCAGTTAAATAACAAAAAAAAAAAAAAAAAAAAAAAGTAACAATGTTAAACCATTTACAAAGTATACTTTTTATTAAACGTGTAACAGAGTAGGAGACTTTATGATTCAAGACAATAACGACTAGTTTTGTTACCATGTTCAATCCAATACACATAATAACATATGTGGAATCAATCTAACGTACTAAAAAGCAAAAGTATTTTCAGTTCTTAACATTACCTTTTACATAATTTATTTTAAATCAAATTTATAATATTTTTGTAAAGGAAATAATTTTTCTCCATACATAACAATTATGTTTTAAAAATTCGTGTTGTACATATCTACAAAACATGAATTGTTGTGTATGAAAAGAAAATGTTGTGTATGATGAACTCCTTTTTGTTAAAATTAATATAAATGCCAAATCTTTTCGGTGAGATATATATATATATATATATATATATATATATATATATATATATATATATATATATATATATATATATATATATATATATATATATATATATATATATACACACACACACACACAGAGACAATTGCAAAAATGGTCTCTCTGGTATGTATTTATTGAGGTTTTGGTCTAAACCCCGACTTTTTTGGATTGACGGTCCTTTTGAGCTACTTTGTGGTTTTGGTCCCTCGTAAAATTAAAAAGACAAAAATACCCTTCTGATACATTTTCTAAGTTTTTTTTTCTATTTAATATAAAGTTTTATTAATAAAAATTATGGGACCCACCTCTCTCTCTCTCTCTCTCTCATTCGTATCTCACCAGTTGAAGGAAAGAAAGCACCAGTGATTGTAACACCAGTCTAGGCTGCTCACAACCACGACAACCGGCATAGACCACCACAACCCCACCAGAAACCACCCTCGTATGTCTTGGTCGAGCCCCACCATCATTCCCTTACTATTTCTGTCAAGCAAGTTGCCAGGCACCACCTTACACCACCGTGTTCTTCCCCCTCTTGCTACTGATCAGAGCAAACTGTCACCACCATCTTAACCCACCTAATTTTTCGAACAGCTCCTCCACCTCCCCATGTTATGACCCACCACCATCAAACTTCCTTCCCAAACACCTCCACACCATAGCCTTGCTCTTCCATGCCCTCTCTCTCGTGAAAAAGAAAGGAAACGAAGGCAGTGAAGTTGCCACCATAGCTCCATCACCACCTACCGTTGGCAAAACCCACTTCAGCACCCACCATTGCTATGACTGTTGGCAAAACCCAATTCACCACCCACCATCCACCAAACGCCTCCATCCTATCATAACCCACCACCACCAAACGCCATCGTCGTTTCTACTTCGTCTTGGTCCCTTGTCGAGCATCCGCTAACAGAAATGAAGCAGCAAGGCCGCCCACAGCCACCAACCGCAGCCACCCATCGTCGTCGCTGCCCTTCCACCGTCGTTGCAGTCCGCCACCATCGCTGCAGTCCGCCACCTGCGACCCACTATTCCTCCGATTTTCAATTTGGGGTTAAGAATGTGATTCAAAGAGGTGAAAATATGGATGGTGGCAACGGTGTTTCTTGGTGGCCGGAAAATAGCTCCACCTCCGGTGGGGTGTTCTTGATTGTAAATGAAGAAGGTGGGGGGAGGGGGAAGTTGGTCTGGTGTGAGAAAGAGAGAGACTATCTTTATTTAATATATAAAAATACTTTTAAAAAAAGAAAATGGAAAATAAATCTAATAAGGGCAATTTAGTCATTCCAATTTTATGAGGGACCAAATCTACATACAAACATAGCCAAAAGGACCACAAATCCAAAAAAGTTGGGGTTTGGACCAAAACCCCAAAAAAATACATACTATAGGGACCATTTTTGCAATTTTGTCATATATATATATATATATATATATATATATATATATATATATATATATATATATATATATATATATATATATATATATATATATATATATATATAGGGTTAGAATCAAATGTGAATTACAAGTATTGTGTGAACATATGACTAAATTATGGCTATTAGATTAAAACAAATGAATGCTTTGTGATCTTAGGGTACATAGTATTAACATGGAAAAACATTTACTCTATAATTACGTTGAATAACAATAAAGGAAAATACAACATTTTATTAAAAAAAAATGAAAAATACCTATATTTTAGGAATTAAGTCAAACTAATTAATGGAAATCATATACGTTTCACGAAGATTAATCCTACATTTTTAACACTAATAATATTTTATAAGATTGAAAAATAAGATACATATGATTTAAATGTATATAACGGACAGATCTTCCACATAGCATTGATTCTTAAAGAAGTTAGGTTTCGTCAACCTTTTTTATTCCCAGTATCATGTAATGTGAAAGTATGTCTAGTATTCTATAAGAATTCAGTGGAAAATAAAATCCAAAAGTTCAAAATTTTATTTTTATTATGGCTATTCTATAAGAATATTTGTTCAAAATAATTAGAGTTCATTGTTGTTCCGTAAAAGACGTTGATTGATAACATACATATCGTATTTAATATTGTTCTTAAATAATATTTAATATTGTTCTTAAAGAATATACATTCAATTACTCTTGTATTCTTCCATGTACCATGAATTCTCATAGAATTTATTTGAAATCTCATATTTTATACATTTCTTAGAGAATATCATTCTCACCATTGAACTCACTATAACATATAATCGAATTAGCTTGTTACATGTATTCATTCATAATTGGTTTTGAATCAAACTCACATTTTTCAAAGTAACATGAATTCTAAAAGAACTCTTATGTTTTTGTAACGTAAATATGTTTTTGTGACGTAAATCTAGACATTTAGAAAAAATATTAATGTTTTTGTACATTCTGTGAGAACGAACTATCATAGTTCCTTTTATTCTTCAAGAATATAATCACCCCTCCTCTTTTGTGCGTTTTCAAGATGATTGCAATTTAGGTTGATTGGTGATTTATAGGCAGGGTTAACGCTAGTAGAGAAGATTAGGCTGTATAGAAAAATAATGATGAACCAATAACACCACTAGTTCCAAACCCCATGACAAGAGATGATGACTCGTAAAATCTTTGATTGCTCCATCAGCTTCACATTCCTCTATTATATCAATAGATGGGTAAAAATGAACAATGCTCATGTCTCTTTCTCCCGATCCACAAGTTAGTGTCTAAGATAAACAACACAATGTTTGATCAAAGGTCGGTTATTATGGTGAACATGTTGGGTTTGTGATGTCGAGAAGATGACAAAGATTTGTTCTTGATGAAGATGGTGAGGTGTGTACATGATGATAATGATGATGATGATGATAAGTGTTGAAAAAGTGCTAGTGATTTGAATTGCCTAAATAAAGGGGTTTTAAATTAATGATAATTATTTAACTTTACTAGATTATAGGTTTTAAATTTGGTTATTTAATTAATCAATCAATGAATTTTACTATAATGTTTTTACCAAATGATTAGACCATATTTGGTCATACATTCACACAATAATTGAAGTTTATATATGAACCTAATTCTCTCTCTCTCTCTCTCTCTCTCTCTTTCTTTATATATATATATATATATATATATATATATATATATATATATATATGACAATGAGAGAATCATTCTGAGCCACCCATACATTTGTTTTGTTACAAAAACACTTAGACATACCGACGAAAATGGATAACAGATACACATATGTTTTCTAACCAAACATGTTTCCTTAAACTATGTTAATCATTACCTTAATATACACAAAAACATATATTTTTTTTTTGTTTTTTTAGAAAGCTATTTTTATCAAAAAATTATTTTACATATATCAAAATTCATAATTTTTTATTCTCTATGAATACACATCCATATTGATATAGTTTTAAGATAAATTTTTTTTGAGTTTCAGTTATCGTTATTAATAAGTGAATAAAAATCGATCAGATTTTTATTACAGTACATTCGTTATTCATTTATGAATAAAACGTATGCTTAACTTTTTTACAGTTTAAGTATTATTCATATATAAATATAATAAGTAATAACACTTTTGTTACGTAAAATATATTTTTTACATCTTCTTTCATCACACATAATATTTATATATGAATAGAATGTATATTAATGGTCGTCATATGTTAAATTCATATATAAATAATGTGACAAACTGAAAGATTTGGATCAAACAAGGTCTAGATTGTAGCTAGGTGCAAGTGAATTCACAATGTAACCTTGTTACAAATAAACTCTTGAAAGTCATAAGGGCATTAGTGGTATGAGTATGTACATAAGTTCATATATATATATATATATATATATATATATATATATATATATATATATATATATATATATATATATATACACACACACACACATACCTTGAAAATCATGTTTGTAGTATGTAACAACTCGAATCAGTCAACAAAAGTCAAACCCGTTAAATAAAAATTACAAATTTTATTTATTTTATCAAATTTTGTCAAACTGGTAAGGATTGAGAACAACTTAGATTATATAAATTAAATTTATATAAGTGTTGGGACTAAAATCACACGAAAAATCAAGTTGTTCATAGAAAATCAGCCAAGTCTCAAGCATTCCAGTGTTTACGGCCACAAACGGTTCACGACTGTAAACCGTTCACGACTGGGTGGACCCCACCACCGACCATGAACCCAGCCTATATGTACGTGTTCCTACCCTTATTTATACTTTTCTGGCCGAAAACACCACTTTCTCTCTCTAAAACCATCAACCGAAAACCCAAGTTTTCTGTTTATCTATCACTCAATCCGCCTTGGAACTTGTTTTGGAGCATCAAACACCTGTTTTTTCATCAATTCAAGCATTGTTGTTCTTGAGTTCACGGCTATAAACCCTTCAAATCTTCAAGGGACAAAATCAATTCATGGCTGTAAACCCTTCAAAGACCGTGAACCCTTCAAGGCAGAAAGTTGTTGACGGCCGAGAACAGTTCCCAGCCGAAAACCCTTCATGGCCGCAATCAGTCCCAATTGGAATCTTGACTGAAAACCTACTTTTCCCACCTCGATCGAATCTCGGTAACATTCCTTAACCAAAAGCAAGTGTTTTTCTAACACTTTAACTAATGGATTCGCTAATTTAAATACAAATATGTGTTTAATTATTATTAGGATTCCGTTAACTTCGTGTACAACAACTCGAGGGTTCTCATTTCTAGTCTCGTTGTCCAACACATACACGCATCCAACAGTGTGTTCATACCCTTACGCTTTTACTATTTTAACGTTTTCAGGGGGGGCGAGGGGAATACAAGCCAAACACAAATAGTTTTTGTGAACATTATCCACATGATTTCAACAAGATTAAAAATTATGCAATCAATACAACCAAAAGATTACCCCATTATATAAAATATTTAGACATTTATCCCTTTTGTAACATGCTGAGCATAAGGGAAGTTTTCAACTCACAATTATAATTGCATAGTTTTCAGAACAATACACAAACCGAGTACTTAACACACATGCAAACTATAATAGGTATAGTTTGGGATTTCAATACATAGTTCTATCATCTTAGGATTTTACTCTAACAATCATATAAACTATGACAGATATAGTTTATGGTATACATTACTACTTTCAGAATACAAGAGTACCATACTAAGATAATTATTTAAGTATAATTATTTTACTCTACAAGACATTCTTATAGATTCAAGTACAAGTGAACATTACATTACACGTAAACTAGTTAATACAGGGTTGTGAGACATCACTTCAATTGTACCCTTCGAGGTGCGGGCTAAATCCTATCATAGTATAACCAGAGTCTCCTGGAGGGAGAGCTTGAGATTTGTGAATAGATCTATTCGGGATTTACTATCCCACACCTGGACTGCTAGCTACAGTTAGACAGGCATGCCTGCGGTGACAAATGGCATAGCGTCTGACACCTGAAGAATGTCGTAGAGGTCACTAGGTTATATCAAGCATGGTTATACGAAATCATAACAGTATAAACTAAGCTTTCTTTATGGGAATTCATTCTTCATTAGTTTTATTTTAATTAATAGAACTACTACACATTACTGGAGGATTTCCAGGGGATAAAATACATGGTTTTATTTTAATTAATAAAACTACTATACACACTGGAGCTATCCAAGATTTTTATACAGAACATGCCATGCATACTGATTCTATCCAGGGTTTTCAAACAAAACATACTTTACACACTGGTGTTAACCAGGATTTTCATACAACACATTACTTACATTACTGGTGGTAGCCAGGGATTTCATACAGGTACTTTCATACACAAAAACAAAATTCACCAATGAACCTACAAATGGTCTTAGGGTTTAAGACTACCTTTTTATTTAAGAAAATATTGGATTTTCTTGGAAACATATAAACATTTCACAGATTCACCAACAGGTTTTCCTTACAAAAACATACTTATGAACTCACCAGCTTTAATGCTGATACTCTTTCAAAATCGCTTGTATTTTCAGGAAATCTGTAGACAAGTACTTCTGCAGCTTTTGAGAAGACTGAGCGTATAGAGTCACGTCTTTTATATTTTGCTATACTTTTGATGTATACAAACTATGTATCAAACATATGTAAATATCTTATATATATATATATATATATATATATATATATATTCAATGTAATTATTGTGTTTACTTTGATTACTATGATGCAATTGTTGTGATACTATACATGACGTCCTCCATCCTCGAACGTTTCCGCTATTTCGGTTTGGGGGTATGACATAGTAGACACTTAAAAGTCAAGCAAAGCCAAATAGTTGAAACATAAAATCATGAATTTAAAACATTGTGTTATAGTTGTTGGACTAGAAACCCTAAAACCAAAATCACCCTTTAAAAGGGTGATACCAAAACCAAAATCAATGTGGAAGACCACTAGGGCTGAAAACCCCTTTAATAGATGATACTAAAACCGAAATCACCCTTTGATGGATGATTCCAAGACCGAAATCAAGTCTAGAACACACCTAGGCCGAAATCATGAAGACCAAGACCACTAGGACTGAAATCATGTTTAGAATTCAAAGGCTAGGCCGAAATCACTTATGCTTTGGTGCTCTCCATGGTGATTTCAGTGGTAATAAAGAGTAAATGAAGTGTTGACCTTAAGATTTGATGTTTCACCTTTACCTCAATTTACCCAGCATATATCCATGCTAATCATACAATTATCCCCAGGTAACAAAGCAAACATCTTATCAATCTTTTCCCATTTAACTTCAGCCAGAAGGCCTCCATTTCTTCATCCTCACCTTCTTTCATCTTCATTCTTCAAACACCTCTCAAGAGCAAGTTCAAGTTATTCCAAAAATCATCACCTCCAAGTTGGTTCTTAGTATTTTTGGTAAACTTTTATTGTTGATCTAGTGCTTTGTTACACTTTCATGTTAGTTTCACATTATTTACACATGTTATTATGTGTCAAACACCCTTAGGATCATACCATCTCCAAAGAAGCTCATCTACTTCATCCAAAGATGTAGGCTCGAAATCTTCATCTCAACCCTTCAAACTATCCATAAAAATCCACTCAAGGTGAGTTCATACCCCCACATTTTCAAGCTTTTTCATGTTTTTTTTTTTTTTTTTTTGGGGGGGGGGGGGGGATACAAGTAAAACATTGTTTATCTCAAAAATATTTACATGTTTTCATCTTTATGTTAAAGATAAGATATTGTTTGCATAAGGCATGGTCAACACTAGTTTTTGGTATAACTACTTGTGATATATAAATACATGTTTGAATAGCAAAACTAATAAAACAAACATAATATATGTTATAAAATCATAACCAAATTTATGATTTGTAAAACTACATGGTTTTTAGAAACTTTTACTAAAAGATAGTTTTTCTAGCAAAAATGGTTACATTATATTCACTTACTAATTTAATAGGTTACAACCCAAATATTTTTTATGTTTTGATTTCATATTTTGACACTAGACAAGATATCAACTTCATATTTCTATAATAGCGTATATAAATAGTCTCAACAAACATATAAAGCAAACTATAATTGGTATAGTTTGGAAGTCACAAACCACATTTTCATTCAAAAGAACCATATAATTATTCAAATGTATGATTATTTCATTTTACAAAAAAAAGGAGTCATAGTTCCCGTGAATCTGTTGATGCTCTTGTGAGACACACTCTTTTCACGTACTTTACCTAAAGTACACCTTAAGTCCTACATTATAACCAGAGTCTCCTGGAGGGAAAGCGAGACCGTTGTGTATAGATCTATACGGGATTGACAACCCTGCACCTAAGCTGTTCGCTACAGTTAGACCAGAAGTCTAGGGCGACAAATGTCTACCAGCTCCGATGCCTAAAGAACATCGTACATGCCACTAGTCGTATTAAGTATGGTTATAATAACTCACATCGGGATCAACAACACTACTTGGTTTACGGGGTGGCTTAGACTTCATTAGTTTTATAAAAAAAGGGATATAACTACATACCATTTTTTAGTACAACATACTTATACATTTTTTGTCTTAGAGTTTAAGACTACATTTCACATTTAAGAAAATATTGGATTTTCTAGAAACATACATTATCATTTTGTCAAGGAAAATATACAAAGGAAATACATACATCTACAGTTCATGATTAAGAAAATATTGGATTTTCTGAAAACATACATTATCATTCTACAAGGAAAAGATACAAAGGAAATACATACATTTATAGTTCATATTAAAGAAAGTATCGGATTTTCTAGAAGTATACACAAATCATTTTCTTGAAGACGTTACAAATCCTTCTCGCACAAAAATGCTTATGAACTCACCAACTTAATTGTTGACACTTTGCAAAATCACTTGTATTCTCAGGAAACCAGTAGATAGGTGTTCAAACCTTCTTGAGGGCCGGCGTCACTGTTTCATGTTTTCTACTTTTAAGTTATTCGTATTCAACTTTTGAACAAATAGAGTCTTGTAAACGATGTAATACTTGTAATCTCAATGTATAAATGTTTGTGTTGCTATGTTTCATTCATATTCAACTGTTATGATACAATACATGAAGTCACTCCATCCGCCCCCAGACGTTTCCGTAGTTCTGGTTTGGGGGTGTGACAAATAACAAATTTATCAAATTTTTGTTATAGTTCATTTGTTATTCGAATATGAATAAGTAGTATGTTAATAAAAGACGATGTGTTTTAAAATTTTGAACTACTTATTCATATATAAATAACAAATTAACTGTAACAAAATTATGGTAAATGTGTTTTTCATATATGAATATAACTTGTGAGGAAGACTAGTACACGTTTTATTCATATGTGATTATAACATGTGACGAGAGCTGATGTAAACTGTAAAATGTTTATATATGTTATATTTATATATCATGATATTTAAACTCTAAAAATCACACTTTTTATTCATAAATGAATAACAAATGTACTGTAGTAAAAATCTGATATATTTTTATTCACTTATGAATAACAAGAGTTGAAACTATAAAAGAAATAAAAATTTTATTTTATCTTAAAACTATATCAATATGGATGTCTATTTGTAGAGAATAAAAAATTATGAATTTTGATGTATTTAATATCATTTTTCGATTAAAATAACTCCTTAAAATTAAAAAAAAAACTATGTTTTTGTATATATTAAGGTAATGATTAGTATAGTTTAAGGAAACATGACCATAAGGAGTCCATATTAAGCTCTGAAGTTCCTCAAACTCTAAGAGCGTCCAAAAATGGGACCAAAAACCAACCATCAAGGTCAAGATCATGAATCTCAAAAGAATAAGGTCAAGGTGCAAGCTTTTTACATCCAAAGGTCTAGAAACTTAAGGAGATGATGGATCAAGTCTTGCTCTATGCTTTTTTGCACAAAGAAAGAGTTCCTTTCTTCACAAGATTCACCAATACAAGAGGAACTACTTCAAAAACAATCCACCAAGCTCATAACCATGGATGAGAGGCTAAGGTTTCAAAACGGAGAAATGGAGGCTAAAGGAGATAACTCAATCCATGAGTTAAGGTGTTTATATATGAGGGAAAGCCTAAAAAATCTCGGGCTTGGGCTGCAGCAATAGCCACGACCTAGCCCTCTTCTTGCCACTTCATGGGAACCATAATAAACATGCATTTCATAAAACCCATGCCACGTCGTGGGCATCCATGCGCAACGTCGTGGTATATACTTTTTCTTCGAAAACCCTATCTTTGGTCCCAAATTATCGTTATATGATATTTCTGGAAAATGGGTACAATGAATTTCACACTTTGTTGCTTGTTTTCTGTTTTGATGTTCGTCTTTAATCGAAATCTAGTACATCTGTTTAGCATGTTAAATTTGCTTTCTAAATTTTTGGTTTCCTCTGTTCATTTTTTACTATGCTTAGATTTGAGGTGATTCAATATTTTTACAAGTATTGTACTTGTCGAGAACTTAAAAAATATTGACAATGAATTGACTAATCTAAATTATCCTAGCTGATATATGTGTATTCTTATGTTGATTATATGTGTTAGAACTATATTATCTTTTTGTGGTATGAGTCTTTAGGATGCCATGCATGCTATATGATATTATGATGATGTGGTATGTTATATGATCTTTAATCCATGCTACTTGGTAGACTTTGGATTAATATGGTATGTATTATTTCATACTAGTTGTTGGAATTACTTTGTCTATGATGATGATTAGGAGAAATGAATGCTAGTGATGGAATGTGAATTGTTAAAGTGGTGAAGTATTATGCATAATAATTATGAATGGTAGTGAATATCCTTTGTATGTAAATAACAATGATTTAATAATTAATACGTGGGGAACATACTTAGAGGGCAAGGGTAGTAACCTTAAATATGTGTATACCATATCCGAATTATGCGATTACCTAATAGGTTGATAGATGACTTTTAGGAAAGATCTTAAGCCGAAGTCGAGTGGTTTTCTACGAAACCATTTCGATACATGTTCCATTTTGTGCAAGGACTAAAGTGATGCCAGTACAAGCATCACTTTTGAATGGGAAGTATCTAGCTACAAAAGATACCGTTAGTACCATTCTCGAATGAAAATGCATCATACTTATACATGCATCATCAGAGTAGTAAACACATCGAATCGGGGCAATGTTACAGGTTAAAGGTTGCGCCTTGCTTGGTGAATTGGGTCGAGCTGATAATGTTAGTAGTGAATGATATTATTCCTTGGGGGTTAGCGATCTAATAGACTCATTATTGCGATGAACAATGTGATGAATAATAATAATAATAATAATAATAATAATAATAATAATACTAATAATAATAATACTGAAGAATAACATATGGTAACTACTGCGAAGAATTAAGAAACAGATTAAGTGATGAATATTTAAATTAGTAATTACAACAAAGAATAAGTACCCACTTCTAAGGACCGATAACCCTTTTGACCATCTTCAGGGTGCGAGTCATTTTTTGAAGATTGATTTGTGATATACTTATAATCTTGTGTAGGTTTATGAGAAGGGTATTCGCAAGATCACATTCATAGTACATTATAGGCATTATGACTTTTTTTTGGAGATGTAATTCGGGTTGACGAATGCTCTAACGCTATTTATGGATTTGGTGAATAGGGTATGTCGTCCATTCTTGGAAAAATCTATCATTTTTTCATTGAGGACATCTTGCGGTTTTCATCGAGTGTCGAAGACCATTGGTGGCATTTTCGAGAAGTCCTTGGTACCCCGTGATGGGAGAAACTATAAGAAAAGTTCTTTGATTGTGAATTTTGATTGAGGGAGGTTCAATTTCTTGGACATGTTGTTAGGGCTAATGGTACCAAGGTGGATCCAACCAAGATTAAGGCCATAAAATGTGGTCTAATCCGAAGAATCCTTTATAGATTTAGGGTTTTTTGGATTTTGTTGGATATTGTAGGAGATTTATCAAATATTTTCTTAATAATTGCCGGTCCATTGACCAAGTTGATGAGAAAGATGAAGCCTTTTGTCTGTACTGATGATCACGAGCAATTATTCCAGATTTTAAAGAACCTTTTGTGTGATACACCTATCCTATCCCGACATAAGGGAAATAAGGATTTTTTGGAATATAATGATGCATCATATTATAGTTTAGGGTGTGTGTTGATGCAGAGAGGGAAGATGATTTCTTATGTATCTCAACAGGTGAAACATTCAGAAGTGAATTAATCGGTACATGAATTTGAGGTAGTTGTAATTGTGTTTGCACTCAAGTTATGGCGTCGTTATCTGTATGGATGAAGTACACACTATACACTGATCACAATAGCTTGCAACACATGCAAAATCAAAAGGAGTTAAATATGAGGTAGCGACGTGGAGTTAAGTTGCTTGTCGATTATGATAGAGATTAGTTACCACTATGAGAAAGCAAATATGGTAGCTAATGTTATGAGTCTTAAGGGGCCTAGGATGTCATATCATCTAAAGTTTTTGGGATTGGTAGTGGTTCTTGGTATATTTGTGAAGATTTAGACTACTCAAACCGAGGGTTTGAAAGAAGACATTGTGAAGGATGAGGTGACGGTGAAGCATCAGGTTCATTTGGTAGAGGATAGTTGGGGACTTAAGACATTTAGAAGGGGACTTTGGGTCCCTAAGGTTGGTGGTGTTCGTGACATACTGTTGCGAGACACATATTGACAAATGGTCAGAAAAAGCAAATTTGTAATCGCCCGTCAACACAGCATGACAAACCCATATGCACTTCACATCTTTTGCCTTTTCCCTTAATTTGAGGAAATAAACAACATGCATTGTATTTTCCATTTCATATATAAACATTTATTTATTTCTATCATTTCCGTTCTAACCATACTATAACATACCAAAACAAAATTCTTCAAATAGTTTGACGTAGAATATGTCATTTAGCATCTTACACCAATTGTTTCCAATTTGCATTATTTTCCCAAGTTACTCCTTTTCCACTTCGCTGAATCATTTATAGTGAACTCACTTTCATATTCTTGAAATATTAAGTTTCAAAGGTTCCCATAACAATTTATATGGTCCATGAGCAACTCACAAAGCCTGTTTCATTCTTTATGCCATCAAATGCTTATGCCCCCCTTTTGTCCAACTTTATCACATAATAGCAATGTACTTGTGTTTTTAATTATTTCTGGCCTAAACACTTGTTTCATTTCATCATAGCCGTGTAAGGCATATTGGAACATGTTCAAGCATTGTTCTCATTCAATTTGACATTTAGAACAAATTCTAATATCAGATACAATTTCTATCGTTTTCCAATGTCACAACTTTAATTCCTTATATTTTCATAAATTTGATTCACTATTTACAAAATTTACACTTTCCTTTCTATAGAAATTTAAAAGGGTTGCATTTTCCATTGTAGATTTTGTTCTTGAATAGCCTAGAAATTCCCAAGGGGAAACCACCATCGAGCATGGAGGAATGGAAACCTTGCAGTTGCTGGATCGTCGTCACTAATTGTATCGGCCATTACTATTCTTGCTTTTTCGTAATTCTATACAATTGTAGAATTGGGTAACTGAAATTTAAAAATACAATTTGACATGCAATGAGATGAACGTAGGAGGACAAATGATGTAGATTTTGAGGATGAGGATTATGGAAGCATTCATTACAATCATAGCGTTCATGGAGCTACTCTATGTAATGTTGCTGCGCGTAGGTTTGTTCAACAGCTTATATGGACGAGGGTACCTGTGACGAAAAATATAGACTTGCTGCTGGATGTCACGCGGTAGAAGCTGTCATTAAAGGGACAAAAGTTTAATTATATATAGATGATGTTAAATTATGATGGAATGTAGATAATTAATATGATGTTAAATTATGATGGATTGTAGTTAATTAGGTTTAGCCTTAGATTGATTTCAAGATTTATGTTGGTTTCATAAATTTCAGTGTTTCTAACGAATCTATATACTAATCTTGATTCTTGAAAGTTACAACTAAAATACAAGTCGACTAAATTTCGACCCATGACTCGTTATCGTGATCAATGCAAGTTATGCAACTGAAACACCAAAAAAATGGCTTTTAAAAATGATGATTATTTGAATTTCTTTTATAAATATTAAAGATTTTCCTGAATTTTTTTTTATAAATATAAATGACTTCTTTGAAAAACAAAAATAGAGTAATGGCTTTACATGCATGTAAAAGATTGAAAATGTATGAGCAAAAAGTTCCCTTTGTAATGTGAGATCAAGTCGAAATCATGTAATATAAATCTTAATATTTTAAGGTTTATAGTAATTATTGTACAAAACAAATAAATAGATGAAAATCACTTTGTTTCACTATGATATGAAATCAAAACTAAAGGGTAATATTTAGATATAAAATGGTTGTTTCGAGGCTCTCCCATTTCCATTATACCGGATATATATAGAGAGAGACAGATCTAGAGAGATAGCGAGATCTATATATATATATATAGAGAGAGAGAGAGAGAGAGAGAGAGAGAGAGAGAGAGAGAGAGAGAGAGAGAGAGAGAGAGAGAGAGAGAGAGAGAGAGAGAGAGAGAGAGAGATAGATAGATAGATAGATAGATAGATAGATAGAGAGAGAGAGAGAGATGGATATTACGAGAATGGAGGCACTTCTAAGAGCATGTGCAACCTTGCTCTTACTCACAACTGCTTGCTTGGTTAGATTTGATACCCAAACCAGCCTTATCTTCCCCGAATACTCACGAACTGCTACTTTCAGAGACATGAATGCTCTCTAGTAAGCGCTCTCTCTCTCTCTCTCTCTCTCTCTCTCTCTCTCTCCTCTCTCTCTCTCTCTCTCTCTCTCTCTCTCTCTCAAGATTTATGTTGAATATGAACCGGTACGGATGCGCTCAAGCTTATCAATCAGTTCAAATTTTACACTTGAGTGTCATCCAGTAAATTGCGTTATGTCTAACAGGCTTGATGTCGATGATTCATGAACACGTGTGTAGTTTCAAACCCCGTTTCAAGTCCATTATGTACAAGTAGAGTTTAGCCTGTGTGCAGATAATAACAACACTCACAAAACGTTTTTTGGATACTTAATTATGACCCCAAAATTTGATTTACATGTTTCCGGCTGGTTGTTTTATCACATTCACTAAGATTTTTTGTAATTAATAATGTCATGGTTTTGTGCAGTGTGTTGGTGTTCATGGACGTAGCCGTTGCAGGTTATAATCTGGTTCAACTAATAATCAGAGGTCTACTCTCCTCTCATATGAAACCAGATATGAATGGTTCCTACAAGCATCTTGCTTGGATCTCTTTCTTATTGGACCAGGTATTCTTACATATCGTCTTATCAGTCTTCTAATTAATAACAAGAAAAAAGAGTTATTCTTTCTTTTCAAATTTGTCTTTTGTGCTCACGAGTTGAACAGAAATGAAAGGAAAGTTAACATTTTATTCTTTCTTTTAAAATCCTTCCAAATCGGAAGGAAAGTTAGGAGAGAAAGAAATTCTTCAATTTCCTTCCACTTCCTTCCTTTAATGAAACTTGGGAGCATCGATATTTCTTACTTTCCTCTCATTTTCACTCATTTTCTTACTTTTCTCTCCTTAAGTTGAACTTAGGAGTGGGTGTTAATGATTAATTTAATTAATCTATGGGTTAGTTCGATTATTAAAGAGAAAAGGGACCATTAAAATGAAGTTGATAAATGGACCAACACTAACCAACAACATTGAGGAACTAAAACATTTCAACACTAAAAAAGAGTTAGACCCGATTAATTAAAGTATCGATGTATCAACTCCATCCAACCATAATGCATGTATGGTCCTTACCATTAATATTCTATAGGTACTAAAAGTTTATGTGGTTTAAACCCTATAGGCAGTCGTGTACATGTTATTTGCAGCAAACTCAGCATGCCTTACGGCCTCCTTATTGGCAGTCAGGGGTGAACATGATCTATTCTGGATGAAACTATGCAACAAGTTCAACCGATTTTGTAATCAAATAGGTGGGGCACTACTTTGTGGATATGTAGCATTTTTCTTGATGGCTATGGTTTCTTCCCTTTCGGCTTATGGTCTTTTTAGACATTATTCACCAAAAAAGTATCTTGTTCTAAAGTGAAAAATAAGAACTTCAAATGCGGTTGGCATGTTTTATATAATATTCCATATCTTAGTTGTCACATGTAAATAGGTTAAATGATGTACCTTCGGTTGGTGTTACATGTGATTCATGGGTAGGTTGTAGTCATTTTCAGTAATGAATACTCTCGTTTGTTTTAGAAGAGTATTTAAAGCATGTGTCATCCACTTGATGTAGAAGAATTAATTGGTTGGTTGCATTAAAGGCATTATGCCAAAATGATCAAGCGGTTTTTATGGAATATCTACTTTTTCTTTTTTTTTTTTTTTTTTTTATAAGTACATTACACTAGACGTCCCTCGTTCATGTATACGGAAATATACATTCAGTTCTTGATTAAAAGTTTCACGTTTCATTCTCATTACTATAATTTGCACGCTTCATTCTATGTGAAACATAAAATTACTGTAATTCATTATTAAATTTATTTTTCATTTATTTTTTATATTGTTGATTATTTTTAACTATTAAATTTTTTTTAATTAACTTTGTGGCCAACCAAACCCTTTTAAAACATTAAACCATATATATATATATATATATATATATATATATATATATATATATATATATATATATATATATATATATATATATATATATAGGTTTAATGTTTTAAAAGTGTTTGGTTGACAAAAGTGAATATACGCTAGAAGGTATATAAGCATAGGTATCCAAACACATAATACTATGTCGTTTTTGTATCATATATGTATTGTAATCGTCTAGAGTTCTTAAAATTCAATTTTTAACTTGATTTACTTCAAAGATTTTTATAAATTTCACAATTATCTTCTTCATACTTCACATTTGTTTGTCGAACATATTTTAGACTATATATATTATAGTTACAAATGAAAATTATGTAAGAGGACGATAATGGTAAAATTTCTTAAATTCTTGAAAGCAAATCAAGTTACAAGTTGAATTTTAAGAACTTTGAACGATTACAATATGCATATATGACACATAAACGACGTAGTATGGTGAGTTTGGGTAGTTAAACTTATATACCTTTTAGGGTATATTCACTTTTTGATATACGCATATATGATACATAAACGACGAGAGAGAGTCCGGTTCCGATGAGGACTCGTTAGGACACCTTAAAAATATTGAAAAAAAAAATTTGATCATTAAAATTGAACCATAGATCATAAAAAATGAATCATGGATCATAAAAATGATTCATGCTTCAAATTTAATGATCCAAAATTTTTTTCGATTTTTTTTTCAATTTTTTTAATGACGTCCTCACGAGTCCTCATCCTCTCTCTCTCTCTTTCTCTCTCTCTCTCTCTCTCTATATATATATATATATATATATATATATATATATATATATATATATATAATGGATATATAAAAGGAGGACCAAAGGTTTTAAGACCAAAATCTTAAAACAAGGAGAAGGCATATCAACGTTTGGATAAAAAAAATAAAGGGTTAAAATAGTGATCCGTGTGAATACCATTCAGCCAATCAAAATAATATAAATTTTGATCATAAGTAAAAAAGTGAATAAATATAGTTCTACACCTCATGCATTCGTCCAAAACCCACAAATTCAAAATCAGAGTCTTTTCTCTCTCCTCACTCCATTCTCCTTCTGAAGCATTCTATCCTAAATTTGCTACCATAAGCCAACTCCCGCCACTCTCATTCACTTGAAACTATTCACGTTCACAGCCAGCATGTCACCGCCACCACACCTCTCTTTCGTGTTTAACCCTAAACTTTCACTGTCAACACCAACAAATGCTTTTAACCACATTCTTCCCTCACTTTCTCCTCTATTAGCCACTATCATCAACCTCCATCGCTCACCCTTTCTCTCTCTTTTTGTGTACTATCTCACACACATAACCATTGTATATCTAAGTTTGTAGCTATAATCTCCTTTCTCGATCTGAGAAAAGAGGAAAGTGAAGAACCAAGGGGTGAGTAAGGTAGAGAGATAGGCTTCTAAGGTAGAGAGCTAAAAACTTGAAACTTGTGCATATTTGTTTTGGAGATCTTTATGGTAAGCTGTCAACTGTTTCAATTCAAATATGTCTTGAGAAAAATGATCATTAAAATCATAAGAATTTTCATGGATTAATCGCACCTCTATTCTTAATACAAGTAAAATAGAAGTTGGGAAGATAGAGCTAGACGACAAAGAGTTTGACTTGACAAAAGTAGAAGAAAAAATATTTTGTTAATTTGTAACTCACAAGAGGGTACCGCAACTAATCAAATGTTTCATTCTTTTTTAAGGCATGCTTTACTTTAAATATCTTTGTCCAAAACTAAGTTCCTCATAAGAACCATATTAAAGTACAATACCCTAATTGACACCATAGTTAGTTAATCCAAACTAATGCACACAACAAATAACCAATTTCTTCGAATTGAACTGAACATAAATCTAAAGTGTAAGTCAGAAGCTATCGATGGATCTAGAAATTTAAGTCAAAAGCTACTAATGGATCTAGAAATTTACGTCTATGCACTGTTCTTTTTCTATTATTATAGTTTCGGTGGATCCATAAAAATCTTATGCTTTGATATATTGAACATTCAAAACCTTCATCTAGTTTAAACTAATACTTAAATTAAAAAATAAGTATACTATATTAATAGTTCAAAAAGTTATAAAATAATATATATTTAAACTAATAAATTAAATAATTTTTTTTTATAAAAGATAGTTATCTTTTAAAAATAGATTAATAAAGAAGTTTAATTCATTAAAAACCCAAATAAATGTGGTATAATATAATTGATTTATCAATGAAACAAAATTAAAAAAACAAAAAAACAAATAGAACTTCTATATCTTTTTTCTTCAGAAAAAATATATACACGAGCTAAAAAAATATATAAAGTAATTGTAACAAACAAATCCAACTAGATTATTTTCATACATTCAAACTCTAAATAACCAAACAAAAATATAATATCTTACAAATATAAAGGAATATACGTCTTCAATAATTATAACAAACAAATCTAAATAGATTCATCTTTTTTTTTTTGTTTGCTTCAAATATATAACCATGAACCATTTATTAAAATATAAAGAAAGTAGAATGAAAAAGATTTGAATAAAAATTGAAATTGAGAAAATCACCTAAATAGCTTTTAGGCTTTTAAAACCTTAATTATCATATTCACCTTAGCTTTCCCCAACGTATTTTATCATCCACATCTTTCTTTCATTGCAAGTCCTCTTTTATATATATATATATATATATATATATATATATATATATATATATATATATATATATATAGAGAGAGAGAGAGAGAGAGAGAGACATTTCAACAATTAATTAGAATAAGTTGTAAGGTTGAGAGTTTCAAATGAGTGTGGTTGAAGTTATATGATTTGTATATCATGAACCATATTAATTTGGATGACCTCCTTTATATATATATATATATATATATATATATATATATATATATATATATATATATATATATATATATATATATATATATATATATATATATATATATATATATATATATATATATATATATATATATATATATATATATATATATGAGTAAATTGCAAAAGTGGTCCCCATTGTTGTAAGAAATATGTGGTTTTGGTCCAAAAAAGTTTGGTGGTGCATAAATGGTCCAATTTCAGATATTTTTAGTGAATTCGGTCCAAAACCACTGTTATCGAGAACCACCCAATCCTAAACCAATCGGAAAACCACCACCTCTATCACCAGAGTAAAGCATCACCACATCCCCACTGGAAAACATACTCTTCAAAACCAATTATACCCAAAAATACATTCAAACCAATAAACCATTAATAAAATCAAAAAATCAAAACCAAAATTCATATTATAAATCCAAGAAAATAGGGTGTGATTATGTTCGGGGTTGTGGATGTGACGAAATGAGTCTAGTAAGGACAAATGATGACATATCGATGGCTGTGATGGAGCCGACGTTTGATGATGCAAATTGATGGCAATGAAGATCGAAAGAGTTAGAGTGCATATTGATGATGTCTGAAGGTTTTCAATGGAGTCTGAAAATGATCGAAGATGCAGATCTTCCGTGTTAATGGTCGATATTGTAGATATGCAACTTTAGAGTGCTCGACGATGATGTAGAATGGAAGCAACGCTAAGGGATCTACAAGCGATGATGGCTTGCCGCAGAAGGAGACAACTAAAGGTGATTATGGCAGGAGGTTCAGACCACGCTTGAGTGGATGTTCATTCGATATTGGCAAGCAGTGCTGGTGGAGATGAAGAGGGAAGGTTGTGACGTCGTTTTTACCTTCACCGGAATCAATGGCTCTACACTTTAACACCGGATCGCTACGAACATCGACCTCTTTATGCCTTGATCTGAAACCAACGGGCCTCTTCTTGTCATCAGAGTTAGGGTAACAGAGTCATCGTATGTGTTTCTTGTTATGGATTGTCGTGGTAACCTTGGATAACCTGAGAAAGAAAGATGTGGGTTTTTTAGACTTTCCATGGCAGATCCGATAGATGGTGGTGGTGGTCTAACAGGTGGTGGTGTCTGGCATGCGACAATGGTCTGACAAATGATGGTGGTTAGCAGCAATGACAAGAGCAAGAGATGGAGACAGAGAGAGATGTTGATCGAAAATACTAAAGAGAAAAAGAGGGTGGGTAGGTTAGTGGGAGGTGAGGTTTGATATTCCTTTTTGGCTTTTTAATTAAAATAGTAAGAAAATTATTAAAAGAAATTAAAAAAGTGTTAGTGAAAGTCATTTTCGTCATTTTAGGTAGGATATAGACCAAAATCACAAAAAATGCAAGCCATAGGGACCAAAAGGACGCAAGGTATCCAAAATTGGACCACCGATGCACCACTAAATTTTTTTGGACCAAAGTCACATATTTTTGACAACCAAAGGCACCATTTTTGCAATTCTCTCTCTTTCTCTCTCTCTCTCTCTCTCTCTCTCTCTCTCTCTTTCTTTCTTTCTTTCTTTCTCTCTCTCTCTCTCTCTCTCTCTCTCTCTCTCTCTATATATATATATATATATATATATATATATATATATATATATATATATATATATATATGTTTTTGTAACATCCCAAAACTGATAGTAAAAGTTTTCATTTTCAAAACCGTTTAATAGCCTACAAATTATACAAACATTATTTCCAAAAAACCATAATCGTAAATCAAAGTATCCCAAAATCATTTCTCAATAAAATATCCAAGGATAATATGCACAATCACACCTTCACCTTGCCCCGATCATCATATGTACCTGAAACTATTAAATCAAACTGTAAGCCAAATCTTAGCGAGTTCCTCCAAAATACCCCTCACAACAAAACATATATAAACATGCATGTTTGGTCCATAGTCTCCCAACTGGATTACCCCTGACCCACAATCTCCTAACTAGATTGCCCCTAGCCCACAGTCTCCCGACTAGATTGCCCCTGGGCTTGTTGGCCTACAACACAAAGCATGACCTTCTCAACCCACCCGCATTATGTCGACATCTGCAACATATAAACATATAACCATAAATTATAGGTAACCATATAGATCTACCAATCTAACGAATCACTATCGCATAACATCACCCCATATACTAGGATACATAACATAACATAGTGGGCCGACATTGGTGCCTTCGACCCATGAGTATAGTGAGGAAAAACTCACCTCAAAGTCTAAAAAGATAGTTGAACTGATCACTGCTCCAAATACCGACTCTACATGTCACCTGAACATTAAACAGGGACCAAGCCTCAATCTACTACTCAAATTACCCCATTTTGACCTAAAGTCAAACTTGGTCAAAATCAACGGTCAAAAAGTCAAACATCAACATTCAGTCAAGTTACGCCATGCGCAACAACTCTACGCCTTACATAGAGCCTAGAGTGGCCAAAACAGGGAAATTGACTCTACGCCCCACGTAAGGGAAGTTAAGCCCTACGAACTCCCAAAATCTTCAACTTAATCATTAATTCGCTAATTTAGACCAATATCCATTCTAACTTTCAGATCTCTCTTCTCTCAAACATCCTAATGGATAAATGGTCAAAAACATCACTAATTCAGACTTTATCCATTTATATGCAAACCAAAGGCACAAGATCATAATCTAAATTCCAAAAGTCACCAAAGCTCCATAACTCATACATGGATGAATGAGAGTGACCAAGCTCTTAGTTTTATAACTTGTCACGCCTAAAAAATGTATGGAAATGACACTCTAATGGTCTGGAGTAGCTTATACTCACATACACCATGGATATGGGGACAAAAAGCATGAAAACCTAAACAAAGATAGATCTACCATAAAAACACATCAAGGTAGGAACTTTATACCTCCTGCACATAGATGAGGGAATGGAACTTCTAGATCCAAGGCTGATTTGAGCTTCTAAGTAACACCACCACATTCTTCTTTCTTCAAAATCACATAAACACACTCTTAAGCTCACAACTACACCAAAATGAAACTAGGGTTTCAAAGGGTCGTTTGGGGGAATGGAGACTAAGAATAGAAGAGCCTTAAGAGAGTTAGATCCCTTAAATAGGGCTCAAAACCTCGAGATTAAGGTTTTGGTCAGGGCAGATACGCGTTGCATAACAAGATCTATGCCCTGCATAGATCATTAAACCCCCATATTCAGATTCCTTCCTACGTGCTGCGTAGGAGCTTACCTATGCCCTGCATAGGGCCAACTTCGCAAATACTTAAGCTTTTAAATAAGTGAAAGAAATTTACCTGAAATAACCGAGTGTTACAGTTTTATTGAGATCACTAAGTATTTTGAGATCTTTAGAATCACTTTTTTAATAATTATTTTAGGACATATTCTTTATGAAAAAGGAATAAATAAATAAATAAATAAACTTGTCATATTTTAACCTTTTTCCATTTTGATATATAAAAAAAATCTCATGCATATAAATTCATCATGTTTTAGAGCTTATTTCACTCAAACAATATTTTTAAATTTTTTTTTTTCCAAAAAATACCATATACAACAACGTTTTAACCTATTAAGACGTTTTAATTTGCATCTTTATTGAAGTGTTGTTGTTTTTCTGAAGCCAAAATGCCAGCAATCTACGGACCACATCTGCAAGCCTCTACAGCAGAAGAGGTAGACAAAACGTCTGCAGTCTGCAATAAGAAGTCTGTTTGTTTTTTTAATGTCTGCATGTTGCTGTAATATATTGAATTTTAAATAAATTGGTTTTACATACTTAAAATGGTCTTTCAATACCAAAATTCTAATAATAATAGTCGTACAACATTGAAATAAAATTCATGCTACCAAATTAGTCTTATAGTAAAAAATTTAGTTTTACAATAACAATTTCATTTAAATAATTCATTCAACATTTTGCATCAACTGCTCAACAATTTCATCTCGTAACTGAATCATATATTCACGACCTGTTGTAGTACCATGTGCCGGAACCTCGTCTTCATCATCATTAACGAGCACATTGTTATTTCGAAACGAGACATTGGTTTCATCGTATCGTGATAAATACTCATCACTCAATCCTTTTTTCCTTATAAAATTATGAAGTGAGAAACATGTCATGGTAATGTTTCTTTGTGTAACAAATACGAATGGTCCTATCCTCTTCAATATAGGGAATCGTGTTTTCAAAACACCAAAACGCTCAATGATGTTTGAAGTTTATATCCATAGTTAAATTTTTCTTTATTGGTTAATGCACGTCTTTGATAAAAATCTCCAAGTTAATACCTCCTATTATGATACAGGGTCATAAATCCTTGAGTGTGTGGATACACGACATCACAAAGATAATATTTCTCTATAAAAATGCAAAACACTAATCAATTTTCAAATTAAGATAAAAATATTAAAAAACAAAAATCTTGCCTGGTGGTGAAAACGGGAATGATGCATGTGGATCGGCTAATGCTTTTGATAATATTTCAGAATCATGCGAGGACATATGTCTGCGCATGGTCTGTGTGGCGCAGACAAAAGTGATTTTGTATACTGTAGCCAAAAAACAAACAGGCCTGAATGTCTATAACCCTACAAAAAAAATTAATTTTTTTCATATATATAACGTAAAATGTGCACCATATGCACATCACTTAAAAATGTTTTTTTTATAACTTTTTTCAACAAATCACCTTCTATAGCAGTGTTTTAACCGATTAAGATGTCTTAGTCAATTACAACGTTTTTTTTTAAATATCCAGAAAAATTATAAAAAAATGTGCATATATGCACACACTCAAATGTGTATGGTATATTTGTGATGTACACATATATAAATTATTGTTTATACACATAACAACAACAACAACCAAATTATTACTCTCATTCTGAAAATATGAAATATCAGTCGAAAAAATATTTTTTATATATACATTCACATATGAACTAATGAGCATATGCATATATACACATTAATATACAGATGCAAAACGTCATAATAGGTTAATACGTTGTTGTAGAAGGTGATTCGTTGAAAAAAAAAAACGTTTTTCTACATATGTACATATGGTGACATTTTACGTTATGTGCAATTTTTTTCGTATATCAATATGGAAAGTGGTTAAAAATGATAAATTTTTTATTTTTATTAGGGTTAATACCTTAAAAACCATTATTTATACATCCTCGTTTCGATTTAACCCCAAATTTATTTTTGTTCTTCATTTGCCATTATATTTTAGAAAACATTTCATTTTCGGACCCTTAACCGGTCATCAACAGGTAATGATGACGTGTCAGTTTTTACATTTTTTTGTTTGCAATAGGCCCCAACATTTACGTATAAGTTTGCGTTTAACCCCAATATTTTTTGTTCCCCATTTGCCATTATTTTTTAGACAAAATTTCGTTTTAGCCATTGGTCAGTCACGAATAGATATTTTAAAACGTAAGAGTTGAAACTACGACTTCTCATTGAGGGTGAAGCGTGTTACCTAGTAAGCCAATAACTTTTTTTTTTTGTATTATCAGTGTTTGTTGTATTTAATCTACACATGTATTTTAAAATGAAGGAAAAATATCTAGTGTAAGTCTTGAGTCTGTAACATCTAATAAACAATATGACATGCTAATCTTTAAGCTAATCAAAATTGTTAATTCATTCGTAATTCATCTAAAAACAATTGGTTATGTTTACCGACATATTTGTTAAGAAACCATATATTTCTAAAAACTAAAAAATGTGTTTTCTCTTTAAGGGACGAGGCGTGTTAGATGGTAAGTTAATGGTTCTTTTTTTGTATTATCAATGTTTGTTGTATTGAATTTAATGTAAACATGTAACACGCCTCGTCCCTTAAAGAGAAGGCACATTTTTTACTCTTTAGAAATATATGGTTTCTTAACAAATATGTCGGTAAACATAACCAATTGTTTTTGATGAATTACAAATGAATCAACAATTTTGATTAGCTTAAATATTAGCATGTCATATTGTTTATTAGATGTTACAGACTCAAGACTTACACTAGATATTTTTCCTTCATTTTAAAATACATGTGTAGATTAAATACAACAAACACTGATAATACAAAAAAATGTTATTGGCTTACTAGGTAACACGCCTCACCCTCAATGAAAAGTCGTAGTTTCAACTCTTACGTTTTGAAATATGTATTCGTGACTGACCAATGGCTAAAACGAAATTTTGTCTAAAAAATAATGGCAAATGGGGAACAAAAAATATTGGGGTTAAACGCAAACTTATACGGAAATGTTGGGGCCAAATGCAAACAAAAAAAATGCAAAAACTGACACGTCATCATTACCTGTTGATGACCGGTCAAGGGTCCGAAAATAAAACGTTTTCTAAAATATAATGGCAAATGAAGAACAAAAAATAAATTTGGGGTTAAATCGAAACGAGGATGTATAAATAATGGTTTTTAAGGTATTAACCCTTTTTGTTAATTATTTTGATACAATATAAGATCTAAAACAAAGATCGAAAAAGTGATCCTAATGATCTAAATAAAATCTCAATGGATCTCTCATATATATATATATATATATATATATATATATATATATATATATATATATATATATATATATATATATATATATATATATATATATATATATATATATATATATATATATATATATAAAGGCAAAAGTTAAATAACGAACCATTTTAAACCGTAGAACCAAGGAACCATTATTTTTCAAGTTTTAGATCTTATTATTTTTCGAAAAAAAATTCTAAAAATATAGAAATTAATAACTTTTTATCTTCTTTCCATTGAAATCAAATTTGATATTTTATTTTTTTACTTTTTTTTATTTGTTCAGATTCACATTGTGAATCTCCACTATAAATCATTAATTTTGTATCAATTCAGTGTATGAATATGCACAAATTCACAGTGTGAATCTGCACAGATTTCCCAGACTGAATTTGTACAAATTCACAGTATGAATCTGAACAAATTCCAGTGTGAGTCTGAACAGATCAATCTTTTTTTTTTCAACTTTGATATCAATGGATGGAGGATAAAAAGTAATGAATATCTATATTATTAGTTTTTTTGATGAAAATTTTGGTCTAAAAGTTGAGAAAAGATTGGTTCCTTAGTTCTAAGGTTTAAAATGGTTCCTTGTTGAACCCAACCCTATATATATATATATATATATATATATATATATATATATATATATATATATATATATATCATGGTTGTAAAAATCAGTCTAGGTGGCCGATTAATCGGCACCTAGACGTTAGGCGGTCTCCAACCGCATACGAATAGGTGTTAGACCTTAAACTAATCGGCCTTGGTCAATATCAGTCAAAATTAGTCTAATTTGGTCCAAATTCGACCAAATCGGACCAACTTGGACTCCAAATCGGACGAAGTCGGTCAAGCTAGCTCAAATAGACCCACGGGCTCATAGGAGCAGGCTAGCCCAAAGCATAACTTGGTTTGATTTTATGAGGAGTCGGCTCCCCTTTTATTGAGTATGTTTTCCTTTATCTATTATCCCACCAACGATGTGGGAAACTTTTAACCCTTTTATAACACATTCATTCGCTACTTCCATCGTTTACATCTCTGTGAGTCGACGACGACAACTGGAACATCCTCTACACCAGCCTCCTTGTTCACCTATAAAACGAAGTCTCATTAGCAATTGAATGTTAATTCGTCAAATGTTCATGAGATACTAAGGGATTGAAAACGAAATTTCTCTCTCCCTCTCATTAGCGATTGAATTAGATGGAGGGGCCTGCAAAGGGACATGTAGCAAGGGGAGACAATAGGGTGGCGGTGATGTTGTTTTGAATGAAAACGAAGAAGAAGCGACTCTGATCTCTACAACATCAAGTAAGCAATGTGTTTTAAAATCGTGTGTTCTTTCTTCATCTTTCTAAAATCGTTTATTCTTTCTTCATCTATTTTAATTGTTGGTTCGATTTGTGTCTCGGTTATAACAGGAAGGGCCGAAGTTGGAGCTAATGTATGAAATCTGTTGAAAAATGAAATCGTTTGCCCACCAAGTGTTTGATCAATTGCCTGAGTGAATCTTGTGGTCTTGATTATAAAATAGTCTTGATTATCAAACCAATGTGTTGGTATTCATGGGTTCTTGATTAATAATTTAGCAATAAATATGTATTGGGTTTAATTGTTGTTCCTGGAATATATTCTACATATAAGAATGGATTGCTTAAGCATACCAACACTGATAGATAAACATGTAATTTGAATTGATTGGTGAAATCATGCCCCCACAAGAATGGATTGTGTAGTGCAGTGTAGGACATAAGAATGGATTGGTTATGAACTCAGAATGAAAGTGTAAATGCCGATAATGTTATTTAGATGTAATCATATCCCCATTTTATGTATAGACTTAGAGACAAATGAAGTAGTTGGTTATTTAGATGTGATGTATTAACGATCAAGGGGTGTTTTGTAATTATAATTTGATGTTATAATCTTATATTTATTAATATTTTTTTTATAATTTTTTAATTGGTATAGTGTTATATTTATTATGTTATATTCTTCAGATTAATGTTATATTTATTAATTTTTTAATATTTTTTTAATAATTAATGGTCCCTGATTAATCCCCCGATTAATCTCCGCCTAGCCGATTAATCCTAGACCCCAATCCACCACCTAGCTAACGTCTAGCGTTTTCTGCAACCTTGATATATATATATATATATATATATATATATATATATATATATATATATATATATATATATATATATATATATATATATATTAAGGGTATGTAATATTAGGTACCCAATGATTAAACCTACGTCGTTTGGTTATTGGCTTCGTTTGAAATTGATACATGAGTATTCATTCCTTAAAACATGAGAACTACCAAATCCTTTCTTAAAACACCGAGGTTCCATCGTTTCTTGATTTTTGTTGATTCACCATCGATTTACAGTAGGTTCTAATTCATGATTTTGGCTTCAGTTCTTCCATCAATGTTAGAGCTTTATTGATTTTTGAACGCTACCATGATTGCGTGTGTGGACTGATTTTCCTTGATTTCGTTATGCACTAATTTTTGAATCCTCTTTAGAATCGAGGTATGAGTTTATATCATCCTTTATTTGTTTTTCTGGTTAAATAGGTGACAAGTTGAGGCTTTTTCTATTTCATCTTCTTCAATTTGTTCTTGGTGTGCCCAATTGTAAAATTAAATTTGATTTATACTAATTTCATTAGACTGAGGTTTGTGAACGAACCCAGGTTAATTATATGGTAATTTCAATGTATTTTTCTTTTTATATATAATATTGTAGGTAATGTACACCACATGTTTGTTTAAATGACTTAGTGAAGTTTTTTTTTCATAGAAGTGACAATGTTAGTAGCCAAGCTTCCAATGATCTACAAATAAAGATATTTACACTTCTAACCTTTTTGGATTTATATAATCCCTTTTGGATTTTAAATATACTAACTTCACTCATAGAATCTGGTATTTGGTTGGTGGTTACTGTAACACTAATCAAAATAGGTCAATAGACAATCACATGTGATTATGCCAATCATGTAATGTGATTATGTTAACTAGTAATGTGGTAAGAGTGTTATGTAGTTCATGATAAGTTCTAATACAAATATGAATCTTCTTTATGATACAACTCAAAGTATACGTCCAGATGATTCCAAAAATATAGAGAACATCTGAATCTGACTTCGCATTAAGAAGTTATGATAAATGAACACTATAAATCTCTATAATAAGCGGAATTTAAAAAAGACATAGAATTAGCTATTTAAGTCTAAAAGAGAGTTGTAGTACTCTTAAATACCTACGCGTGCATATAAAGAACGTCAAAAACGGAGTTCGTATGTGAAAGTTACGACCTTCCGAAGATTCAGTTGTCAAAAACCCTAATCTGACTAAGCTCACGACGTGAGCACAGGACTCACGACGTGAGAAGTCATTTATCCATATCTCAAATTCTTGAAGGTGTGTGACGAGGCTGTGAGGGGATCAGATCCAAACTCACGACGTGAGCAAAGATATCTCACGACGTGAGGAGTCACATGGCCACCTTCCGAAGCTAGGGATGCAAATGGCAAGTCTACGGGATGAACATGCAAGACTCACGACGTGAGCCTTATGAAACTCATGACGTGAGTTTCTAAAATCCCTACTATAAATAGCAGGTCCGACTTCAGCCATTCTTACACCTAAACTTCTTCCCTTTTTCTCCTTTGCTTAGGCCATTTTGCATCCCGAGCCCCGGCGATCTCGTACGCTGCCGTTTCTGCTTAGATAACATAAAATCACGGTACTAGGGTGAGTTTCATGGCCCCACTTTCTAATATTTCGGGGGAAAATGCATACTAGATATTATATATATATATATATATATATATATATGTTATTATTATGTCTATATGATAGTATATAGCTATGATAACCGGAATATGATTGTTCTAAATATAATATTTTGAATATATACAACTATTATCAACTTATCAGTATGTTAATTTACTAATGTAGATCTTTAGTTATACTTAGGATTCTATATATATGTGGTGCGCGATAGAATACCAAAGTTATATTCAAAAGTTCTATATGTTAAGTTATAAAGTATGTTGCTATTAATAGTTTTATGTCAAGATAAAACTGGATATGTTATATGTTGTCACACCCCCGAACCAGGCGGCGGAAACGTCCGGGGGCTGTTGTGACTCAATTGAATACCATAACATTGAATATATATGAAACATAACAACATTCGTCACCATGCATTAATATAGTACAACCAGTAGCGTTTACATGAAATACATTGTTTAAACATTACATTCCCAAAAATAAATTGTTCGACTCGTACATAAACAAACTGCAAGCCATCACTGAATATGATTTCCTTTGATTCACTGGTTCCCTGAGAATACAAGTATTTTGAAAAACGTCAACATATGAAATGTTGGTGAGTTCATAAGTAGTGTTTTGAAATCCAATGTTTCGTATTGTTTGAAAAACCACCAGAAAATCCGATATTTTCTGAAAACAGTATAGTCAAAAAGATGTGAAGATCCATAGGTATGCTTGTTTGTTTCTATACTTGTAAAAATTGTTCGTTAAAATTGTATGCATTTCGAATCCGATATGTATTGAGAAACCTAGGAAAACCCGATGTTTTCCTAATCCTTTAAGTTCCATTAAGTTGCGTTGAAATCATTACAAAAATAGTAGTCTCAATCCCAGGCGACGTTGGATTATTTTTTAGCATGATTAATTACTACAAACCCGCATTACACAAACGCCCAGTTTATAGCTATACTAACGATCCCGAAGGCGTCGTCCGTACTAATCACGTTATCCAGCCGCCCTGACTACGTGTCGTCCCACATCCGAAGAGAAAGAGGGCACGAAGACCTCGATGACTCTATTAGCCGGTTGGGGATAAAATGTGTACGAGGGGTCCCCGACCCGCCTCGCAAAATATGTAGACTTTTCTAGCAATACCAAAGGACCCTTGGGGACCAGTGGTATACAAGCCATTGAAAGTCCCTCTACGTTGTGCCAAGTCGGTGAAACCCAACACTTCGTAGAAAAAAAATGTCTTCGGGCCTTAAGATCAGGTCATTGGGCTAGCTAGGCCCAACAAACAAGATTTTACACTTTTGGAGCCCAAAGATGGTGCATAGACGTCTGTGCACACTCGTATGTAAGTTGAGTTCCCAAACGTTATTTGTATGTATCGTAGTGTCGCCATGTTAGTAGTTTCGGATTTTCATTGGTTCGAGACCGAACCAATTCGTTTTACAACGATTTTGGTATTGTAGTGTATTGTATTTCGTCGATAGTCGCGGTACCATTGTTTGATCAAATTGCATGTATTGAATTAGCCTTGAAAGTTTTCTGTTTTCAGCCCCTCATTGTTTGTAAAATTTACTTTTTCAACCCTTTAGTTAAACACTTTCCGGTTTGGTCCATAAATCAATTTTCTTGACATTTTAACACCAAAAATTATTGAAATTACTATTTTTTCAACATATTTTTCAATGAAAACAATTTAAGTCCCTGAAAATGTAGTTTTCTCGGTTATAACCCTTCTTTTTCGCAACTTTGACAATTTTGGCCCAAATTGTAAAATTTTTGCAACTTTGGTCCTTTTTAAATTTAAAAGCATTTTAAGCCTTTAAAAAGGACTTGGAACACTTATAGTCCACTGTTTTACAGAAAAATACAGTTTTGGCCCTCCAAAACAGAAAATCTCGCATAATGGGCCTCATTGGGCCGAAAATGTCATTTTTAGCCCATTAAGCTTGAAATTTATGTTTTTAATCCTCTAAATGAGTAAATTTCCAGAAATTGTTTTATTGAAACTGTTTTGGCACACCTCATCCATCAGAATTCGTGATATGTCAATTTGGACCCTTAATTTTGTATTTTTCACATTTTAGGCCCAAAATTTGTGTTTTTAGCCCAAAGAAAATTGTTACTAAACTACTTAGCCATTTTTCTTGAAACACTTTGTATGTAGAAACATATTTGATGAAAAAATCATTTAACATAAGATATATCTCGGTTTTGAGGGGTTTTATGGCTAGATCCAACATTTTAGCACACAAAAGCATACATGTAAGCATGGAAATCATACAAGGCATACGAAACACATATAGATCTACACTTTCACTTGTATTCCCCCCCCCCCCCCCCCCCCGCCCCACAAAACTCATAAAAACAGAAAATAGGGGGTATGAAGCTCACCTTGTTTGAAGCTTTCGGTTTTTGAGGAAAAGATGGAAGAAAGATGAAGTGATTTTTGGCCTTAGCACCCTTTGATGAAGATCTCGAGTTTGAGATGGTTCTAGGATGCAAGATCATGATTTTTGCATAGATTAGGAAAGGATTTTGATAAAACAAAGAATTTAATTCATAGATCCAAGCATAATCTTACCTTAGATGAAGAATTTTGTGGAAATTTCCTCTTGAATGCTTCCTAAAACTCGAGATTTTTGAGTGGAGAGGGAGGGATGTTCTTGAGTGATCTAGAGAGAATTTGTGAGAGATTTATGAATGTGTGTGTGTGTGTTTCGGCCGAGAGTGAGAGAGAGGAGAGAAGAGAAGTGATTTTGAGGTGATGTGCATGGAGGTATGTGAGATATTTTGCATGGAAGTCCTTTGGTTAATTATGAGGTGTCACTTGAAAGTCAACTCTTCCTTGGATTTGGGCCTTGGGCCGAGAATTTGAAAGGGAAAAGGAAGAATTTGGGCCTTTGCCCCTAAGCCCAATATTAGAGTTAATTTGGGTGAATTTTCTCATAAAAGAATATAGTATGATTTTTCCATTTTTGTTGAACTAGTTTAGGGTATTCATGGATCAAAGCTTTCAATTCATTTCATTCTAGGCCCAACACGGCCCAAAATGTTAAAATAAATTAGTGTGGGTCCAATTAGAGCCCAATTAGGGTTCTAAGCCCTTGATAGTCAAATTGGAAGCTTATTGGTCCATTTGGATCCAATAAGGAAGTTCTAGTCCAAGGTGTACCTAAACAAGAACTTCTAGGGTTTCCAATTGTTTGATGACTATTTGTAGTACTTGTATGATGCATTTACTTGAAGTTTTTGAAATCATAATCATAGGTGTTACACATGTTCCTAAGCTTTTGATTCACATTAGCTTGAGTGTATGGATTACATGACACAAAATTTCCAGTTGTGACATCATCCCCCCGTTAGAGGGAATTTCGTCCCGAAATTCTGTTTGAAAGCTAGATTTGAGAATGCTAGAATAAGTGAGGGTACTTTTGCTTCATTTGATCTTCGCGTTCCCACGTGAATTCTGGCCCACGCTTTGCGTTCCACCGCACCTTCACGATCGGGATGCGACTTTGCTTAGTACGCTTCACCTCCCAGTCCATGATCTCGATTGGTTCTTCGACGAACAGGAGATTCTCATTGATTTCGATTTCGTCAAGAGGAGTGACAAGGGTTTCATCTGATAGGCACTTTTTTAGATTAGAGACATGAAACACGGGGTGTACACCGTTTAGCTCCGCGGGTAGTTGTAGTCTGTATGCTACTGGACCTATACGGGCGACGATTTCGAAAGGTCCAATGTATCGTGGGTTCAACTTTCCCCGTTTTCCGAAACGTATAACCCCTTTCCAGGGTGAGACTTTCAACAGTACTCGATCACCGACCTGGAATTCTAAGGGTTTTCGCCGTTTATCGGCGTAGCTCTTTTGTCTGTCACGCGATGCTTGCAATCGAGCTCTGATCTGAACGATCTTTTCTGTGGTTTCGCGAATGATCTCCGGTCCTGTTAGTGCCCTGCCTGACGTATGCGTTCTTGCTAGCTGGGTGTCACCTACTTCAGCCCAACATAACGGTGATCTACATTTACGCCCGTACAGTGCTTCGAAAGGGGCCACCTTGATGCTCGAATGGTAACTATTGTTATATGAGAATTCGATCAACGGTAGGTGGGTATCCCAAGACTTTCCAAAGTCTATCACACAAGCACGAAGCATGTCTTCAAGCGTTTGGATGGTTCGTTCACTTTGACCGTCCGTTTGTGGGTGATATGCGGTACTCATATCGAGATGAATTCCCATTGCCTTGTGGAGTGATTGCCAAAAGCGCGATGTGAACCTACTGTCCCTATCCGAGATGATAGATTTTGGCACTCCATGGAGTCTTACGATTTCTCGTAGGTACAACCGCGTCAGTCTCTCCATCTTGTAGGATTCTTTGATTGGCAGGAAGTGGGCAGATTTCGTCAGTCGGTCGATTATTACCCATATGGTGTCCAGTCCGTCCGACGTCTTGGGCAGCTTGGTCACGAAATCCATAGAAATCCCCTCCCATTTCCACTCAGGGATTGCCGGTTGCTGTAACAATCCGGAAGGTTTCTGGTACTCCACCTTTACTTTGGCGCACGTAAGGCACTTACTAACATAGGTTGCGATTTCCGCCTTCATGTTAGGCCACCAATAGTGTTGTTTAATGTCCAAGTACATCTTGTCCGAACTGGGATGAATGGAGTATCGTGTCTTGTGAGCTTCCTTCATAACGGTCTCCCTAAATCCTCCGATTTTTGGGACCCAAATACGGTTCATGAAGTAGTGTACCCCATTCTCTTTGGCTTCTAGGTTCTTCTCCATCCCGCGTAATGCCTCGTTAGTTCTATTTTCCACTTTCATAGCCTCTGCCTGGGCTAATGCAATTTGAGTGGCCAGATGAGACTGGATAGTTATCGAGTGTGTTTTCGTACGGCGATTAGAGTACTCCTTCCGACTTAATGCATCAGCTACCACGTTGGCCTTGCCTGGATGGTACTTGATCTCGCATTCGTAGTCGTTTAGCAATTCCACCCATCTTCGTTGTCTCATGTTCAACTCTTTCTGATTCAAGATGTGCTGGAGGCTCTTGTGGTCCGTGAAGATGGTGCACTTTGTACCGTACAGGTAGTGCCTCCAAATTTTCAGAGCGAAGACCACGGCTCCCAGGTCTAGGTCATGGGTCGTGTAATTCACTTCGTGTGTCTTTAGCTGGCGGGACGCATATGCTATCACTCTTCCACGTTGCATGAGAACGCAACCTAAGCCTTGATTCGACGCGTCACAGTAGACTACAAAATCTTCCGTTCCTTCGGGTAGAGATAGCACAGGAGCGCTACAGAGAGCTTGCTTCAAGGTTCGAAACGCAATTTCTTGTTGGTCTGTCCATTTGAATGGCACGCCCTTTTGTGTAAGCAAGGTAAGCGGCTTGGCGATCTTAGAGAAGTTTTGGATGAACCTCCTATAGTAGCCTGCTAGGCCTAAGAACTGTCGAATTTTTGTGGGCATAGTCGGAGTTGCCCATCCTTCCACAGCTTTGACCATAGAGGGATCCACATGAATTCCATCTTGGCTAACTACGTGACCTAGAAAATTCACGCTCCGTAGCCAAAACTCACACTTAGAGAGTTTGGCGTAAAGCTTTTCCGATCGCAGCGTCTCTAGGACTTGTCGGAGATGTTGGCCATGCTCCTCTTTGCTTCGAGAATAGACGAGGATGTCATCGATAAACACAATGACGAAGTTGTCAAGGAACGGTCGACAGATTCGATTCATTAGGTCCATGAATGCGGCAGGTGCATTTGTTAGACCGAAGGGCATTACGACGAATTCATAATGTCCGTAGCGGGTTCGGAAGGCGGTTTTAGGAATATCCTCTTCTCGGACTTTGAGTTGGTGGTATCCGGACCGTAAATCTATTTTAGAAAAATAGCTAGCTCCTTGGAGCTGGTCGAATAGATCATCGATTCGCGGGAGTGGGTAGCGGTTTTTAACAGTGAGCTTATTTAACTCTCTGTAATCGATGCACATTCTGAAAGATCCGTCCTTCTTTTTGACAAAGAGCACCGGAGATCCCCATGGCGAGTAGCTAGGTCGGATAAATCCTTTGTCCAGAAGCTCACTAAGTTGGCTGGACAGTTCCTGCATTTCAGCAGGAGCCAACCGATATGGTGATTTAGCGAGAGGAGTTGCTCCTGGAACGAGGTCGATTCGAAACTCAACCTGTCTCTCTGGGGGTACTCCTGGAAGATCTTCAGGAAACACGTTCGGAAATTCACACGCTACCGGAATATCTTGGATGTTAGTTTCTTCTTTGGTCTTGTCCACTATGTGAGCCAAGAACGCCAAATTGTTCTTTCGCAGATGTTTTTGTGCTTTGATGCACGAGATAAGACGAAGATTCGTGCTAGGTTTGTCTCTGTAAATTACTAGGGTTTTGTGATTCGGGAGACGAAGGCGAACGGCCTTCTCGTGGCACATAATCTCAGCATGGTGGGGGCTTAACCAATCCATGCCGATAATCACATCGAAACTCCTAATTGATACTGGCATTAGGTTTGTTCGAAAAACGTGTTGGTTGAGGGTTAGGGTACATCCGATGTAGATTTCCCCAGTGGATTCGGTTTTCCCATTGGCCATTTCCACCGTATAGGTTTCATTTAGCTTCTGGGGTTGTTGTTTCAATAAATGTTTAAACTTCTCGCTTACGAAACTTCGCTCCGCTCCGGTATCAAATAAGATGCATGCATAAGTGTGGTTTAGGAGAAACGTACCGGTCACAACTGCGGGGTCCTGAACTGCATCACTCTGACCCATAGTCAACATTCTTCCTGCTCCCCTGTTTCCTGAGTTGTTGTTAGGGCAATCTCGGCGGAAATGCCCCGTCCTTCCACACCCAAAACAGGTGTGGCTAGGCCCTGCATTGTTGCCGCCGGTATTGGTGTTGTTGGTATTGCGATGGTTGTTGTTGTTGTTGTTCTGATTGTTTCCCCGACTCTGATTCTGAGAAGGATAAGTCCTGCAGAACCTTGCAGTGTGTCCCCTTCGGTTGCAACTGGTGCAATGGAACTCCTTACATTCTCCATGGTGATGGAAACCGCACTTATTGCACTTGGGAGAATTACCGGAATAGGGTCTTGAAGCATTTGAAGCAGCTGAGGCTGGAGCATGTGGTGTGGCTGGAACCGGTGCGGTGACAGCGTTAACTGCCACTGTCTGCTGCTTTTTAGAGGTCTCGGGGCCCTGACGCCCCTTTCTCTTGTTGTTCCATCCTTTCTTACCATCACCCTCCTTCTTCTTCTCAGTCTCCACTGGTTTCTCACCCTTCTTGTTGTTATGATCATATAGCCTCTTTGCCAATCTCTTCGCACTATCAAACGTTTCGGGGTTTGCAGCTATCACATTCCCCTGAATGGGAGGTGTCAGTCCCTAGATGAATCGTTCGATCTTCTTTCCTTCTGATGTGATCATACCTGGACACAACAGAGATAGTTCGCTAAATCTCGATATGTAGGCATCGATGTTCGCATTCTACACAGTGAGGTTCCATAATTCCTGCTCCATCTTTTGTATTTCGCCTCGGGGGCAGTACTCAGTCATTAACATTTCTTTCATTTCTGCCCAGGGGATAGAGTTGGCGATAGGGAGCGTCATAGCTTCCACGTGTCCGTTCCACCAAGTGAGTGCTTGGTCCACAAAAGTACAGGCCGCGAACTTCACCTTCATCTGCTCGGGGCACTCGCATATCTCGAATACCGACTCTACCTTCTCAATCCATCGCTTCAGAGTGATCACTCCTCCAGTGCCGTTGAAAGTTCGGGGTTTAGCGTTCGCAAAGTCCTTGTAGGTGCACGTTTTAGTGGGTCCTTGGTTCGTCCCGTTGTTCGAACTTCCGGATCCTTGCCCGTTACCTCCTCCGTTGTTCCCTCGGTGAAGTTGTGCCATAGTTGCTGTGACCGCAGCAGACACGGCTGCCTGGAAAGCAGTGGAGTCAACTTCGGGCGGGGTTGGTTCGGGATTTCCACGAGTAGCTGGGCGAGGCATCTTTCTGTCATGAAACGGAAAGATGTTGAGTGTACGTGGTTTCTGTGAGGTTGTGATCCTACTAACTAGGTGTATGATACGAACCTAAACATTACTACCATCGAGCATATAATCATAACGTCTCAACACATAAAAACTGATAATATCATAGAAAAACACACAAAAGTTCATTAATATTATCCGCATGTAATACAAGAAAATTTGCTCATAAGAGCATACATGAGTGACACTACTTCGACAGCATAACGGCTCCATGAGTAGTGTAGTCACTTAAACATAGAGCCGGAGTACATAACATAGTTCCTAATGACCTACTATGATAAGTCTATCCCTAACCGCGATGAGCTGCGTCAGGAGGTGGTGCCGAAGATGTGGATGCTCCCTGAAGACGAGTCACCAAGCGTTCTGCGTCCTGAAGTCGAGACTCCCACCTTACCTGCCTCATGTGAAACTCCCGGAGGACGTCACGCGTCTCCTGTTCCGCACGCTCGACCCTAGTCCACAACTGGCGTACTTGATCAGCAGTGCCCTGAGCAAGGTCGCCGGTGTCCCGTAATCGTCTCACCATGACCGGTAGGGCTCGGTCGGCCGGTCCTCCGTCCCTCAAGTCAAAGAACTCACGTGACATGCCAAACGGGGGTCGCTGTCCCTGATGTCTGCTCCATCTCCAAAGATCAATGCCCCAAGGAGGGGTAGGTCCAGTGGGTCCCACACGATAGGCACCCTGATCGGGTAAGGGGGTTGATGACCTCGGACTCTGCGTCCGAATCACCCCCTTCGCTGTCATCGAGCTCTTCTTCGAAATTTTCTTCGTCTTCTTCGGGGTCGGCAGGCTCGCCCTCAACTTCGGCCTCTGGTTCCCCGTCAGATTCCTCTTCGGGGTCTTCTTCAGGTTCCTCTTTAGGCTCTTCCTCAGGCTCCTCCTCTTCTAGCCACCCGTTGTTTCCCTGATTAGGGAAGTAGGGGTCTCCAGGGTGATGAAAATCGGCCATGCTGTCTGCGCGAGTACGTAAATATGCTAACATTATTTCTATGTGCGATAAATATTGTACAGACTAAGCGAACGTTCTCTTTCTGGTGATAAAGGTATAGTTTTAGGTTCCCTAGCTGTCCCGATCTTATCAAGACGTGTGCTAGTTTTACTTTGGAGGGAACGTAGTTGATCAGGCTACATTCACTCCTCGGTATCACTATGAATAGTCCCGATTTAACCGAGATGCCAACATTATTGTCTTTGATTCGATGTTAGGTCCTTATTTCTAATGCAAGCAAGTGTGTTTTATTTACTTGTTTTGTTCAGAGTTATGTTAGTCCCTCTTTTGGTTTATAGTTGCATATCAATGTGTGGCTCGACATGCTAGTTCACTATAAACAAAGCTCTGATACCAACCTGTCACACCCCCGAACCAGGCGGCGGAAACGTCCGGGGGCTGTTGTGACTCAATTGAATACCATAACATTGAATATATATGAAACATAACAACATTCGTCACCATGCATTAATATAGTACAACCAGTAGCGTTTACATGAAATACATTGTTTAAACATTACATTCCCAAAAATAAATTGTTCGACTCGTACATAAACAAACTGCAAGCCATCACTGAATATGATTTCCTTTGATTCACTGGTTCCCTGAGAATACAAGTATTTTGAAAAACGTCAACATATGAAATGTTGGTGAGTTCATAAGTAGTGTTTTGAAATCCAATGTTTCGTATTGTTTGAAAAACCACCAGAAAATCCGATATTTTCTGAAAACAGTATAGTCAAAAAGATGTGAAGATCCATAGGTATGCTTGTTTGTTTCTATACTTGTAAAAATTGTTCGTTAAAATTGTATGCATTTCGAATCCGATATGTATTGAGAAACCTAGGAAAACCCGATGTTTTCCTAATCCTTTAAGTTCCATTAAGTTGCGTTGAAATCATTACAAAAATAGTAGTCTCAATCCCAGGCGACGTTGGATTATTTTTTAGCATGATTAATTACTACAAACCCGCATTACACAAACGCCCAGTTTATAGCTATACTAACGATCCCGAAGGCGTCGTCCGTACTAATCACGTTATCCAGCCGCCCTGACTACGTGTCGTCCCACATCCGAAGAGAAAGAGGGCACGAAGACCTCGATGACTCTATTAGCCGGTTGGGGATAAAATGTGTACGAGGGGTCCCCGACCCGCCTCGCAAAATATGTAGACTTTTCTAGCAATACCAAAGGACCCTTGGGGACCAGTGGTATACAAGCCATTGAAAGTCCCTCTACGTTGTGCCAAGTCGGTGAAACCCAACACTTCGTAGAAAAAAAATGTCTTCGGGCCTTAAGATCAGGTCATTGGGCTAGCTAGGCCCAACAAACAAGATTTTACACTTTTGGGGCCCAAAGATGGTGCGTAGACGTCTGTGCACACTCGTATGTAAGTTGAGTTCCCAAACGTTATTTGTATGTATCGTAGTGTCGCCATGTTAGTAGTTTCGGATTTTCATTGGTTCGAGACCGAACCAATTCGTTTTACAACGATTTTGGTATTGTAGTGTATTGTATTTCGTCGATAGTCGTGGTACCATTGTTTGATCAAATTGCATGTATTGAATTAGCCTTGAAAGTTTTCTGTTTTCAGCCCCTCATTGTTTGTAAAATTTACTTTTTCAACCCTTTAGTTAAACACTTTCCGGTTTGGTCCTTAAATCAATTTTCTTGACATTTTAACACCAAAAATTATTGAAATTAATATTTTTTCAACATATTTTTCAATGAAAACAGTTTAAGTCCCTGAAAATGTAGTTTTCTCGGTTATAACCCTTCTTTTTCGCAACTTTGACAATTTTGGCCCAAATTGTAAAATTTTTGCAACTTTGGTCCTTTTTAAATTTAAAAGCATTTTAAGCCATTAAAAAGGACTTGGAACACTTATAGTCCACTGTTTTACAGAAAAATACAGTTTTGGCCCTCCAAAACAGAAAATCTCGCATAATGGGCCTCATTGGGCCGAAAATGTCATTTTTAGCCCATTAAGCTTGAAATTTATGTTTTTAATCCTCTAAATGAGTAAATTTCCAGAAATTGTTTTATTGAAACTGTTTTGGCACACCTCATCCATCAGAATTCGTGATATGTCAATTTGGACCCTTAATTTTGTATTTTTCACATTTTAGGCCCAAAATTTGTGTTTTTAGCCCAAAGAAAATTGTTACTAAACTACTTAGCCATTTTTCTTGAAACACTTTGTATGTAGAAACATATTTGATGAAAAAATCATTTAACATAAGATATATCTCGGTTTTGAGGGGTTTTATGGCTAGATCCAACATTTTAGCACACAAAAGCATACATGTAAGCATGGAAATCATACAAGGCATACGAAACACATATAGATCTACACTTTCACTTGTATTCCCCCCCCCCCCCCCCGCCCCACAAAACTCATAAAAACAGAAAATAGGGGGTATGAAGCTCACCTTGTTTGAAGCTTTCGGTTTTTGAGGAAAAGATGGAAGAAAGATGAAGTGATTTTTGGCCTTAGCACCCTTTGATGAAGATCTCGAGTTTGAGATGGTTCTAGGATGCAAGATCACGATTTTTGCATAGATTAGGAAAGGATTTTGATAAAACAAAGAATTTAATTCATAGATCCAAGCATAATCTTACCTTAGATGAAGAATTTTGTGGAAATTTCCTCTTGAATGCTTCCTAAAACTCGAGATTTTTGAGTGGAGAGGGAGGGATGTTCTTGAGTGATCTAGAGAGTATTTGTGAGAGATTTGTGAATGTGTGTGTGTGTGTTTCGGCCGAGAGTGAGAGAGAGGAGAGAAGAGAAGTGATTTTGAGGTGATGTGCATGGAGGTATGTGAGATATTTTGCATGGAAGTCCTTTGGTTAATTATGAGGTGTCACTTGAAAGTCAACTCTTCCTTGGATTTGGGCCTTGGGCCGAGAATTTGAAAGGGAAAAGGAAGAATTTGGGCCTTTGCCCCTAAGCCCAATATTAGAGTTAATTTGGGTGAATTTTCTCATAAAAGAATATAGTATGATTTTTCCATTTTTGTTGAACTAGTTTAGGGTATTCATGGATCAAAGCTTTCAATTCATTTCATTCTAGGCCCAACATGGCCCAAAATGTTAAAATAAATTAGTGTGGGTCCAATTAGAGCCCAATTAGGGTTCTAAGCCCTTGATAGTCAAATTGGAAGCTTATTGGTCCATTTGGATCCAATAAGGAAGTTCTAGTCCAAGGTGTACCTAAACAAGAACTTCTAGGGTTTCCAATTGTTTGATGACTATTTGTAGTACTTGTATGATGCATTTACTTGAAGTTTTTGAAATCATAATCATAGGTGTTACACATGTTCCTAAGCTTTTGATTCACATTAGCTTGAGTGTATGGATTACATGACACAAAATTTCCAGTTGTGACATATGTTGTTATTGTTAGTTTTATGTCAAGATAAAACAGGATATGTTATATGTTGTTATTGTTAGTTTTATGTCAAGATAAAACTGGATATGTTATATGTTGTTATTGATAGTTTTATGTCAAGATAAAACTAGAAACGTTATATGTTGTTATTATTGGTTTTAGGTCAAGATAAAACCTGGTTTTACTTCAAGATATAGCGGTTATACTTCCTAAATATTATGAAGTTAGAAGTAATGTTTAAAAGCATAGTCTAGTAAGTTAGGGTTTTAGACATGAAGATGCTTTTGTTGTTAGAGCTATAGGAAGCTGTCAAAGTCTACATGAGTAATTGTATTCATCAACTAAGATTGGGGATCTTAGCGGAAATCCTCTTAAATGTAACCGTTAATCCCGTGTGAGCGAGGAAGTTGTGTATAATTAGTATACGGGTTGACAACCCCACTTGTGACTGTTAGCTATAGTCAACCAAATGCAAGTGACGAACTATCCTTTTCTTTGTTATTGTTCCGGCGTCGATGAAGCGTACGATGTTGTTTGTCATGGTAAATCATGAGTGTGTTTGTTTCTCATGGTAAATCATGAGTGTGTTCTATCAGAGGTATTATGTCATAGCAGCGGTTACAGGCTCATGGTAGCAAATTATTAGAAACATTATACCTTGTCGTATACAAGTATTAATGTTAAGTATAAGTTTTCCCCTACTTATACCTTAGGACTAAGAAATGTTTAGGTATAATACTTGATTGATAAGTATACTATTATACCTAATATACATACTAAATGTTGGAGAGTCAAAATGATACTTTCAAAACTATACTTTTGAATGTGTGAAAATGTATTATTTTATGGAGTCAAAACCTGTGGACTCGTCAACTTTATGTTGACGTATTTTTAAAATGAATATGTTTTCAGGAACTTGAAAAGCTGGTATGTATTCGAACAGGAGAAGTTTTACTATTATCTTTCTGTTCATTAAGAAGTATATCATAGTCAGATATTATATAATAAATACTAGGAAAACAATAATTTAACTTTCAATAATCAATAAAGGTATGTATTTTCTTTAGTATGGTTTAATGTATGTTATATAACTATGATACGAAAAATGACGTTACACTAGCTGGTGTTTCCGCCAACGGCCGGGGTGTGACAGTTACATACTATATGGTGTTCACAAATTTTTTTATCTCCACAAGGTGTTCGATTATCATTGGGCATCAGACACAAAGACCAGGACTATTAAGATCTTTTGACCTGAGTGTATACTTGAAGCCTTGTTTCCTTGTAAGTGAACGTACAGGCCTATAATCTGAAGTTACGATCAATCCAAGGTTCATCCTTACCAGATTATAGAGGAATGAACCCTTTAACTTTTGGTTAACCATGTCAACCATACTTACTCTTGGGTATCAATAAGGTTGAATCAATTCAGACCCAATTTTTCAAAGGTTTGTCATAAAAGCACAAAATTTCTATACTTTTAGCCTTCATGCTTTATAAGCGAACGTACAAACCCAAACATGAAGTATAATTAGCCCATCATTTTTATTTTAAAGTGTCTTCTAACCTTTGAATGAGTTTATTATTTATCATCCAAATCTTCCGACCACTAACCTCCTAATGTTAATCTGCTTTATTATTCTCCTAACGAATTCAAACCACAAGCCTTCAGTCCATCATTTTTGTTATCGTGTGAACCCTTGATTTTTTTCCTAACAATTTAACAAACTTATAATTAATGATTCAATTTATAATTTATATGTTCTTAATGTGAACTCCATAGCTATTGTCCAGATTATCATTAATTCTATTTATGCATCTGTACCATGTCTACATCACTTGTGTCTGATACTAGATATCCGATTCTAAAAAATATTAGTCGGTAATTCTACTGGATAAAGTTTGACATATAATAATATGCTCTAAGAATTACTTAGTTGGAACATTATCCCATTGTAAATGGGAGTGCAAGTTATCTTTTGGTCAACCCAAAGCAAGTGTCTTGACATGAAATCAGAAGAGAAAAGCTCCTGACATCAAATGAGGGAATTTATGTCCTATTCTGTGTTTAAGTAACAATGTTATTGAGAGCACATGGAAACCTGCCAAGTTATTCAGAGCTAGAAAGGCTAATACACTAGGAAAATGTAGTTACAGAAGAAGGCTTAAGGTTTCTTTGTTGGAGATTTGGTGGAAATACTTGAAGAATTGAAAAAATTACAAAAACTCTAGAAAAATTTTGGGTTCTTGTAAACCAATGTATTTATCCCCCCCCCCCCCTTTTTTTTTATCAAAATGAGAAATGTTCTTAAAGTTTTAACAGATGTACGATCATACTTGTCATTTGCAACATATTTGATTTATGAGCAGAAATAGCAACCCACTTTTCATTTTTTATCTGGAAGATCATTGTACTTATCCTTTGTAACTAAAACTAGCACTTTTAAGTGATATAGGAACATATTTGTCATTTTCAACTGGAAACAACATCTAATCTCAGTTTTAACCAATAAAAGCATCCACCTTTCATTTTTAATCAATTATAGCATCCAACTTACACTTTTAACCTATAATAGCATCATACTTTCGTTTTTATTCTTAATTAGCATCATAATTTCATTTTTATAGAATATTAACATCATATTTCCCTTTTCGACCAATATTAGCATCATACTTTTGCCTTTCACAAAATAGCATCATACTTTCGTGTTTATCAAAAACTGACATCCTACTTTCCTTTTTAACCCATAATTGTAGAAAACTTCCATTCTTAACCCAAATTGATAGCCTACTTTCATTTTTAACCCACAATTACAACAAACTTTCATTTTTAACCAAAAATGACAGCCTAGTTTCGTTTTTAATGCACAGTTGCAACAAAGTTTCATTTTTAACCCACAATGGCAGTAAAGTTTAATTTTTAACCCAAAATAACAACCTAGTTTCATTTTTAACGTACAAAATAACATCATACTTTCGTTTTTTCACAAAAACATCATACTTACATTTTTATCACAAAATAACATCATACTTTTTTTTATCACAAAATAGCATCATACTTTTGTTTTTATCACAAAATGATAGCCTACTTTCGTTTTCTAACCCAAAATTGCAGAAAAGTTTCATTTATAACCCAAAATGACAGCCTACTTTCATTTTTGACCCACAGTTGTAGTAAAGTTTCATTTTTAACCCAAAATGACAACTTACTTTTATTTTTAGCCCACAATTCAATAAAGTTTCGTTCCTAACACATAATGGCATTAAAGTTTCATTTTCACCCACAAATTACAACAAAGTTACATTTTAACCCAAAATGACCGCATACTTTTATTTTTAACCCACAATTGCAGCAAAGTTACATTTTAACCCAAAATGATATCATACTTTCTGCTTGAAACACATGGTGGCAACTAAATTTCAATTTTAAACACAAATCATAAAATAATAAACAAATTTCACTAAAAAAATTAAAAATTGTTAAGAAGCATCAATAACTTATAGATTATATACACCATTTGTGTCCAAATTATGAAAAAGGTGCAGTTAACCAAAAAAGAATGTCAACAATCATCTGGTTTTTCGTTTGCTCACAAAACCATCACATATCATCATTATTTCTCTTGCAATGATTCATCTGCTTGATACATGAAAGAATTGAAATGAGATCGATGCTTCATCACCTTCGTTGGTGTCGTGGTCAGTTCATGATTGTGTGTGTCGTTAAATAAGTCCACCAATCATTTCCCATCCTCTTGTCTTGTAATTCGAAGCTTTGCTTAGCATCTGGTTCTAACATCTCTATGACATTTTTTCTTATTTCCACTTGAATCAGTTTTTTTTGACCGTTTGAAACCTTCTTTGTTGCATACATCTATTTTCCGATAAGGCTCGTTTGTTTTCGTGCTTTTAACTATGTTATATTTACGTATATGAAAACCATGTAAAAAGGAGTAGTAGTTATAAAATGTATAAGCATTGTTGAGTTTATCGAAAAGCTTTCCTAGTATCCTTTCAACATTATCTTCTTCTTCATTAAATTCAATGTTCACATCGAAATTGTTAACTTCTTCAGACTCATATGTTCCTTCTACAAAATCATTTGTATCAACATTTTCATTTATATATGGTTCTATAGCTTGACTAGTTGCTTTAATTTCAAACATCATGGTCTGCACGAAAACACATGTTCCCAAATAAAAGATTAAATACATGTTCCCGAATAAAAGATTAACAAAAAATGTAAGCTAGGCAACTGTTTTTATATATGTTATCATATTTATTATATTAATTTACATGTATGTCATAGAAATATAAGCTAGGCAACTGTTTTTTATATATGTCATCATATTTATGTCTAAAAACCATTATCTTGCAGAAACAATAAAATATGAGATTAATTACTTACTTGGAAGTAATTTGAAATTCAAGAACAGGGGATGCAATAGCATGCAAAGTGAACCTTCTTTGTTTTTCCTTGACAATTGCGATTTCAGTGAAGTCAGATTTGTATGATCTTTTTTTTTTTTTTTTTTTTTTTTTTTTTTTTTTTTTTCGTGAATTCTTATTTATATGAAATCGTTTTTTGGTTAACTTTGGTTTTCCAATTGCGATTTCTGTTAACTAATATTTGTATGAAATCTTTTTTTTTTTGTGAAGTCCGATTTATATGAAATCGATTTATAAGGAATTTGTGAAATTTGATTTCTTTACAGCAATGATCAAGAATTGATAGGAAATAATTTATTTAGAATGATATAATCAACAACGATTAAGGAAACATAGTTTTTTTTAAGGAATTTGTTTTTTTTTTTTTTTCAAAAAAGCAAACAACTAATCAAAATTATGTAGTTTTAAGCATTGGGTAAATAATCTTATATACCCTTAAAGGTATATTCATTTTACCCATATATATATATATATATATATATATATATATATATATATATATATATATATATATATATATATATATATATATATATATATATATATATATATATATATATATATATATATAGTGTTAAGATCCATAATTAAGAAGTCAAGGATGTTTGAAATGCTATGAAATTTTTAATAAGAAATACAAAAAAACTTTGAGAAAGGAACTCAATTCTTGGTTCATAGTCATTTGGAATTTGCTAACCATGCACATTGTAAAGTTTTTGATCATTGATGGAGTGGTTAATCCAAAAACGATATCATAAACATAAATTTGAACAAGCATAAGATGCTTGTTATTTAATCTTCGGAAGAGAGTTGGAGCAAGAATCCATCGAGCAAAACATAAACACTTAAGCAAACATGTTAGAGTATCATATCAGGCTTTATGTGCCTGTTTAAATCCATATATAACTTTTTGAAGTGTGTAATAATAATTCGGAAATGATAGATTAAAAAACCTCGAAGGCTTTTGAAGATAGACCTCTTCTTTGAGTTCACCATTAAGAAAAGCATGTTTAATGTCCATTTTGTAAGCTTTGAAGGATTTATGAGTGACATATGCAAGAAATATGTGAATGGCCTTAAGGCAAGCAACAACATAAAAGGTTTCATCATAGCTCAGACCTTCAATCTGTGTAAAATCTTTGGCTACTAGCCTTGCCTTATTGCAGATGATAAGTCATGTGTCATCAAGTTTGTTTCAGAATACCCATTTGGTTCTGGCAGTAGGCATGATATGAGGGAGTACGGAATAAGTTCGAAACTTTATTTTGGTCGAATTCTACCGGTTGCTCCTGTATTGTTATAATCCAATTTGAATGATACAAAGCTTCCTTGATAGAGTTTGGTTCAACCATGGAGATGAAAGTAACATAAAGACATTCATTTTGAACATCGGTTGTGGATCAAGTTTGAACGCATGCGTTCAGATTACGTATAACTTGATTTGGAGGATGATCCTTTGTTAATACATGTAATAGGTGTCAACCTTAATGCATCATATATGAATTTTCCATATTTAATGATACTGTGAAGGGTTATTCAAGTTATATTATGTTCACACTTGTTCTTTATTTTTGTTTATATTGGTTATTATTTTGTCCTAATTAGTTATTGTTTTCATTAAAAAATATTTTGATCCTTATCAAGATCAACAATTGTATTCTACATCTTTCAAGGAAACAACATCTTATAGTTGTCATCCTAAAGACAACACGCTATCTCTGGATCCATTGTTATAATTATATATCAAGCGGTCACCAATGACGTTGTTGAGACGTGTTGGCTATACAATCTACTATGAGAAGTGCGATGTGCTCCCATTACTGTCACTATTGTTTATTGTGTCAATGCCAACGCTATAGATATCTCTCTGTATGGTATTTGACATCAACATAATAATCACATGAGATCGACATCTCAGTATGCTCATATTTTCAATAAAAGTGTACTAGTTGTAATAATATCAAACACAAAAAACTACCATATGAACACCATTATATAAAGTGGAAACCTAAATTTGGGGAAAAAAAAAGTATTATGAAAGGCACTCTTACTGAAAATGTTACATAGTTGATAAACCATTGTGAAATGACAGTCTTTTTGAAAATGTGTATATCTTAATGGCTTGGTTAAATAACCTTACAAAGTCTCCAAATTATACTCAAATAGCCCTTATAAATATGAAACATACCTAAAAAGTATAAGGTGTTATAACCAAACAATAAATCCCAAATTGGTTTTCTTTCGGATCCTGCATATTAGCAACAATGAAATATGGTTGCATAATAGGATTCTATTAGTGTTGATAGAGCACGTTCAACTACAACACTTTCAAAAAAGTTGTATTATGGCAGCTACAACATTTGCATGGAATAAAAGGGTTTTGGAACATCTTCTACAAACTCCATATTTAGACGCAACGAAAACTTTCAACAAAAATAACATCAAACCTTCATTAGAAATTAAAAAAAACAAATGGTGCCAAAAGTATCTAATGACTAAACTCTCTAGAACGAAATGGTTGGAAAAACATGATGATAGATCAAATCACACAAATTTCACTAGATATGAGCCTTCAAACTCAATGAAAGTACCTTAAAAATACATTTAATTTATTGTGAATGCATGAAAAAGTATAACGATGCAAAACAACTCGTCCAAAGACGGACGTTATTACCATAACATATAACATGGTCCTTAGTGCACTCACAAATGAAAAAATCACCTAATAACGCTCTATCCAAAAATGGACTTCTTACTATGCAACATGAATGTTTTTTGACCATAAATTTGCTAAAACGGCCAAAATATATTATGATATCGAATACACCAATAAAAACCTACAATATCATAATGTTTGACTAAGTTGAATGGTTGTTAAATATTTAAACAAACTTGTGACAGGATCTTTGGATACCAACACTTCCAATGTCAAAATAATTATAAAATTGAGCAACATAAAGAATAATAACTCGAAACTCAAAAGAGTCCAATCCATAATAAAATCTCATAGATTGTTGATGGTTTTAAACATCTATCACAACAAAGTACGTAACCTTTAACGCGATAAAAATCGTCGCAATTGATGCCACCAGTCGTCACTAATACCTTTATCGACGACATGTCGTTGCTAAAGGGTCGTTTATTACATCGTAGTTAATACTCCTTTGTCGTCGCAAATAGCGTCGTCTCTAATGCATGTCGTCGCTAAATGGTCACTGTCGTCCCTATTGCCGTTGTCTTTGTTACTTTTCCGGTCACCGGTTGGAGTTTTTCCGGCTACTCTTCTCTGAATCCTTTGTCGTCGCAATTGGTCAATGTCGTCCCTAAAGGTGTCGCTCCTATTGTTTATTTTATTATTTTTTTTGAAAAAAATAATTTATTTATGATATTAGTTTGTATATATTATAAAATGTAGCTTTAATAAAAATACATACCATATTACATAAAACATCAAAATATACCACATTACATAAACTATCTCATAAATCCCAAATAAACATCTAATATATCATCCATAAACTAGCTAATAAATCCCAAATAACATCATCCATAACATAAAACAAGAAATACTTGTTAACGAGGGCAAGATAAGATGAGAATAGAAGAGAGTTTGAATTTTGTTGTTTGTAGATATCATATCCCGTTAATTATGGCAGGCTTGTAGATTAGTTGTTAGCCTAAAGTTCCTTGTATAAATACATGTAATCTGTTGATTATGAATATACATGAAGAAAACCATTCCTAGATCTCTATTACTTTTTTGTTACATGGTATCAGAGCAATGCGAACCTGAACCTTTGAAAAACTAATCGGCAATGGGTAATGAAGAAAACCCTGGCTCATCAAATCCCTCATCTTCTGTCATTGTGCAGAATGTTCAAGACGCACCCTTCCCCACCGGAGTCACTCTCGATGACACGAACTACCCTCTGTGCTCTCAACTAATGGAGATGTGGATCGGAGCACGAAATAAGTCAGGGTTCCTTACTGGCACAACAGTGAAACCAACCACGAATGAAAAAGCAATTCAAACCTGGTTGATCGACAATAATAAGGTTAAGAGTTGGCTCATCGACTCCATGAGTCCAACCCTAATGCATCGATTCATCAGGCTCCAAACGACGGTTGAGATTTGGGATGCAGTCTCAAAAACTTTCTATGACGGAACCGATGAAACCCAACTCTTTGAATTAAACAGGAAGACGTTTAGTACCCGTCAAACCGGACGATCCTTGCCAACTTATTATAATGAGCTGGTAAGTCTGTTTCAAGAAATTGATACCCGTCTGTGCAATGAAGGAGATAAGGCTGAAGAAGTTGTGGTAGCACAGAAAACACTATCACGTTTCCGCGTACATATCTTTCTGGCAGGACTAGATCTTGAATTCAATCAGGCTAGAAGTGAGGTATTAAGGAAAGATCCACCTTTGAGTTTGGAGGCATGCTATGCCTATATTCGCAAAGACCACAACCAGAGACAGACGATGGAGGAACCCAAGCTAGAAACTGATAGTGTGGTCAACATGACCACTCGAAATCGCCCTTTCGAAGGAAAGAACTCGAACAGTAAAAGTAATACCTTCACGTGTACACACTGTGGAGAAGAGGGGCACTCAAAACTTAAATGTTATGAGATCATTGGGTACCCAGAGTGGTGGGACTTCACCAAGAAACCAAGGAAGAAAGTTGGGCAAGCAGCTATAGCAACCCCAACAGTGGCTGAAGAAGCGACACCAATGGCAGCCTATACAACTGCAAATACCGGTATGTCTCACTATAACCAAAAACTAAACGACACTTGGGTAATTGACACCAGAGCAACAGACCACGTGACTAATAATCCCTCAAAACTGTTAGTAACATATAACCCGAAACTAAAAAGTATAAATGCAGCAAATGGAAGTAGGGCTCTGGTAGTAGGAGAAGGCCCGGTAAAGGTATCGAACTCCATGGATTTGGACACAGTCCTTGTGGTTCCCTCCTTATCATCGAATTTGTTGTCTGTTAGTCAAATTACTGAAGCTCTAAACTGCTATGTGATTTTTTGGCCGAATGACTGTGTTTTTCAGGATATAGCAACCCAACAGATTCTTGGCTATGGTACTAGACGCGGGAGGTTGTACTATCTTGAAGAAAGTCATCATGGTCAAGTGAATCACACCGGAATAAGTCAAGTGAATAAGTCCGTAGCATGGTTGTGGCATCGACGACTCAGACATCTGTCGTTTAGTGTTCTTAAGAAGCTTAAGCCAGATTTATTTTTGAATGTAATGGAAGATGAACTTAAGTGTGAAATTTGTGAGTTAGCAAAGAACAAACGAGTTTCATACTACTCTAGTGATAATAAAACTCTTATTCCTTTCGTAAAATTTCATTCGGACGTATGGGGACCAGCTGGGGTTGCTACTCCTAATGGTGCACGATATTTCGTAACATTTATAGATGAATGTACACGTACGATTTGGATATCCCTGTTAAAAAATAAAAGTGAGGTTTGTCACGCCTTTAAGGAACTATATCACACCATCAAAACTGTCTACAGGAAGGAAATACAAGTACTACAATCGGATAATGGCGGAGAGTACATTAGTAATGAGATGAAACAATTTTGTACAGATAAGGCAGTTCATCACCAAACCTCATGCGCTAGAACACCCCAACAGAACGGGCTTGCAGAGAGGCGAAACAGAGAAATATTAGAGATTGTTAGAGCCTCATTATTCGACATGAATGTCCCAAAAAAATATTGGGGTGAAGCTGTTAGATTTGCGGCCTATATCATGAATAGAACTCCATCTAGTGTGCTTGAATTCAAAACACCATTACAGAAGGCACATGAACTATCAAATCAGCCTATAAATAATGGACTTGAACCTAGAGTGTTTGGGTGTACAACTTATGTTCATCAAAACATAGGAAAACTGGAAACACGTGCACTTAAGTGTTTTTTTGTGGGATATGCAGACACCAAGAAAGGCTACCGATGCTACGACCCAACCACAAACAAAGTACATGTTACTCCAGATGTGGTGTTCCATGAAACTGTACCATATTTTGAACGTGCATGCCTGCTTCAGGGGGATAAACAAAGTGAAGCGAACATACACAATGGAAGTTCTAGAACTGGAGAATTTAACATCATTGTTGATGAAGTACTTGAAGAAAACGCTGTAGTTGATGAACCCCGCACACCTGAAAACACGGGAAACGAAGACAGTGGGGGTAATGAGAGTGAAGGAAATAAAGATAGTAACAGTGACGGTAGTCATTTTGATTATGAAGGTCAACTGGAAACTGATGACGTGCATGATTTTGGACCAAAAGAAGATAGTACAACCATCGCCACAGGCACCGAAGAAGTTACTAATGCAGAAACGGAAGTATTTATTCCATCTAATGATCCAGGCATATTGTCTACTTATATTTTGTAGGAAAACACCAATGAGGTAGAACCAAGATTCCCAGTAAGAAGCACTCGTGGGAAGCCAAAGAAGCAATACCAAGCAGATCTCAAAGCAAAATCGAAATATCCCATTACTAATTATGTATCAGCTCATAGATTGGCAGGTACTCATGCACTCCTGATGGAAAAACTATCATCTGTGAGGATACCAAATGAAGTTCAAGAAGCCGTCAAAGATGAGAAATGGAAGGAGGCAATGAATGAGGAATTAAGAGCACTACAAAAGAATCACACATGAGAATTGGTGAATCTCCCACCTGGAAAGAAAGCGGTAGGATGCAAGTGGGTTTACACGGTAAAGCTGGATGCAAAGGGGAACATTGATCGGTATAAGGCGAGGCTGGTAGCAAAGGGATATACCCAGAAATATGGGATTGATTATGGTGACACATTTGCACCAGTAGCAAAAATGAACACTATCTGTATTCTAGTGTCCATCGCAGCAAATAGAGACTGGCCACTAAAGCAGTTTGACGTAAAAAATGCGTTCCTCAATAGGTACTTGCAAGAAGAGGTGTATATGGATCCACCACCAGGCATCGAATGTAATGGGAAAGTGTGCAGATTGAAGAAGGCATTGTATGGGTTAAAACAATTGCCCAGAGCTTGGTTTGGTCGGTTCTCGAAGTTTATGAGAAAAATTGGGTATAAGCAAAGCGATGCGGATCATACTCTATTCGTAAAGAACAATGGAAAAGTGACAGCTCTTATTGTATATGTAGATGATATGGTAGTTACCGGAGATGACCCAGAGGAGATGAATAATCTCCAAACTGTCTTGGCTGCAGAATTCGAATTAAAGGATCTTGGAAGTTTAAAGTATTTCTTAGGCATTGAGGTAGCCAGGTCAAAAACTGGAATTTCGATGTGTCAGCGGAAATATGTACTCGATTTGTTGACTGAAACGGGGATGTTGGATTGCAAACCAGTAGATACTCCCATTGAAGTAAATCATAATCTAACTATACTGCCAGGCCAAGTCCCCACGAACAAAGATAGTTATCAAAGATTGGTTGGAAAACTTATCTACTTGTCTCACACAAGGCCAGACATAGCGTATGCAGTGAGTGTGGTGAGTCACTTTATGCAAACACCAAGTGAAACTCACATGAAGGCAGTATATCGAATATTGAGGTATCTCAAGGCATCTCCCGGTAAGGGATTGTTCTTTGGAAGAAACTTTAGTCATCAAGTATGGGGGTATACAGATGCAGATTGGGGAGGAGACCGTATGGATGGAAAGTCCACTTCTGGGTACTTTACATTTGTTGGAGGAAACCTGGTAACTTGGAGGAGTAAGAAGCAAAAGGTGGTCTCGAGGTCAAGTGCCGAAGCAGAGTTCAGAGGAATGGTACATGGCATATGCGAACTACTTTGGATCAAGCGAGCAATGCAAGATTTCGGTATCAAGTTGGAGTCATCTATGAAGTTACACTGTGAGAATGAAGCTGCAGTGAAGATCGCAAATAATCCAGTCCAACATGATAGAACAAAGCATGTTGAAATAGACAAACATTTTATCAAGGACCACCTTGAAAAGAAGACTGTGGAGTTGCCACATGTCGGTTCAAAAGATCAGCTCGCTGATATGTCAACTAAGGCTGTATGTGGGAGAGTGTTCAATTGCTCTCTTGACAAGCTGGGAATGTTGGATATACATTCTCCACCTTGAGGGGGAGTGTTAACGAGAGCAAGATAAGATGAGAATAGAAGAGAGTTTGAATTTTGTTGTTTGTAGATATCATATCCCCTTAATTATGGCAGGCTTGTAGATTAGTTGTTAGCCTAAAGTTCCTTGTATAAATACATGTAATCTGTTGATTATGAATATACACGAAGAAAACCATTCCCAGATCTCTATTACTTTTTTGTTACAATACTATGTTTCTGCGTCTTTACTATCGTTGTTTTCCACGTTGTTGACTTGTTTTTTTAAACGAGTGGATAATGTCTCCCATCTTTAGTTCCCCAACGCAAAACATTGTGCGCTAGTCTAAAAATGGAAGTTCATATATGACTAGCGTTGTTATTCAATCGGTTTTTTTTTGGTTTTCAGTTTAATGGAAGTTCAAAACATTGATTTTTACATATCAAAAGTAACCATAACCAAACCAAATAAGGTTTGGTTTAATCGGTTTTGGTTAATTTGCTTAAGGTTTATTCGGTTCAGTTTACCTGTAAAAATTTCGTAAGTAAAAATAAATATTAAACGAAAAAAAACTTACTAAATTTTTACCGGGTGAAAAAATACATTAATACATAACATATTATATTTAGTATTTCTTGATATGTTGACTTAGCCACACAAGCTGTAGAAACGGGTTAATATAACTTTAGTCATATATAAAGAGGAAAGAAATGACCGAATGTTAATTGACATCTAACTACTTAGTTGTTGGTTTTTAATTCAATATATAAACAATTATAACTTTATAATGGTTAATAGTTCAATAATGAGTTATGAAAATAATTTTAAGTACCTTTCTATCAATTTAAATATAAAACCTTAATTTAAAGATAGAAACTATAAAAATATATAATAATTAAATAATTTATTTGGTTTTTTTTCCGGTTTTAAACAAAATCATGAAAAGTTAACTAGAACCAAACTAAATAAGGTACCTTTATTCGGTTAACCGAACCGAATTAACTAAATAACCAAATAAACCAAACATCATTTGGTATAGGTCGGTTATTCGATTTCGGTTTTTTTTTATCATACCTCTGTATTTTAAAATAGCCATGTGATTTTTTTTTCAATAACCACGAGCGGATCTATAGTGGTGCACGGGGTTGCATCGGCAACTACTGGATTTTTTCATATTAATGTAATTTTTTTTATTATTATGCACTTATAAAGAAACAGGGATATCATTATTCTAGTTCATATGTGTAACCAAAAGTTTAGATGGCTTAGTTGGTTAAAGAAGTAGGTTAAAGTTTTAGTTTTTGGAAAATGACTCGAGTTCAAATCTTACTCACTGTTATTGGGCCTTCAAAAATCTCTAGCCAACAAAACAAAATCATACCTTTGAAGTAAGGACTTTTTATTTTTACATTCATTTTTCCTTTTATTTAGTATTGGTTATGAGCCCTCAAAAATTTCTAACTAACAAAATCATACCGCTTGGTTGATATACCTTGTTAAACTAAGCCGTTTCAATAAAACCCAACTAAATCACTTTCCTCGATGTTTAAAATTCTTATATTTAATCGTTTACTTTTCCATTAACTTGACAACCATTTGATAAAAAAATCATTTTTTTTTCCATTAGCACACCTATGCTCCCACGAGCTAAAATTCATTTCAATATTCTTCATATTTAATATATATTTTCTTACACAATTGGGTATATCAGAGTTATATACAAATTCTTTGTGACCCATGGCCTTTCATAATTTTCTATTTAATTCCTTCTCAATGTAAAATGTATAGACTTATAAAAATGCATTTATTAGTTGGCATTTGTATATTATATTTTGCTTTAAACAATGGAACCCATAAAATTGCATTAATTCAGAATGAAATTTTGATAATAATGCCTTCAAAACTTTGTACAACCACAACCAACACGGAAACAAACTTCAAGAGACGAAGAACCTGCCCATGAAAAGACCAATTTGCCCTTCACAAAGTTTGTTTACAATAGTTTGTTATGTTTAATGCATGCGTAATTTTTTTTGTTATGTTATTATAAGTTTTTTTGTGCACCTACTGCTACTTATTCCTGCGTCCCCTGTCAATAACCTTTAAAGAAGGCTATGATGTAATCAATTTATAAGGGCTGGAAAAAAAATCAATCTATTAAGAGTTAAAATTTGACTTTAGGTCTAAGAAAACCAGTTTATAAACGAGGACAATATATTAAAATGACTGAAATTAGAGGTGCATATTTGAGATGGTCCGGACCAGTCCCATTTTTTGCCTATGGATTGGACGAACCAGGCCAATCCTGGCCGATCCGTTACTTTTTTTAACGGCCAATCCTCGTTAGTCTCCAGCCAAACCGGTCTCATCTTCAACCGGTCCAAAAATTAACCCGTACAATGATGGTTCAAACCGGTAACATATAATTGAACTTACCCAAAAACAAAAAATGTTGCAGCCCACTAACCAATTTGAGTGGCCCACTTACGTAGTTAGGTACGAACTTCTCCTCTCTACACTCTAAACTTCCCTTGTTAGAGATTGGAAATTATGCTTTCATTTTTTCCTCATCCACCAATGTGGGATGCCATGATGGTGCCAAACTCCATTTTGCCTTTCTATTTTTCACACACTTCCATTTATCATATGTTATGAACCCATCAAATGTTTATTTTCATCACTAAATATTATATATTAGTTATCATTTACCATAAAATCAACTAAAGAAACTTTTAAGATATTACAAAATAGAAGATGGGAGTATGATATCTAATCTATTTTCATGAGAAGTTTTGATGAAAAAAAATTTGTGTATTAATTAACCAACTTCTACCTTTAACCTATCTATTCTAATACAAATGCTTATGAATTTGAACAAAAAAGTCAGATCGAAACGAAAAAAAATGAATGAAAAGAAATCGAGAACCCCAAAACTCAGAAATTAATAAATAGAATGCAAAAACTATGAGATTGGACTAGTTTAGAACGACACAGGGTAAAAAATGGTTAGTCCAATTAAAGAGTAGTAGAAAAAAAGTAGTTTGAAAGAAGATCGAATTGGACTTTGGATTTTTTAATGTTTTGATTCCACTTATTATAAAAATCAAACATAGAAAACAATTATACAAAAACCTCGATATAAAATGAAAATATAAATTAAGAAAAAAAACACTATCTAATGTCACCGTGATTGACTTTACATGATTGAGAAAGAAAAACTCTAAAGAGAAAGAAGAGCGTGGGGATGTAATTGACTTTTACATTATGGTGTTGTTTGTTTTGGAAGTGGTTAAGGTGCTGTTTGTTTTTTTGGAGAAAAACCTCCTCAGACCTCTTATTGCTGCGCAACATTTTTCATTTCGAGGCTGTTTGTTTTTCAGAAATCTTCGGATTAAAAAACCTCTGCGCGTGTTCTTTTTGGCGCAACACTTGCTTTGCTTATTCCTACCTCTTCCAACTTTTTTTTTTCTTGCTAAAATATTGATTATATATTGTTGAAATCTTATTTCACCTTTTTTTCGTTTTTTTTGTTTATTCTTGTTGAATTTTTTTTAATATTGAATAATAATAATTTATTGATGAAATATCATTATTTTATGCTAAAATATCATTATTTTTGTTAAAATATAATTATTTTTTTGCTGAAATATCATAAATTCTTACCGAAACGTCATACATTATTAAATTTTCGGTATTAAAAAGCTATTTTCAGATTATAAAATCAGTTTATTTTAATTTTTTAATATCTACAGCAGCAGATGTTAAAAAAAACAAACAAACACGCTTCGTATTACAGTCTGCAGCTGTTTGGTCCACCTCTTCTACTGCAGAGGTGGTATGCAGACTTTATGGATTTTTGCTTCAAAAAAACAACCAACACCTAAATGTCTTGTGTCTTTTTCTATGTTTGCGAAAGAAGACATGCACTTGAAAACGTCTACCCGCCAAAAGGGAAAAGTGCTCAAAAAATATTTTTATAGAAAAACAAACTAGGCCTATGTCTTATAAAGTGTCTTAATGATACTCAAACAATCCTTATATATATAGAAAACATTTTGTAAATAAATATAAGGTAATATAAACAAATTATAACTACTTAATTAATAAATGATATTTTTGGAATCTACACATAAAAAAATAAACATACATCAACAATGAAAAAGGTTGCATAAAAAGATACTATTTTGTCGAACATTCAACAGCAAGTATAACACGTTCATTCCAGAAGCAACACATTGACATCCAATAAAACGGTTTAAGAACTTCAATATTGCCCACATCTTTGTTTCATAAATCTCGACCCAATTTAAATTTTCGATCTTACCTCCATTTCAACTGGGACAAGGAGGATGTTACTTGTTAGTATGTTTACGTTCATCTGTAATTTCCATCCCATGTTTATATCTTAGCCTTTTTGTGTATAGCCCATATCATTTTGTGGACAATAAGAGTGTGCATTTTGTGGAAAATATATGTTATCAGTATTACTAACGATTATTATAAATTAGAAATAAACATAAGATTCAAACTTAGTGCTCATATTAAGAAAGTCCCAATCACTTACAAGAACGTTTACGAAAATGCATTGAGGATACAAGTCAGTTCAAAATGACGAGTTAATAATCTGAAACGTACGTAGTACTAAAAACTAGGCAGCTCAAAGTCTTAAAGACAAGTCAAGCTGATTAAAGTCATCTTCAACACTTTCACTTTTGTAACTATAGTCAACTCCTCTACCCATTTCACTAGCAGCGAACCATCCAACATTTTCTGCTTGATGGTTGAGCCCGATCATGACTGGTGGCTGAACATCCCTACTGTTTAGAACACTAGAACCAGACCTTGATGTGGGCTGGGTGTACCCAGTACGAGGTATTACAGCTGAGGTTAATTCAGTACGACTCTTCTTTGCTATGTTCCTTTCGATTCTATGAGCATTTTGGTGTCCTCCAAGGGCTTGTGAGCTGTAGAATTTTCTTCTGCAGTAATGGCAGGAGAAAACTCGCTGGTGAGAGATGGTTAGAGTGGATGAAGATGATGAAGAGGAGGAGATATCGTTTTCGGGTAGGTTTAGATTGAGGAAACTCATGACTAAAGAACACTTGATGAGTTACGTGGAAGAGATCATGAAGTTGGATAACAAAAAAAAAAAAAACCCTTCTTTATTTATGCAAGAGAAAGGAGGGTTTGTGTCGAATTTTATAAGGTATTTGTGTTAAAGTTGAGTACTCTTGCGCATACATATGCAACCACAAAATAGAAAATGTGGATTCTGAGTCTCTATTGTGTCTATGTATGTGGATAGAGATATGGAACAATGAGTGGGGAATCGAAGACTGGTCGCCTCTCTTAGTGGCATCCATGGAGTCTTTTGTCGGCTGATTACAATAGTTGTTCATTAATTTTACATGCACTAAAATATATGTACGTATACAAGGCAATTATAAATGAACACATATCCAAAGCCGATTATGAATTTTATAATAGTAATTAACTAATTATTTGAATTAAAATACAAAACGACTTGGGATATATATATATATATATATATATATATATATATATATATATATATATATATATATATATATATATATATATATATATATATATATATATATATATGGTTAGGTTATTTTGTTTTCATTATCTATTGTGTGCATTTATGATTGATTCTGCACCAATCATTTTAGTTATTTTAAGAAAGTAATTAATGCATATTACATGTTGAAGATATAATGAATATTAATTACATCTTCAGCATTTAATATGCATTAATTACTTTCTTAAAATAACTAAAATGATTGGTCTAGAATCAATCATACATGCACACAATATATAGTGAAAACATTTGAATCTAACTCTCTCTCTCTCTCTCTCTCTCTCTCTCTCTCTTTCTATATATATATATATATATATATATATATATATATATATATATATATATTCTCAGCCGATCATTTATCTAACATGTTCACCTTTAAAAAATGTCTGTGTCATTTTTCATTAAGGGTATCTTTGTAAATTAGCAACTTTTTTATATAGAACTTACCTGTTCGTCGTTATCAGTTTCCAAGTTTATGATATCTTTAGCTCGTTTGAATCAGATATGAGGAATTCATTATCAAGATTCTTTTCTTTATATAACTCGTTAGCAATTATACGTATTTTTTCCATTAATCATGAAGTTTCGCATATGTGTTTCAGTTTTCTTCTTCGTATTCAGTTTCCGATTTGATCAAGTATGTATATCATTTGAATCGGATATATCGGAGTTCATTATCTAGATTATTACTTTATATAATTTGTTTGGAATTACGCATATTTTTTTCGTTTTGGAGTTGTTTCATCGGAGTTCATTATCAAGTTTCGAATATGTATTAGAGTTGTTTCATCGGATTTTTGTTATGTAGTTTGAGATATTTACTTCAAATCGGAGCTGATTTAATTTTCAATCGGATAAATCATTGTAGTTTTTACAATTTGAATTGAGAGAGATTGCTTAATTACATCATCTGATCGAGCTGATTTAAGTTTCTTTCAAATATTTTGTACGTTGAGGTGAGATATATTCAAAATTAACTAGGTTTTCATATTTATGACTTTTTTGTGAGATATATTCGATATTAATATTGTTTTTGTTTATTTATATAGATCATTTGGTTTATTATGTCGAATTCTAGTGTTATTGATGGTGATTCACTGATTTTTATTCTTCTATGTGTGAGAGTGAAGAAGAAGATGTTGAGAACATATTTTTTGAAAGTATCATTTATTGAATTATTTTGTTGTTTTTAATTTTGTTGATTATCATTTATTGACATATGAATATATTAATATGAATAAATTGTTGTCTTATTCATGTTTATTTTATATATTTTGAATCCTTATGAATTTTATGTATTCATATATGAATGTTTTATTAAGCCATTAATAAACATTGTTTTTTGTTTTATTCATATGAATTTCATGTATCCATATATGATTGTTTTATTCATGCATTATTATATTGATTTAGATTTATAATTTTTTAGGTGGTGAATCTTCAAGTTCAGTAGATGATGCGCAATATTGTGGTGATATAATTAGAGAACATATCTATAAGCCAGATGTACATGTTCAACCTATTCCATTTAATGTTTTAATCTTCAAATCATCAAAGTTGGCCATCAAAATGTATTCCGAGTATGCTGAAATTGGTGGTTTTGATGTGAGACTAAGCACACAATCAAGGTTTGATAACAAGATTATAAAGAAGAAACATGTTATATGTAATCGTGGTGGCAAACAGAAAAAGAAATCTTGTGACTCATTGGGTACAAGTGGTGTTAGGAGGAAACGAAGTTATTGGTTGTCAAGCAAAGATTATATTTGAATCTGTGTATGGAACTCCGAATTATAAAGTTTTTCAGTTTGATGAACTTCACAACCATCAACTTGAGAAGAGAATTGATTTTAAAAAGCGAGACAAATATCATATTCAGAAAAAGAGTTTATAGTGCGTGCTTCCACATAAAAAATAGGCCCAACTATTAGTCATAAGTTGAGGGCAAGTCTGAGAGGTGGGTATGAGTTTGTAAAGCCCAAAGTAGGTGAGTATAACAATTTAAAGAGAGATATCAACAAGGTTATAGGTTATAAAGATGCCCAAATGATAGTAAACACAGTGAATGACCGTCGAGCTCACTATCCAAATTGCTCATTTGAGTTTAATTGTCAAGATAATGTTTTGGGTTGATGAAATGGAGAAGACATATTATGCTAAATTTGGTGATGTTATCTCGTTTGATGCGACTCTCCGAACAAACAAGCAAATTATTCTATCTACTTTTTTTATTGCTTATTCATATATGAATATTTTAACTTTTATGTTTCATGTTTAATTTTTATTGTTGAAATTATTCTAATAATATACTGTAATTGTATTCATACATGAATATTTTTATTTTTACTTATGAATACATCAAAAATTGACTTTAATGAACACTTTTTTTTGTGTGAGTTAGGTATCGAATGGTTTTTGTTCCATTTTATTGCTATTGACCATCAGAAAAAATCAGTTACTGTTGGAGCGGGTTTGCTAAGCAATGAAAGCATTGAGTCCTACTCTTGGTTGCTTAAAGCATTTCTTAAAACTCATGGGAAAGAACCAACACTTGTTTTAACCGATCAAGATTATGCAACAAAACAAGCTATTGAGAATGTTTTTCCTAATTCAAAGTGCTGATCATGTATGTAGCATTTAGTGAAGAAGTTGAAAAACAAGGTATTATTTTAATATATTTCAAATATGTTACATAGTATTTAGTTATTCATAGATGGATATACTAATTTTTTCAAATATTAGTTTATTAATTTATTAATATTTATTGATATTTTACTTATTCATATTTATTCATTTACGAATAAATATAGAAGTTTATATTATTTTTGTTTTAATACAGATATCAGATAATTTATTTACGAACACAGACTTTAGAAAAAGATACTTGAAGTTTGTTTGGGACATTAATATGAAACCTGATGTATGTGAGGTGAAATAGGGTTTGCTTACGAAGGAATTCAATCTGGAAGACACGAGATGGTTTAAAGACATGTTTACAAAACGTGATTCATGGATACCTGGATATTTTAATGATATTGCAATGTGTGGGTTGATGAAGACTATGTCGAGGTCAGAGAGTATGAATTCATTCTTTAATACCTACTTAGAAAGTGGTAATCTACTTTTGAATTTTATGATGAATTACGACACTGCCATTCAAAAGCAAATGAACACTCAACGAGAGCTTGATAAGGCATCAAAGAAAGCATCTTATAAAATACAAACACCTCGAGAAATAGAACTACAAGCATCAAAGGTTTATATAAATACATTATTTTTTGTGGTGCAAAAGGAAATATATAAAGCAAGTTTTTTATGTATATACTCGTATGTTGGTATTGAAGATGGGGGGGAAGTTTATATTGTGCAACACAACAATACTAAAATCAAATTTACAAACGAATTTAAGGTAATTTAATAGTTTTTTTTTATGAAAAACGTAATGTTTATATATATATATATATATATATATATATATATATATATATATATATATATATATATGAATACTTATATATGATTGTTCATATATGAGTATTAGTATATGAATGTAAATGTGTATTTTTTGTTTAAATTGTTTTTTCATTTTTTTATTATGTTTTTGTATCAGGTTGAAATAAAAGCTGAAGAGAAAGAAATAAATTGCAGTTGTGAACATTTCAAGCGTATGGGTGTTTTATGCAGACATGCTTTTACAATAATGATAAGATATGGTGTGAAAGAAATTCCTGAAAGGTACATTCTGAAAACATGGAGAAAGGATGTGATATCAAGAAATTATCGTTTTAGTTCTCGTCAATCTGATTCAAGGGATTGTGAGAATGTGAAGCTAGTCAATGATTCATATTATAATTTTGAATCATGTTTGGATATTATAAGAGATGACAAAAAGAAATTTGCTTTGTTTGCTGAGAAACAACAGATGCTGTTGAAGGAATTTGAGAGTGAGAGTGATTATACATCTGCTGGATTGAAAAGCAAGACGGATGGTGAAGTCGTATGCAAGCTTATAGGTGTTTCAATTCCTATTCCAAAAGAGATTAATATTCATTTTCCTCAAGTTCAAAGCAATAAAGGTTCTGGAATCAAGAAAAGAATTCCAAGTGTAGGTGAAGTAGTATATGAAAATTCTAAAAAAGAACATAGAATGAGTTCAGAATGTGGAAAAGGAGTTCCTCAGAATTTATGTACATGTCCAGTAAGAATTGTAGCTGCTCAATCGACAAAATACATTTAGGGTTTTTGTTTTTGTTTTTGTTTTGTTTTTTTTTTTTGTTTTTTTTTTTTTGTTTTTTTTTTTTAATGTTTTTTTCGTTTTATTAAGTTATGAATATATGTAGATAATAACCATAAACAATAATATTCATGTATAAATAATACACATTTATATTGATATGATAAATTGAGATTTGAAATATATGCTCTTTTAAAATGAATATATCATATTTATTTTTTAAATAAGTTATTAAATAAGTTATATTGATATGGTAAATTTATATGTGAAATACACATATTATTTGTAAATTATTCATAATTGAATACATAATATGTGGATTCATTTATAATTGAAGATGTTATTATTTACATATTAAAGGTGAATGAATATACAATGTTGGTATTCAATTATGAATAAACTTAAATAAAATTGAAAACTAGTATAAATAAATACAAATATGTGAACTTTGTTATACTAATAAATAAGTTATATTCATATCTAAACTTTTTTATGTTCGCATCATAACTTTGTTATACTAACATATTACTTCTAACTTAATCATAAATGAACATATCATATTCGTATTCATTTATGAATAAACATAAATAAACTTTGAAAATATTTGAATATAAAAAAATGACAGAAATAAGCTAAATTGTTTGTACTAATAAATAAGTTATATTCATATCTGAAATTTGTTATATTCATATATGAACTTTGTTATATTGACATATTACTCCTAACTTAATCATAAATGAATGTTTCATATTCATATTCATTTATGAATAAACAGAAATAAACTTTGAAAATATTTGAATATAAAAAAATGACAGAAATAAGCTAACTTGTTTGTACTAATAAATAAGTTATATTCATATCTGAAATTTGTTATATTCATATATGAACTTCGTTATACTGACATATTACTCCTAACTTAATCATAAATGAATATATCATATTCGTATTCATTTATGAATAAACAAAAATAAACTTTGAAAATAAAAAGATGACAAAAATAAGCAAACTTGTTTTTATTACATAATCATTCAACACAAGATAATAAAACATGTTCATAAGAATTTCACAAACTATTTAAACGATATTCAATAACATTTAACAAACCATCTAAAATTTGTTTCGCAGAATCATCTTACATGTACTTCAAATTCATTCATCTTCAACACAAACTGTTCTACAACATCACACTTCATCACAAGAAATCATCAATATTCTTTTAACCTTTTTTGAATTGTTTGCACATCCTTGTATGCATGATCAGTACGCACTTTGAATTCAACTTTTTGATATTTTTCAGCAAGATCCAACACCTTAGCCTTCAACATGTTAATTTCAGAAGTTAGCATTCGGTGTGAATACCTTTGCCTCAGCTTCTATAAAGTAGTTTTTTGAATTGCACTTTCTTTTTGAAGACCCGGTTTACATTTTGAGAGTGGTTGTCCCATATAGGTCTCCATATGTCTCATTGCAAAGACCCATCAATCAACTTTGTTTTTAATTGTTCTCTATGGCATTTCAAGTCGTTGGGGTGTGATACTTTCTTTTGAGATTGCATTTGCTCTTGGATGGTTTATTTCTTTAAAGTATCTCACAAACAAATTTTTCTAACCATTAAATAAAATAAAAGTTAGATATGTAATAAATTGGTTCTTTTATGATGTTGTGAATTGGGTACATACAAAAGGTTTCAATAGTACTCTGTATTTCCCTTCATAATCCCCCTCAACTGCACTGTTGTCTAGAATTTTAATTGATGGTTTCTTTAAGTTGAAGACAATCAAAAAAATATGAGAACTTCTAACAACTGGAAAGAATACCTATTTTTATGTATATAATGGTAAGTATTTTGTTGATAATATATATATATATATATATATATATGTGTGTGTGTGTGTGTGTGTGTGTGTGTGTGGATAAACAAGTTTAATTATCATACCACGTAAATATATTTTATGTTCAAGATTTTTTTGTACCCATCGGTACTGTCATGAAAGTTCTTCTTGAATTTTTCATATTTTCTTTCATCAGACAATGTTGAAGTTAGATAAGCATTCTGTAACCAATATAATTTTGAAGGATTAGTAAGTTGTTAATCATAAATGAATATATCATGTTAGTATAATAATCATAAGTATATACTAAATCATTTATTTTTGGTTTTTTATTCAAATATGAATACATAATCATATGTGAATTTCATTTGAATATACATAATTATATTAAAGAATACATCATATTGGTATAATGATATGTGAATTTTAGTTGTAAAAAATATAATATTCATAAATTAATGCACCATATTGGTGTATTCATTTGTCAATAAAGAAGAAATTAAGGTTAGAACATAAACTTACAGAAACTGCAACTTTCAAGAAGAGTCTGTATGGTGAATTTTCAAAATCCCTTTCCAGTTCTTGGTGGTTAAGTAAATCAGCCCAGGTGTCTAAAACTTCTCCAAAAATCTCTGTGCTTGCATATACACTTTCCATAATTGCTCTTTCTGTTATCTGACCATATTTTGTCTGGACAACCACATCTCTGCAAATATATAATCAAAATGTCATACACTATTATCTATATAATAATCATATATGAATGTCTATAAAATAAAGTTACTTACGATGTATTCCCTTGCAAGTTGAATAGCCACTCACATACAATACTCTCCTTATGTGTCAGTTTAGGTTTTGTGTCTATTATTCTGCATTTGAAAGGTGATTTGACAGCATCGGAAAACTTCTTCTTTCTTGCTTCACCCAGATCATGCTTTGATGGTCCTATTTCAGTAGGAATTGCTACAGAGATTGGTTTTGCATTAAGAACATTTTTGTTTGCTAATCTCATAACAAACTTGTGATGCTCGTCTTTGATTTGTTTCTTTGTAAGTGGTTTTTTTTGGTGAAGATTCATTAGATTTTTTACTTGAAGATTAATTTGAATCTTGACTGAGACCTAGACTAAAACTTGGATGAGTATCTACATGCCATGAGATTTATCATATAAATAGTTGTAAGTTAATTATATTATATATTTTATATTTTGAAATGTTTTTCCATATTGTTACCTCCTTCATTTCCTTTTGTCTTGTCAGCTTTTTATCTTTTTTTGTTTTCATTTTCTGACTTTTTCTTTCCTGAAAGATAAAGAAATTTGACTAAGTAATTCATTTGTGAATAAGTAATGTATTAATTTATGAATAAGTAATGCATACCATTATTTATGAATAAGTAATACTATATTTTTTATTTATTCGTATATTGTGTTATTTATTTGTGAATAATAGAACTTATTATATTCATTTATTAGTGAATCAACTATCTATCTCTATCTTCTGCATTTCCTTTCTCAATTTTTGTTTATTTATCTTCACCTCCATCTTTCATGTTCTTAGCTTCTACTCCTCCTTTATTTCCATGTTCAGAGTTTTCCTTGCCTGAAACATATACATCATATATAAATATATTATATTTTTTACTCATTTATATAGTGTATTATTCACTTATGAATAAACAATGTTATTAAAAAAATCAATATAAATATTGTAATATATTTTAAATCATTCATTTACTTGTATCATCTCCCTCTCTTTTTTCAACTTCTTTTCCTTCTTTATGTACACGTTCTGATTTTTCCTTTTCTACAAGATCCATTTAATGTTATATATTAAATATAACTAATTAATGCATTAATGAATAAATAATAAGTTGATAGTAACATACGTTGAATAACTTGACTGATTAGAGTATTAGTTTTACTTGTAGTCATTGGTGACCCTGGTCAAAATTTAATAAACAAAATTGTTATTGTGTATTAATATATATATATATATATATATATATATATATATATATATATATATATATATATATATATATATATATATAAAAGTAAGACAAAATTTACCTATATCAATATTATCCAAAATAGTTTTCATTTCAGGGTCATTCCAGATTGGGAGCTGATCCGTACACAACAATTTTTCTCTATACACAACAATTGGTGCTTTAAAATGTTATATTATACAACTATATAATGCATGAATTGTTGTGTATGGCAAAAAACGGTTGTGTACGAATCACTTCCCTTCCAGATTTCATCTTCTCGAGTATTTAAACTTGAAAATTTACCTATATCAATATTATCACAATGTTTTCAACAACTTTATCTAACAAATTTTCATTTTCAGTTTGTTGAATAGTCTCTTTATGATTATTTGTTTCTTCAGCATCACCATCTTTTTTCTCTTCATCATTGTCATTTTCATTGTTCTTTCCATCTTACTCTTTTACTTCACTTTCACCTACTTTTTGATTCTTATCTCTATCATTCTTTATTCCTTCATTCTCTATTTCATTTGAATCTCGCAAGTAATCCACTTCCAGTTGACTTCATCATTATCATTTTCTTCTTCACAATTTCCCTCTTCATCTTCATTTTCTTTTTGATCATTTGTTTTCTGACCCATTATTGGTGTCAAATTGATACCTTCAACTCCAGTTTCATTACTTGGAAATTCAAAAAGTGTTGTTCTTTCAGTTTCTTCTCCAACAATTTATTTGTCATATTTTCTTTGAAAATGCTAAAACTTTCATTTTCAGGGAATTTTGTTATTGCATTATTGAGCTTTGAATTCAACTTTTCCTTCATCCTCTCAAAACTATTAAGCATTTTAGATATTTTTGATTCATATGCCTATGTAAAAAAAGAAGTATGATTAGAGAGTAATATAATAATTTAATGTAATCACATATTATTAACATTGTCAAATTAATTACCTCAACAGAATGATCCTCATCTTTATCAGAATCATTGTCTTCGAGATCTGTATCTCCTTCATCTTGTTCATTAACAAATTCTTCATTTAATTCTCCAGTCCAAATCTACCTTCTGCTTGTTCAAATTTCTCTCGATATCTAATCTTTTCTGAACTCCAATAACAAATTGTTGGATGTTTACGTGTTACCGTTAAAGCTTTTGAGTGGATGTTATCAGCATCGAACAATTGCACATAAATGATAACTAATTGATATTCATATATGAATAAGTAATTCAAACCATTACTTATTCATACATGAATATATATATATATATATATATATATATATATATATATATATATATATATGAACAAGTAATATTATTTTTTAATTATTCATATATGAATAAGTAATGTAAAGCATTACATGTGAACAAGTATATTTTTCTTATTCATATATGAATATATGTACTATTTAGTTATGAATAATTAATATTATTAAAAATTGAGTATAAACATTATAATAACTTACCACCAAGAAAGCTGAAAGTCCAACAAAGTAGCTGTTATCTGAGTATGATATGTATAAGTTCTTTGTTCCAACAAAACAGTCTAAAACATAGCTGCACCAATATATGTTGTTGATATCTGTTTTTCTTGAAATATAACTCAAAGGAAACAGGTTGCATCTTCCCATTGATGTTGACTTGCAAAATATGTTGACAAAAAGAACTAAGAAGTTCAATTTGAAGTTGAAATTAGCTTTTGTGGTACTAACAATAACTTTTTTGATCGCATTCAATCAGATGATAGATCCTTCTTGAAACTGTTGCTTTCATTCATCATAACTAGTATCATCTTTTGGCCATTATTCAGTGGTTATCTGTGATTTTCATTTTTAGCAAACTTCCAAAACCCATAGATCTTACACACTCTTTTTTTTTGCTCAACCCAAGGATTATAGATAGTAATGACTCTGGTGAACATCTGTTTTTCATAGAGTAAAATTCCTTTACCACTGGTTTTCTTTTCTCTTTCTTGATTGGCGACTCCTTTTTTTTGCCTTCTTTTATGGACGACTACTTTCAAAATCAGATTCTAAATCATGTAGTTGTCGTTTTTAAGGAGTTTTCCTTTTTGATGGACTTTTTCTTCTTTGATGCTTTCTTTTCTTTGGTGTTTTTGTTTCTTTTTTATCTAGGAAATGAAAACATATTATATTTGAATAAGTTATTGATAAATGAATATGATATATGCTCATTGATTTATTAATATTTAATTATTACAAAAATATAACTAGTATATACAAATTTATTCATATATGAATATATTAGATATGATAGGAATTTTGTACCTTTCACATTTTTCGTCTTCAAATATGTTTCTATCATTGTTGTGGGGTTTTTATCTGAAATACAAATCTTTTTACCTTCATTAATTAGTGAGTAGAAGATAAATAGTTTTGGAATACATTTTACAAAGAAAATATTTTATATTCATAGATGAATAAATGAAGATAATATATATATATATATATATATATATATATATATATATATATATATATATATATATATATATTCATATGTGAAGATACTGAAGATCAATCACCAAATTCAAAAGAAAAATGTTCCAAAACAAAACAACATAAATATATGAATAATTGTTTCAATAACGATTAGCTTTTGAATACAAACAAAGCTAAGCCATATACTTTTATTATTATATGAATACAGGAATTCAATAGTTTTTTTTATTATAAAACATATCTAGATTATGATTGAATTATTCATATGTTAATAGAAGAAAATTATAGTTGGGATATATAAGTTATTCATAAATGAATATAACAGATGTATACATATTTATGTTGTTCCAAAACAAAACAACATAAAGGTATGAATACTTGTTTCCTTTCACATATGATTAGCTTTTGAATACAAACAAAGCTAAGCCACATATTATATATGAATACAAGAATTCAATTGTTTTTTTTCTAATATAAAACTTATACAGATTGAAGTATTCATATGTTAATAGAAGAAAAAATTATAGGTGGGATATACAAGTTATTTATTAATTATAGCAGGGATATAAAATATATGATATGTATTTTATACCTTTTTGATTTTTCTGCATTGATCATGTGTCTCTCATTGTTGGTGGGTCTTTATCGGAAATATTAGTCTTCTTACCTTCATTCAATAGTGAGTAGAAGATAAATGAGGTAGATATTCACAAATGAATATCTGAATAAAACATATATATTCATTTTCTTTTTCACATACAAATTTGTTTGTTATATTCATCTATGAATAGAACATATATAAGTCATGTTGTATTCATATTTGAATAATGTATATATGACAACAAGTTATGTTCTATTCATATGTGAATATAACATATATATTCACAAATGAATATTTGAATAAAACATATATATTCATGTTTTTTATTCACATATGAATATGTATGTTATATTCATATGTGAATAGAATATATATATATATATATATATATATATATATATATATATATATATATATATATATATATATATATATATATAGAAGTCATTTTCGTTGTATTCATATTTGAATAATGTATATATGACAACAAATTATGTTCTATTCATATATGAATATAACATACATATTCATAAATGAATATTTGAATAAAACATATATATTCATATTTTTTATTCACATATGAATTTGTATATTATATTCATATATTAATAAAACATATAGAAGTCATTTTTGTTGTATTCATATTTGAATAATGTATATATGACAACAAATTATGTTCTATTCATATGTGAATACAACATACATATTTACAAATGAATATTTGAATAAAACATATATATTCATGTTTTTTATTCACATATGAATATGTATGTTACATTAATATGTGAATAGAACATATATAAGTCATTTTTGTTGTATTCATATTTAAATAATGTATATATGATAACAAATTATGTTCTATTCATATATGAATATAACATACATATTCACAAACGAATATTTGAATAAAACATATATATTCATATTTTTTATTCACATATGAATTTGTATGTTATAATAATATGTAAATAAAACATAGAACTAATTACTGAAATAGTCCCTGTGGTTTGGATAAAGTTGCGCGTTTGGTCCCTATTTTTTGTTTTGCACTTGGACCATCCCCACGTTTTCTTTTTATTACCCGCCTGGTCCCTGGGTCCGTTAGTCGTCAATTCCAAACGTTAAGTCCCCCCCACGTGCTTCGCACATGAGGGGTATTTTCGTCATTTTATATAAAAAATCTATTAGAACACCCTAAACCATGATTCTCTCTATTTTCAAATACACCCTTTCTTCGTCTCTTTCATTTCCTCTTTTGAGAATAGTCGATCAACCCTAATGGAAAAAACTTGCAAGTGTGGTCAAGTTGGTGTGATACGAAGATCGACTACCAAGAAAAACCCTGGAAGACTTTTCTATTATTGTACTAGGAAGGTAAGGGAAATTTCTTCTGAAGTATATCTATATATCACATACCTTTAACACACAACAAATTACTCAAAATGTAGGGAGCAAAATGTGTTTTCATAGATTGGGTTGATGAGGACAACTTTAATGGTGAAAACTGAAAAAAGTATCTTCCCTGATTTGCAGAAGTTATTGGATGAGCTTCAACATGAGAATAGGGCCTTGAGGCTGTTATTAGTGTTCAGTTGGGTTTTTTTGTGTCAATTTTAATTTACAAGCTTTATTTTATGCTATCAATGTACTTATCTTTTGTTTCATCAGGGCAGTAATGTAATTGAATGACAATGTATGAATGACTAGAATTGTCTATTAGAATGCGATTTTCTTTTGCAATGGAATTGATTGTTTTATAATGGAATGGAATTTAGTGGTTTGTAATGGAATGGAATTGAGTGGTGTGTACTGGAATGCATATGACTGTTTTATAATGGAATGTAATGGAATTTAGTGGTTTGTAATGGAATGGAATTGAGTGGGTTGTACTGGAATGCAATTGACAGGTTTTCTATTGGAATTGAATTGAATTGGACAACAGGTCCCAAAAGTCATACCATAATTGTTCATAACACAGACACAAAACATAATGACAAATATAACAAACACAAAAGATCATAACACCATAATTAGTTCATAACACAGACATAAAATATGATAAGACAATCATAACTGAAGCAATACTTTTCCCTTGTCCTGCTTGAAATTCCATCACCTACACTTTGAGTTCCACATTGCTTACCACCACCTACACTTCGAGCTTTCTTCCCAACATTCCCTTTCTTGCTTGAAGTACCATCACCTGAACTTTGATCATTCTTCCCATCCTTCCCTTTCTTAATTGAAGAACCATCACCTACACTTTTAGCTTTGTTCCCAACGTTCCATTTCTTGCTTGAACTAGCATCACATGCACTTTGACCTCTGCATCTTCTTTTATTATGAACAAGTTTTTTGCATTTTGAACATGTCACACTCTTGTCCTTCCTTGATGCCCTACCACCCTTCACCATATCTTCTAATTCAACAGCTGACTTCTTTCTTTTCTTCCTTGGTCCAACAGCCTTATCAATTACCTTTTGGACACTCACAATCCTTAACATAAGGTACTCTCTAATGTACTCAAGCCATGTGATAATTGTTGGTCACGTGCTTTCTTAATTTGATTATTTATGGTCTCACACAAGTTATTCAGAAGCCCATCACAATGAGCCCTCCCTACAATATAAATAGAAAATTATGTGAGAAAGGGAATCATTTGGTAACAATTAAGCCAAAAATATAAAACAAACTTGTGAAGTCTTCCCTAGACCAATGTTGAGGTGGAATATTTTTGACCTATTCGTAGCAGTCATTGTTTAGCTTTCTTAACTTTTCCATAGCATGGTTGAATTCTTGTATTGTTGTTGTACTTGCACAGTTCCACAACATGTCCTGAAACACCTTTCCCCTCCACATTTTCTTCATGTTCTCATGAATGTGTCACAGACAAAACCTGTGTTCTGCACATGGATACAATGTACCAATTGCTTGCAACAAGCCCTGTACAAAAAGTAAACAATATTAGATGTAATCTATACAATGTACAATAAGAACCAAGTCCATTGAAATTACTTACCTTCTGTCTGTCAGATATAAAGATAAAGTTGGAATTAGCTTGCAAATCAATGTCATCACCCAAGAACCTTAAGAACCAAGTCCATAAATTTATATTCTCAGCCTCTATGACCGCATATGCCAAAGGATATGTACAATTATTTCCATCAAGATCGTAAACAGAGTGAAGGAGTTAGTAATTTAAATAAAATGGAATAAAATGACACAAGATATGTGTTTACATCTTACCACTACTGTGAGTATCATTCCAGGATAAGGCCCTTTCATAAAAGTCCCATCCAAACCAAGGTAATCTCTTTCACCAACTAGAAAACCTTTCTTTATGTAACGCCCGTAGATCCGGGCCAGTCAATTTAGAGGTAATAGGGGTCGAAAATGACTTTTCGACAAAAGATTATTAAGAATAAATAATGTCAACCAAGTTTTAGTATATGTTACAAGGTTTCCGTACATATAAATGGCGTCGAAATCCGAGTTATAACGAAGAAGTTATGACCCTTCGAAGTTTCGCGACGAAACCGACACGATACAGGGAGGCGTAAATAATGAATTTACGATAGAGCGAGATTTAGCCTTAGTGTTCTAAATGAAAGTTGTAGTATATGTTAAACGGATAGTGTGCATAAAAAGAACATCCAAATCTGACTTCGTATGAGGAAGTTATGATTTTTCTAAGATTTAGCACAACAGTGCACAACCCGAAATCTGAATTTTAGATCGGTCGATTTTTAGCCAAAATAATCTAAACGATAAATGAATATATCGTTAATAGGAGTTAAACGATAAAAAGACAGTCGAAAACGGAGCTTGTATGCGAAAGTTATGGACGCAACTTAGTCTCTACTTTTCGAGCGCGGCGAATTCGATACAATTTTGTAAATCCGAGATAGAATGAGAATTAGCCAACGAGGTCTAAATGAGAGTTGAAGATCTCTTTAATAGGAACTCAACGGTAAAAAGACAGAGAAAAACGGAGCTCGTATGCGAAAGTTATGGACGAAGCTTAGTCTCTACTTTTTGAGCGCGACGAATTCGTTACAGTTTTGTAAATCCGAGATAGAATGAGAATTAGCCAACGAGGTCTAAATGAAAGTTGAAGATCTCATTAATAGGAACTCAACAGTAAAAAGACAGACAAAAACGGAGCTCGTATGCAAAAGTTACGGATGAGGCTTGAAGACTACTTTACTATACAATTCCTATAAATAAGAGATGAACTCTTCATAATTTCCTCACACCTTCAAACCTTTCTTTCTCTCTCTAACTTCTCTCTAACCTCCCTAAACCCCTCCCAAGTCTAGGGAACCTCCCTATCACAAGAAGAAAACCCCGGAGCGCCTGACGACTCCAAGAAGAAAAGCTTTCGGCTCGGAAACGCTGTTCCAGCGAAGCCCGGTTTTCAATAAAAACCCGTTGTAAGTGAGTTACGCCTATACTATATTTAATATAGCTTTTATTTAATTATAGTAACATTATTAGAACCTTAAAATAATTATTTGGTCTATTATTATGAGTTATATTGAGTGTTATTTAACGCTTATATAATAGTAATAATAGCTAGACTATTAATTAGTCGCGATTAGCGTTAAAACTAAACTCTAGTGGTATTAATACTAGGTTTTGGTCAAGGAAAAATTGTTTTGAGATAACGAAGTGCTGTTCAAGTACCGAGTCACCACCTAATCAAGTGAGTGCATAGTTACTTTCAGCTTACACATAGATATGAAGTATTTTATATAAATTACGTGCTATGTGTGCATATTATCTGAATACTTGCTATCTATGTTGGATGAACGTTTTATACATGTTTTCAATGATTTAAACTGTATATGTATTTTGTATCTACAAAATGTGTTGGGTAAAACCTGGGTAGATGTAATAGTTGCTATGTGACAAAATAAAATAATGAGAGGCCTCGTTATAGATGTTATTAATGATCCAGTCATCTAGCAGAGTATAGATGACGACCACAAACTATTCTAGACAGTGGAGTGGAACACTAGCAGGCTCGCAACCTGTAGGTGTTTATTTGAACTGTGTGCTCACCAGATGTACTCCATCCCCCACATGGTTGCCTTAAGGCCATTTATTACTGAGGAATCCCCTTAGCAGTAGTTTCCATCCCGATGATAGTCCTTAGACTAGGTCCCTTGTGTTAGGTGTTTTAGGGACGTAAAGTGAGGATAACGGGAACGGGTAATCGGGTTTGTTTGGTTTGATAAAGCTAATAACTTATTTATTGTGGGTTGAAAACCATATGTGCTCACCAGGCTCCCAAGCCTGACCCACTCAGTTTCTTGTATTACAGGTAATGGCGCATGAGCATAAATGTGATGTATTGGGATGAGAGATTATTGGATTTTAGGCCTGTAAATACGGAATAATGTAGTAAGGCCTATGCTGTATTGTTCATGCTTATGATTTGTATCGAACATGACATCCCGAGTCTTTTTAAATGAAATACATTTATACGGAAATACTTTTGATAAATCTTTATCATATTTTGTTTTGGGATAAATTCCGCAACACTTTTATTTAAAATATTACTCTGATTTTTAAACAAAGCATAAACAAAATCGGTCTTTTCTGGCCGTGAAAATGGGGATGTCACACTTTAATGGCCCTAGACAGATGTAGATCCGTTTGAAAGTTCTAGTCTCAGAAGCTGGGTTTGGCTCACTTTCGACCTCTATCTTAACTGTTGTTCGTGGGTTTCGAGTGCGAAGTCCTTGAACATAGTCTCGTAGTGTAGTATATTTCCCTGCATAATCGCCCCTTACTTGATTAAATGCTTATATTTTAGCCCTAAATACCTTCATCTTCGAAATATCTACCTGGTATTCACGTTGAAGTTGTTCTCGTAAAGCTCGTGTAGGGACTGTAGGATTACTTTCAATTTGCTACACTATTTTCTTTGCCAAAAACTTGTAGGTACAAGCTTTCACATTCGTTGTTTGTAGACATCTATGCTCTTTTTCGTAGGTCTTTATCTCCCAGTCAACATCTTGTTCCCACTTGCTAGCATAAAGTACCCATAGACATTTGTTTTCTTCACTTTCTTTATTGCTTTGACTGGGCTTACATGAATCAAGTTGACCAAGGTCTGGGATAGTACCTTTACAAATTGCTCTCACTCTATTTTTGTCATTTTTTGTGAAGTCTATTTCCCTCCTTATCTCCACAACATGTTGTCTTATTGCATTTTTCAATTCTTCAGATGAGGTGAATTTTTGGTACACATAGAATGGATCACTAACTCTTGCTTCAATGTTTTCCATTGCCCTTCAGATTGCCTTAATTGATTTTCTTCTCTTGTTGCTCCCACCTTCATCATATGATGACTCATATAAGAATACCTCGTTGTTTACAACCTTAATATCATCAATTTCCCTTGTTTATGTTTCCTTGACATTTGACCCTCCAAGATCACCCACCCACTCTATATCTTCATCAATATTTAACAAAAACTCATTCATGTCTATCACATGTTCATCTAGGAGGTTATCTAAGTCTACTAAAAACTCACTATCATCACTATCACCACTATCACCACTATCATCAACATCATCTCTATTGTCACTTTCATGATTAATCCCTCTAGGTTCTTCATTTAGAATTTCATCAAATTCATCAAATATACCTTGTGTTTCACATTGGGCATCAATTTGGTGACTTTCAGTTTCTTTTGTTAGCACAACATCTGGTTTACTTGATCCAATACAATCCACTGTTTCAGTTTCCTTCCATTCCAAAAATAGCCTTCTACTACATGAAGGTTGATCAACGATTTCTTCTATCCTAACTTTACTATGGGTAGATGACATTGTATATGTATGCAACACAGTTTTACCATGTTCAACATAAACTTCAATCAGTTTATGTTTACCCACGTATGTACCCAAATGGTTAATGTCACTGTCACTAGCCAATTCAAACAACCCAAAGTCCAAATCTGAAAAGGGTCTTTTGAAGTGGTAATAAAGCAACTTACCCTCCTCAAGACAGCCTAGGGTCTCCATCATCTCATCAATATCGTGTACACAAAACTCATCAATGTCCAATAGATCAACGTATCTTTCTTTTCCCTTGACGCACCTCCTTCCAGGAAAGTTCGTAAACTCTCCACCATAGAATAATCTAATGGAGAAGATAGTCGGATGACCAACTGTAAAAGAGAAAGCTTCAACTTATTAGCTTGAAATTTGTAAGTGATAAATTTAACTTTTGAAAATAGGGGGTTACCGTAATGTTTTTCAACGTCTATTTCTTCCATGTTCGCTCTAATCCTCCAACCCACCATTGTTGCTTCGATGATTCTTGTAAAATTTTGAGGAGTTAGGGTTTCTACTCGATTTTGATATAGATTAAGTGAGAGAGAGTGTGCGTGTAAGAGGGAGGTGATCGTAAAATGATCGGAATGAAGAAACGATTGACATTGCATTTAGGCGCCGTGTATAAATGATGAAAATACCCCTCATGTGCGAAGCACGTGGGGGGACTTAACATTTAGGATTGACGACTAACGGACCTAGGACCAGACGGGTAATAAAAAGAAAACGTGGGGATAGTCTGAGTGCAAAACAAAATATAGGGACAAAACACGCAACTTTAGCCAAAGCACATGGACTATTTCAGTAATTTGTTCTAAAACATATATAAGTCATTGTTGTTGTATTCATATATGAATATTAGTTTTGCTTGTGTTCACAAGTAAACAAAACATATCAAAACAAAATTATCTTAAGTATGATCATTTTCTGTTGTATTTTTAAGTAAAATGTCATCTATGTTAATCAGATCTAAAAGGAATAACTATTTTATTTACCTTTTTGATTTGTTTTTGTTTTTCGTTTATATGTATGCTTCACTGTAAGTAGTTAATATTAGAAAAACATAAGCGAAATGTGAAGTAACGTTTATATTCTGACAGAAATATAAAAAATGAAGAGAAGATGATATAATGGTTATAGATTTGATACCAATTAAGATTTTCAACCTACTAAATATATAATTGTAATATGTGTATTGAATAGTAAGCATAAGTTGATTGTACATGATGTAGTAGGTTTGATACCTCTTAAATTTCAAGAAAATGTCTAATATATATATATATATATATATATATATATATATATATATATATATATATATATATATATATATATATATATATATATATATATATATATATATATATATATATATATATATATATATATATATATATATATATATATATATATATATATATATATATATATATATATATATATGAACGGTCGGATGTTTTGAAAGTGTTGGGAATAAAGTTCCTATTTTATATAGTATAAGTAAAATGTACTTAATTAAACCAACAAGGATGATCCCTTTGCAAACACAAAAATGATTTATTTGCGTACTTGGATGCCCTAACATCTTTGAAAAAATAATACAACACTTCCTCTAGTTTAAATTAACAATTAAGTATTTTTAAAGTATAACTTGTTACTTAATATCGTTTTTGAAGGAACAATGTGATTTCGACCACCGTAAAAGTAAAAGAACGAGCCGCTAGATTTCATTTGTTACAATTACATCAAGTAGGATTTCAACAAAAAGAAGCATGTATTAGTAAACCAAGTCATCAAAAAATTTGACGAGTTCAAAGCAAACCACACATTAGCCTAGTTTGGCTTGTGTCGCAACATAGACTAAATCACATAGTGCTTTAAGTGAACAGACTCTATATGAAGTCAACAAGGCCATATTGTCATTTATATTTTCCTTGGACAGTTGTTCATTGCTTCTTGGATTTGTATGAATAAACCTTTTAAATTTCAATCTAATGCAAATGGAAACTCAAGCTTCGGAAATATGTAACTAGATTGGATCCAAGGGGGGGCCCTTCATAGCTAGAGCCTTAAACTGTTTATGCAGAAGGGACGACCATTTTATGATACTTGTAGATTATACTATATATAACTATTTAGTAAGGTGTTAGTACATTTGATGAATTGATGTAGTTTTCATAGAATAGAAGTCCCATTGTAATTAATGCATTGATCCTTATGTTTTGTGGGATCCTTATGTTTTGTAGTGTGTTCCAATTGAATAAACGGGAGTTCAAAGAGGACCGAGTCAAGCACATGGGAATAAGTGGAAATGTTCTGCAATCGTCAAAAGCCATGCAAATTTAGAATAAATAATATTAAAAATAGAGAATAATCAAATAATAATTGGCAACATGATTAGCATGATACGATGATCTTCTCGGTCGGCAATGTTTACGGTGAGTTTTGTTCTCTAATTAACGAACATAACGCAGTCAGGAGGAGAGAGAATCTTACAGTGTTGTTGCATTGTAGCAAACCATAACTGATACTTTCTAGATGTTGTATGCCTAATGTCTCTTTAATGTTTTATTTTATAATAAATTAATAAATCGCACTATTATATGTGATGTAGATGAATTAATGTCTTAGCTATGGAACTGAATTATTATATTCCTGGTACAATTTTTAAATATCATATATATTTTTTATAAACTTTTAAAATATTAGAGTTGTCGAATTTTTTTTTTAAATGTTATAAAGCCTTTAAATCCTTATTTGTATATTGACTATTAAAGTTTTTCCATAAATTTAAATTTAAAATATTATCTACACAATTTACTGTTACTACAAGAAATCGTGTCATTGCCGGTAAAAGTGTTGCCCACAACTCTTAGAAAACCACAATCCATGTCTGCTCTGCCAAACCTTGTCCCTTCGATTTGTCTACGATCCAAAGGATGGGGTCATCTGTGTCGTTTAATCAATAACTGTGACACCAATACCGGCGACAGTGTCACCGCTACTAATCGAAAAATAACCTGCGAATTTTTCCCTCTTTCACTGTCGCCACTATTTTCTAATTATCGCTGCTATTAATCTGCCGTCACCACTATTAACCGTCGTCGATACTGCCTCTCCCAGATACAATACACCGATGTTCGATTGATTCAACCAACAACACAGACGAAGGTCACTGTGAAGCTTCCCCAAACTACCCCACTAATATTACCGACGACCGCTAGTATGATGAGGTTGTATTTTCCGTCGACTAAGGCGCAATTCCGACGACTGAGGGTTAATTCCTTCCTCATTTCTTATTTTCTTTCTCTTTTAATGTCAATTTAAAGGTTATTGTTGATTAATTGCAAAAAATCTTTAATTTCACTTTTTTTTAATTGTTGGATAGACTATTACCACTACCACCGCACCACTTTGTTGATTTCGGCCACCGCAGTTCTGTCTCCTTTAATTTTGAGACTATTTTCAAACTTTGTTTATTTTTGTCTATTATGTAAAAATTAGTCATATGTGTGTATATTTGGTATATACCTATGAGTACTTGTATGGTATATGTATGTGGACGTATATATAATGTGTATTTGTATGTATGAAAACTTGAATGTGGAATATTGTGTGTGTAGACACACTATATATATATATATATATATATATATATATATATATATATATATATATATATATATATATATATATATATATATATATATATATATATATATATATATAATGCGTATTTCAATGTACCAAATGTGGATTGTATGTATGTATGAAATTAATGTGAAATGTAAATTAATTTATATACATGAATTTTATATTTTAAAGTTCTCATTTTGCTCAAAATGAAATTTTGAATAATCTTCGTTGATTAAACTATTCAAACTTTTGGCAAGTATTAATGATGTATTTATGCATAATTAATTTGTACAAAAAGCTTTATAACTTCTATCTCTTAAAATTAACGATATGACTAAAAGGCTTTATATATATATATATATATATATATATATATATATATATATATATATATATATATATATATATATATATATATATATATATTATTAAGTTAATCTATGACATTTGGGACGGATTGAGTTGAAAGTTCGTTACACGGGTTTAATTGAAAGTCATGAACTTATATATATATATATATATATATATATATATATATATATATATATATATATATATATATATATATATATATATATATATATAGTTATATAGTTATTCAAATAAAGCTACTTTGTGACCTTTGAGGTTCGGGCAAGTAGACCCGAGGGATTTCTTTAAATCTGGTCTTGATGTGTTGGTTGGAAGCCTATTACATGGATTTCAAATAAAGTCATGATCTTTATTTGTAGTAGAATATAATTAGATGTTATGTATATATAATTATATTTATATTCATTATAGTTCAATTGAATAGTATGCGTCATTGTATATATGAAGTTAGGAAAAATACTTAGCTGCCGAAAAGATTCCCTTGGACTTGGACTTGACCTTACGACATTAGGAGTGACTATTAACTACTTTGACTGGTGTAAGTGGTTTGAAATATGTAACCAATCTGGGTAAATTTTATGGAACTTTTAGAAAATATTTGTTTTAGTATAAGATTTTTGTTAATAAACAAATAGCTGGAGTCGATCATTGTCATATTTTGTGAAATAAATATGGTTGAGCATATCTTTCATCACATGTGTTTTCACAAGAGTAAGACCATAATATCTTCCATGTGCTGACTCAATTCTAGGTGAACAAGTGTTGTGACTTTGGACTCTCTTGAGTTGCATTAGGGAGTGGCCAAAAGTTTTTTTTTTTACTGTTATATAATATTGTGTGACTAATGCCAAGTTGACTCAAGGCACGACAGGTACATTCTGAACTATGCTAAAAAAATAAGGTTAATTGTGATGGATTACTTTTATGTTTGTCTTGGTTATTGCATTAAGTTTCAACAGTTTGGATTTTGATTTTATTTGTCTTCTTCGTTCTTTTGTTCTCTCCGGTCTAAACTTTTCTTGTTCTTTCTTGGGGACAAGAAAAGTACAAACTTGGGGAGATTTGTTAGGTGGATTTCATGCAACCATTTTGTAGTTTTAATTCATAAAATGTGCATTGGATTAAGCTAAAGTCATGCATTTTTACATGTTTATCGGGATTTTCATTGACATTATTTCACTCACACACTTTTGTGATATTCCAGGGACTTATGGGGTTGGATCTTGTTTACGGAGATAAATAAGAGATGTAGACAAAGTTTCAGAACTTGCAGAGCATCGAAGATGAAGATATTGAAGAATTAAAGATTTTGGCAATGCAGGAGATTACACGACCATGTAAACTATAGCCTTTTTTTACATGGGTTATGTAAACAAAGATTCTTTAGCAACGCACTTTGAAGGCCCAACCAACATAAGTAGTTTACTTTTGTAATTACATGGGCCTTGTAAACGGTAGTGTTAATTTACACGGGCCGTGTAAATGATAGTGTTGATTTACAAAGGCCGTGTAAACGTGGTTGTGGGTTAAAAAACATTTTTACTTCTCTCTTAGAAGGTGTAACCGATTTCATACTTGGTTTTGTCAATTTTAGGAGCTTTGTGGGTGATTTTCTGGAGTATTTTGGAGTCAATAAACACTTGGAAACACTTGGATTTTATTTGGATTTCTTCTTGTCAGAACTTTAAATTCATTTTCTAGATTTGTGTTCTTGTTCTAGTCCTGTGTGGCTAGAACCCTAAACTCTCCAACTTTATGTCTTGACATTAGGGAATGATTTCAATCATGTGACTTGATGTTTGTTTTGATTTTTATCTAGTGAAGTTGCTTTTACTTCACATGAATGTTTGATTTAATTGTGATTCTTATTGTCCATTTGAATTAGGGTTAGGTCATTCAAGTTATCTAATTGAAAAATCCGTAATTGTTTTGTAAATTGGAGGAGGTAATAAGAACTAAATAGATTTCTATTAAATGAATTTAGTTTAAATCTTATTCACACGTTCTTATGCTCCCGAGCTTGTGAGGAGTACTAAATGTTGTTGGGAACATTCACATAAAGTTTAATGAAATCTTTCAACCTAACTCTAAGAGTTTGTTTAGCATTTCCAAGTACCAACTTAGATAAAATTCAACAAATATCATTTCATCCATGGAATCACATTACTAATTTGACTTGCATAGAGTTGGAGTCCTTACAAATCTTGAATTTATCTTATTTAATCAATTATTCACCTATTACATTAGCTCTTTACTTAAATCAGTGCATATAAACCCATCCACTTTTGTGACCACATTTGTACCTTAAGCAAAAAGGGTATAAACATTCGTTTTGTGTCTCTATGGATCAACCGTGCTTATCTTGTATGACAATTCTAGTGCAAAGTAACAGTGTTCTTGGAGTCATTTTTACCCCTTTATTTGTTGGGTTTGACATGCCTAACATATATTAATAAATCATTTATTTCAATATCTAATTAATTTAGTAATCAAATAATAAACTAAAAAATTATCTTCTCTTTCCAAATGCAATTCTTTTCAGTTCCTAGTTCTGATGGCAACCCAAAAAGGACTTCTCTTCTAATTCAAGAATATACCAATTTAGTTATTGGATTAGATACCCTAATCTAACAGTCTCTAACTTGGATAAGCATGTAACTACAATTTCATGTATAGAACTTGAAGTAAACAACCAACTATGCTTTCCTAAGCCATTGCCATACTCTGATTCAAATTAGCCGTTAGCCCTAAGATAAGTGATCAACAATTCCTTCGTTCTCCAAGATATCGTATGGACATAAGACATGGATCATAATCAATCTCATTGTCCAATATTTTGTTTTTCAATTTCCCGATTTGTAAATAGTTTATTTGACTTCAATTGAATAGATCAAATAGTCTTCGCTGGTCCCAATACTTATAATGTCAAGATCATATCATTGAGGGGCCCAAAGATATCACTTTTCCTGTTAGGGCAAAAGGAATGAATAAACTTTGACTACATAATTGTAACCTTTTCTCACCAAATCATATATGATACTACGTTGTATAAAATCAAGCTACTAATCAATCTACATAACACCGATACACAACCGATTCTCAAATTACATCTTGTGTATCTCCGTTTGAAAAAAAACATATTATTATCTTAGAATTACTCGTGACATGATCCATGAAGTATTCTCTAATCGTGGGTTTATCCAATACTTAAGATAACTATTTTCAAAGTACTCACGAATATTGTAGCAATTCCAATTTCAATGTCTTAACCTATATTGACAATGTACAGTCAGTTCATAACAGTCTTCATTCACTACTTACATCCAAAAGTATGAACGACTGTGGAAATTTGAATAATTTTATATTACCTGGGAAGTATAAGCATGCAAAGGAAACACAAGCACGATACTCATAAATAATTTTCTATTATTCATTCACCAAATCAATTATATTTATTTTGCTACAAGTTTCATATATCACCTAACTACTAAAACTAATATCATCTCTTAATCATATTCTCCTAGCATTCTAGTAATGTTTGACTCTGCTTAGAGCCTTTGTGAAAGGATCCGCCACACTATCCTTAGATGATACTCTCTTCACTAGAAGGTATCCTTATCCTGCCTGATGTTGAATATAATGGTATTTTCTGTCACTATGATTGGATCTGCCATGATCCTTTGGTAATTTTGTCAAAGCAACCATTCCTTCACTATCATATTAGAGTCCCATTGGTTCCTCTTTAACTCACAAGTGGAATCATCTATTGTGTCTTGCTTGGAACTCTTCTAAGTAACTAATCCGCCATTTATATAAGAACACCTAGCCAGACTATGAACAAAAGTTGTCTCGATCTGTTTGAAAGTTGGCATCAATATAACCCGTCACTCTCAACATATTACTGTCGCCTAGAACTAGGAACATGTCTTTTGTTCTCTACAAATACTTAATTATATTCTTCACCTGAATCCAAACCACTATACCAGGATTCCCTAAAATCGACTAACCATTCTGAAAGCATAAGATACATCAGGGGGAGTACATCTCATTGCATACATCATCAATCCTACCACTGAAGTATATGGTACTCGACTCTTGTTAGCTATCTCTTCATCATTACTGGTACATTAAGCCTTACTCAACTTGATAGTACTATAAATTGGAAATTCTCCTTTGTTTGAATTCTCCATACTGAAACGCTTCAATATTTTATCCAAATATGTACTATGGCTAAGACCAATAAGATGATTCTTTCTATCTAGATGAATCCATATTCCTATAATATTGGTTGCTTCCCCTAGATCCTTCATAGAAAAACTCTTTCCAAGCAAACAAACACATAACTTCTTGAAAAGTTGGAACATTGGTTCCTATAAGGAGTATGTCACCAATATACAACATTAGTAAAGTTACTATACTCCCACTAGTTTGACATATACACATGACTCATCTTTTCTTCTAGAGAACCCAAACTCTTTGAATTTCTCATAGAAGAAAAGATTCAAGTTGCGAGATGCTTATTTCACTCCATAAATGATTTCTTAAGCTTACACACTCTATCAGGAAATTTCGCATGTACAAAACCCTCTCGCTAACTCATGTAGATGTCCTCAGTCAACTTCCCATTAAGTAAGGCACTTTTAACATTCATCTTCTAAATTTCATATTCATGAAATGCAACTATAGCAAGCATAAACTTGTTATATTTTATTTTAGCTATCGGTGAAAAGGTCTAACCATAGTTAATCCCTGGATTTTTGTAAATCATTTTGCAACCAACCTAGCTTTTAAAGTGTGTACATACCCATCCATGTCGGTCTACTTCTTGAAGATCCATTTACACTCGACTGTCTTTTGGCCAGGTACATGATCAGCCTAGTTCCATACTTGGTTATCATATAGTGATTGAATCTCACTCTCAATTGCCTCCTTCCATTTAGCAGCCTCAGGGCCTGTCATCCCCTCCTTTTAGTTAGCATGTTCATCAATATTTATGAGTGTATGATCACTAACAAACGTATCACCATATATAGTAATATGGAAACAATAGAACTGTGGTGGCATGATAACACTACTCGATCGAAGAAAGTGTAATGACTTGTCAACTTGTAACACCAAGATTTCCAAAAACAAAATTTTCATTTAAATAATCAATTTAATATTAAAAACACTTGTTTAAAATCTTATTCACATTCGAATTACAAAACATAGTTTCATTTTCATTATAATAGAAGACCAGGATCCTCCAAAACACAACTCTTGCTTCGGTGTGTACAATCGAACCGTTGCCATCCCGCGTTACTGTAAGAACCTGAAACAACATAACATAAACAACGTAAGCACGAAGCTTAGTGAGTTCCCCAATATACCTTACGCACATACGCCTTTCCAGGCCCGACCTTCCGGTCCATGTGTCTCAGGGGACTTCCGTCCCTGCTGGGTAAACCTTCCGGCCTTACCCACGCCGACCTTCCGGTCCATCACACATCCTCCGGTCCATGTGTCTCAGGGGACTTCCGTCCCTGCTGGGTAAACCTTCCGGCCTTACCCACGCCGACCTTCCGGTCCATCACACATCATATCGCCTTCCGGCCCATAATACATAGCACATATAACATATAACATACCACATATAGCATACATATCACATATCATATCCGACCTTCCGGTCACACAGTCAAACCCCTTCCGGGTACAGTATAGTGAGAAGACTCACCTCGCGGACACTAGAAGATAGCAACTCCTAAAGTCCCTTGCACTTGATACTCCGAGCTACAAGCTCCCTGTAACATCATATATCCCTTATCAATACTTCTATCTTCCACGTTAACTGACCCTAAGAAATCACACCAGTCAACTCTGGTCAACTGTCCATTGTCAGCTCGACTGGACTCGGCGAGTTCCCTGGCGACTCGGCGAGTCTAGTCGTCCTCACCAATTCCTGCAGAATCCCTTTCTACTCGTCGAGTATCCCTCTTGACTCGACGAGGTCCTCGTGGAAGAATCGCGGGGCCACCCCGACTCTACTCGCCGAGTCTGATGAACAACTCGGCGAGTCCCAGTAAATCTTCAAGCTACTCGCCGAGTCTGAAGAACAACTCGGCGAGTCCATGCCATGCAGACGAGTAACTGCTTCCTGAAATACGTATGGTCCCGAAATACACAATCATGGGACCTTCTGGACCTCTAATCATCCTATTACTGGGTTACAAACACTTGGGTAACAACATAATAATTCCTCTAATCACCAAATGGGTTTCACAAACCCTAATCCCATAACACATCAACATAGCAGAGGATAATTCGAGTTCTTACCCGAATAATGAATCCTCTGTGTCCCCAATCCTCAGAATGTGACTCCCTTGCTGCTCCTTTAGCCAATCCCTTCTCTTCCTTGCACAACAATTCTTCCAAGATCAACAATGGCCCTAAGACTTTGCTCCAGATGCACCCACTCGATTTAGGGTTCTTCCCAGAAGGCTAAACTGAACAATGATGGCCAATGAGTGCCTCTTATACGCCCCAACCTGAACGGTTAGGGTTTTTCGCTAACAGCGTCGACTCGCCGAGTCCATATCGGACTCGTCGAGTCCAGTCGCGAACCCACGACCCGGTCTGCGATCCTACTCGGCGAGTCAAGGCTCCAACTCGCCGAGTCCCTTCTTGAAACACCCCCAAATCATAATTATATTAATATTTGAAATTCCGGGCTGTTACACAACTGGTTCAATTAGAATTTATTCCTTAGGTTGAGTCCTAGTGTTGTCAGAGGTGCCTTCATTAGATTACTCTTGAAGACTCATCTTCGAGCTACAAAAACCATATTATCAATAGGTCTGTAGAACAAGTACTAAAAGCAATTTTGTGGGTAGCCAATGAAATAAGACTTCTCAACTCTGGGTTCGAGTTTTTTGTGACGTCTTACGAGTACTTCACAACCTTAGAACATGATATGTGCGAGCGAGGGATCTTGCTCTTACTGTATCTCATGAGGTGTTTTGACAACCTTATTTTTTTGAATAAGATTCACGATATCGGCGGCTGTCTCTAAGTCATACCCCCATCAATGAGTGGGAATAGAAGCTCGATTCATCATGGTTAGAACCATATCTATTACAGTTCGATTACACCTCTCAACCACACTATTAAGTTGTGGTGTTCTCGGAGGAATCAATTGTGAAACAATTCCACATTCATTGAGATAGTTATGGAACTCGATACTAAGATACTCATCACCTGTGTCAGATCTACGCAACATTATCTTCCTGCCCAATTGATTCTCGACTTTGTGCTTAAACTCTTTGAACTTTTCAAAGGTTTCTAATTTATGCTTCAACATGTAGATATAACTAAATCTGTTATAATCATCCTTAAACGTCATCTAATATTGATTATCTTCTCTTGTAGTGGATCTAAATGGGCCACACACATATGTGTGGATGAGGACCAATAACCCTTCACATCTTTCACATGTTCCAGTGAAAGGTGTTTTGTCATCTTGCACAAGAGATAAGATTCACATTCATCATTTGTCCTAAGATCAAAGGATTCCAACACTCCATCCTTGAGGATTTGGGTGATGTGTTTCTTGTTTTTGTGCCAAGGCGATAATGCTACAAACATGCCTTGACCACACCATGAAACAAATCAATATGAAACACGTTATTGCCTAAGTTATCAACTGTGACATCCCCAAATTCACAGCCAGAAAAGACAGATTTGGTTATGCTCTGTTTTATAAAATTAGAGTAATCCTTTGATTAAAAGAGTTGCGGAATTCGTTCGCAAAACAAAATATGATAAAATTTATCAAAAAATTTCTCAAAGAGATTGTATTTTCATTAAATAATAAAACCTCGGGATGTCATGTTCCGATAAAGACCAAAAGCATAAACAGTAAAATTTGACCTTACAATAAATATTTACAACTACTGGTCTATTATCCAAAATCTCTCTTCAAGTCCACAAACTTATACTCTTGTGCCATTACCAGTAATGCAAAGAAAACTGAGTGGGTCAGGCTTGGGAGCCTGGTGAGCATATAGGGTTTTCGACCCACAATAATATAATTATCACATTCAATCATCAATCAATTAATCCAAATTACCCATCCCCATTATCTCCTTTATTTCATAAGGATTTACCCTGACAATTTGATCCTTTATTCATTTATTCCTAAGGATTGACCGAAGGAATTGCCAAAAAGTCCACCACTGCCAGGGTTGTCAAATTACAACCGGTAAACACTTAGTTCAACATAATTAACGAACACCTAGTTCTAACATTCCTAGTGAACACTCAATTCAAAACATTTGGTGAATACTTAATTCTAAAACACTTAGTGAAGACACTCTGTTCAACAACACCAAGTGAACACATCTAGTTCAACAATACTTAATGAACATAATACTCTAATGAACACATAGTTCAAAAATACCTGATAAAAACATATTTCAAAACATCTATTAAACATTTATTTCGAAAATACCTGATGAACACATAAGTTCAAAACATCTAGTCAACACTTAGCTCAATTATACTTAATGAACACGTTGAGTTCAAACACCAAATGAACACATAGAGTTCAAAATACTTAATGAACACATTGAGTTCAAAAACACCAAGTGAACACATAGAGTTCAGAAATACCTAATGAGCACATTGAGTTCAAAAATACTTATTATTTCGTCTCACATCAACTATTTCATCTACCCATGTTCTACCCAACATACTTGTAGATGCAAACACATATACAGTTTAAATCTTTTAAAATCTGTATAAAACATTATTTCAACATCCACCTCAAGTAAACAAACAATGTATAAACACATACCACGTACTTCATAAGAAATACTCCACATCTATGTGTTAGAAGAAAGTAACTACACACTCACTTGATCAGAAGATGATCGGAAAACACTACGACTCTAAGAGTAGTATTCTTCGGTGAAACCGGGATGCTTTCTTGAAAACTGGGCCTCTCGCGAGCAGAGTTTCGGTTCAAAAACTTTACTTATCGGGACCTTCGGGGCTTCGGGACTCGCTTCGGGTGTCGGGATTGATATCGGGGCTTCGGGGGAAAAACTTGTTAAGAAATAGGAAGTATAAGGGGTGGAAGATAGAAATTGAGCAACAAACCCCGGCTGCCCTCGCACCCCTTTATATAGGATCTGATCCTCGGACTACGTTGGGCGTACTAAGGCCCTTACGTTGGGCGTAGTTCGGATAGGTGAACCAGGTGGCGAAATCTCAGTGGTGCTACGCGGCCCTCTCTCGGACCACACAAGGCCGAAGTACGCTGGGCGTAACTCCTTCCGACGCGGTGCGTACCTTGCTGTCGACATGTATGCTTGGTGTACCTCCTTGTACGCTAGGTGTACCTTTGGGATCAGATCAGAGTCGTCAGCACTTCAGATATTATCCGAATATATAATAAAATTTATATACTTTAATTATTTAAAAACTTCAGAAATTCATATCTCCTTATACGAGCTCCTTTTTTGACATTCTTTATATCCACACGTAGGTGAGACTATGCTCTACAACTTTCGTTTAGACTCCATCGTATACTTTAGAATTTATTTTTATTATATTATTTTTAGTAGATGGACAGGAAAACTCTGTTATAAATTCATAACTTCTTCATCCGACGTTCGTTTTCGTCTATCTTTTATCGTTGCACTACTAATAATGAGATCTTTGATTCCCGTTTAGATTTTTTCGGCTAAAAATCACTCAATCTAAAATTCGAGTTTCGGGTTGCATACAACTAAGTTGAAATTTAGAAAAGTCATAACTTCCTCATACGAAGTCAGATTTGGACGTTATTTTTATGCACGCTTTTGGTTTAACAAATTCTACGACTTTTGTTTAGATCACTAAGGATAAATATCGCTTTAACGTAAATTCAGTTTTTACGTCGCGCTGTGTCGTGCCGGTTCTGTTGCGAAACTTCGACAGACCATAACTTCTTCGTTATAACTCGGATTTCAACGTTCTTTATATGTAAGAAATCCTTGTAACATATACTAAAACTTAGTTAAGACTAATCCTCCTAAATAATTTTTTTTATCAAAAATCCATTTTTGATGTTCCTTGTCTCTAAATTGACTAGCCATGATCTACGTGCGTTACAATTATCTCCCCCTTAGGATGATTACGTCCCAGAATCATCAACGAAATAGGGCTTGGATAATGATTCCTTATGGTATCTCTTCATCCTAAGTAATAATCGTAACTTCTATGTTTCCTCGAAAGAAAATTTAACTCTTGGACTTCTTGACCGCAGGCGATGCTCAGTCTTGCACCCGCTCTTCGTACTATGTTAGACTTTGAATTTACGTGCTCTTCGTACTATGTTAGACTAGCCCTGATCTACGTGTGTTACAATTATCTCCCCCTTAGGATGATTACGTCTCGGAATCATCAACGAAATAGGGCTTGGATAATGATTCCTTGAGGTATCTCTTCATCCTAAGTACTAATCATAACTTCTATGTTTCCTCGAAAGAAAATTTAACTCTTGGACTTCTTGACCGCAGGCGATGCTCAATCTTGCACCTGCTCTTCGTACAATGTTAGACTTGTAATTGTAGCCTACGAGTTACAAAATTAGTCCTTATTAAGGACTCCTTCTTTTTCTTAGGATAAATACTTTCTTTTATCTATTGTAACAGACCGATGGGTCGTGCTCTAATGACCTCACATCGTTTGATGCAACGCTTAGAGTCAAGTCTCTTAGAGTCAAATTCAAGAATGGAATATAAATTCCTTCATATTCTAATATGATATGATCACATTTTTGCATGTAGCATTTCTAGCTACAAGCTTTCTTAACAACGAGCGTAATGCTATCGATCACGTTGATTTCAGTCTTCTGACTTAGGTCAGATGTTAGATCGAAATCGGTTCTCGGAACCACGTAACAAACCTATCGTAGTTCGGCTCAATTGATATGAAAACTAGTTTCGAAATAACAATCATGCAACTAGTCATTACCGAAACAATGGTAATGACGTACTTTGAACAAAACAGAATCAATTACTAGCTTCTTGGTAACCTTGTGACTTTCCTCGATCCAAGTACGTGTCTTGTGCTTCTGGGAGTATAGGCCTCTACTGCCATTTACAACTACTAATACTCGTCCCAAGTATTATCTCGCAGTTACCCAAGTTACCATACAACAACAAAAGTCACACAATTATCCAACACAACAGATATTAACACCACAGATATCACATAGACATCTAAACCATAAATATCACATAGATATCAAAACCAGGGTTTATATTATTTCTTGAAACGATTACAAAAAGGTTCAAGTTCACCCTACACTATGCCGCTAATAGGCTACACTTCCAGATACTAGCCATAACTTAATACGAATTTTTCATCCTTGATTTCTCGTATTTACATCTGCTTTGTCAAGGATCATGTGGAATGCCTTTGGCTTTGATGGTTCTTTCTTCTTTGGGCAATTGATCGAGATGTTCCCTTTTTCGTTACACTCATAACACACTTTCTTACTAGATGCACACTCATTGGCGTAGTGCCCAGACTTTCCACACTTGAAACATGTGACCTCCTCGCCACATCTTCCCAAATGTTTCTTCTTGCACTTATCACACCATCTTGCTTCATCTCTTCCTCCTTCGAACTTTTTCGAACTAGACATTGAGAATTTTCTCTTCTCTTTATATCTTGGGGATCCCTTAAATTTTCTTTTCTCACCAACTTCAACATTGTTGGCGGTTCTACCCTTGATCATTTCTTTGACGGACTTTGCAACCCAGATGGCCGCCTTAAGGGTAGGTGTCTGGAGTACTGGTACAGTGTACTCCCATGGTAGTCCCTTTGCATACCTATCTATCTTCGGCAGCTCGTCTGAGACAATGCGCAAAGCAAACTCCATCTTATCTGTGAAGGCATTGGTGTATTCATCAATGGACATGTTGTCCTTCTTTAATGCCAGAAATTGGTTCTCTAGTTTTAGCAGATCTTGGGCCGAGCAGAACTTTCATTTGAATTTTACCAAAAATTCTGCCCAAGTCAGTTGCAATGGCTCGTTGGGGCTTATGGTTTTCCCCAGAGTGTTCCACCAGCGAACAGCGCTGCCTCTAAACTGGCGCACTGCATATGTGGTTTATAGCTTGCCCTTATGACCACATGTTATGAACGCCAACTCCATCTCCAATATCCAATCCATAACTCCAATTATGTTTTCTTTCCCCGTGAAGGTCGATGGCTTGCAAGTTAGAAAATCTTTATACTTGCATCCATTTCTTTCTACCCCATCATCTGGGTTGTTTCTCCTAATCACTGGCGGATCGGCTTGACCAACGATCCCACTATAGTTCCCTCCTTCCAACTGGCCTCCATTCACTTTGGGCTCTTCAACTTGTATTGAAAGTTCTTCCCGATTTTGCCGAAGCAGGCATCTAGTTTCTTCCATCTGATGATCCAACATCATTTGAATCATCAATTGTACTCCAGCCATTGTTATCAGCTCAGGTGTTGTTGCTTTAATAACTACTTGATCAATCACAGGTGGTTGATTCCTGTTTTCGTTCACGTTTCCAGCTCTACTTCTGGTTCTTGCCATTTTTGATCTATACACCCAATAAGGTGAATTTAGATCTCTATTTTGATAGACGTTCAAATCATCCTTATCACTCCGAAATGTTTACATGCTAGTTCTACTATCGTAGTCGTACACTTAGACTCCTAAACACATAAGGTTTCTTGATCCAGTCGGCAATAGACCATAGATCCGAACAAACAATTCCATATATGACAAACATATAACATTTAGCACATAAAAGCATTTTAGGCATCTTTCCTAAATTATACTAGTGCTCGTGTCTAAAATATGGTAGACACTTATCTCAAAATCATTTCTTAGCATTTTAAGTTTAAGTCTAGAAATCCTACAAATTCTTAGTTCGCTCACACTAATGCTTTGATACCAACTGTGACATCCCCAAATTCACTGCTAGAAAATATCGATTTGTTTATGCTTTGTTTTATAAAATTAGAGCAATCCTTTGATTAAAAGAGTTGCGGAATTCGTTCCCAAAACAAAATATGATAAAATTTATCAAAACATTTCTCAAAGAGATTGTATTTTCATTAAATAATAAAACCTCGGGATGTCATGTTCCGATAAATACCGTTTCACACCCGAAAACCGAAGGCGGAAACATTTCCGGGGTTGACTCCATGTTGAGTATCAAATCCAATATGCATAGTAAGTAAAGTAGAACAACCACTACAATACATATAAAAGTTTTACAATTGTTTTCAAAAGTAAAGTTGTACAGTTGTGTTACATAGTATATATATATATATATATATATATATATATATATATATATATATATATATATATATATATATATATATATATATATATATATGAAAAAAATGAAACAGATCTTCTGAGCACTCCGACTTCGAACAAAAGGATCTTCGGTACCTGTTCTAATGTTGACCTGAGAACACAAGCGGTTTTGAAAATCAGCATAACGCTGGTGAGTTCATAAGTAGTTTTCTTTTGTGAAAAATGTTCATGTTTCCTTTTTATTTCTGAAAACGTAACACACGCCAAGAAAATCCCACATTTTCTTGAAAGTTGGTTTTTGTTTCACAATATGTAAAGTATAGTAAGTTTGTACACTGAAAGCACGTTAACTCATGTGAAAAATGTATAGTTTGGATATCCGCTTTGTTAAACTGATCTGTTTGAGTTCCAATGTATCCCCAGGAAAGTCCCATACTTTCCTGATTGTGAGTTATCATTTGTAAAAGATGTAATGTTATTTGTTTTGTTACACTTTTCTAGTTATGCATATGTTTCCCCAGGAAGGCCCCATGCTTTCCTGAATGTTGGTTTTCATTGTAAGGATGTACTCTGTTAGACCTGGTTATGTAGAAGGTTTCCCAGGAAAGTCCCATACTTTCCTGAATGTTAGTTATCAATGTAAAAGATGTATAAAGTTATTCATTATTACTATAAGTAAATCTCTGTTATCCTAATTGCGAGTTCCATAACCATACTAAAGACTGAACCTGTGGCAATAAGTAGTCCACAACCTTATGACTTTCGTCACCCTTGAACCATTTCGGTTCGGCTGTAGCTAGCAGCCAGGTGTGGGGTAGTCAGCTCCGTATAGATCTATACACTCAAGTCACGCTCTCTAAATCCCAGAGATTCTGGTTACGGGTGTAGTCCTCCACTCGCGTATCTCTGTGGAGTGTTCGCCGAAGACGTGTCTCCAATCATACAGGAATAACAAATTTACTAGTAATAATATGATAATCCTCCACTCGCGTATCTCTGTGGAGTGTTACCGAGGACAAACAGTGTACAAGTGATATTTTTCATGTGTTTAATGTCATGCTTTTAACTGATAAAATATGGAAAAGCATTTGTGAAATATATGAAACATAACAGTTTATAAAACCCATTTCACAAATAAATGTTTACATGATCTGCATGTTCTACCGATTATCAGTTGTTAATATCAGTATTAAAAACATATGATATGTGAAACACACATACGAAAATAAGTTTTGAGTACAAGAAAACCCTTGTAGTTTGCTTGTGTTCCCCCCTGAAAACAGTAAAAAACAGTGAAAAAGGTAGGGGTATGAACTCACCAGACTCGGAAATGCCACGGTTTCGAATACTAGATGTTGGTTCGGGGCTTGATTACTCGTGATGTCCCTATGTAAGTTGTAATAATGTCAATATATAACTAATTAGATTTACAATTACTAATCATATCGAACATTACACTCCAACGAGGTTAAACACCTCAAAACGAGCGTTTGGAGTGACCCGGGTGACATCTTCGGACGTAATATGGCACTAAGGACTTAGGAATTGAGTTTACTCCCCAAGAATAAACATATTAGGGAGTTTACGGCCACATAACACACACATACATGAGTTTACGGCCGTAAACTCATGTTGGTGTGATTTTGAGGGTTTAATGGCTTGAATGGACATGGGGATTGTTGGAATGGACTTCTAAAATGCCTTGGATTAATTTGTTTGGATTTATACCATTTAAAAGGTAGTTTACGGCTTTAAACTTGGAGTTTACAGCAGTAAACTCTACTATGTTCAAGAATAATTCATTTGAGGTACAAAGAACAATCACATGTGATTCTAGTTAATTTTCCAAGCCTTGTTATGAATTTAGGGCACCATAAAACATCATTTTAGGAGTTTACGGCCCAGAAGCATGTTCTATGGCCGTAAACTCTCCTATGCTCTTGAATAATTAGTTTTTGACACTTAAAACAATCACATGTGATTCTAGAAATTTATCCAAGCCTTTGGGGTGAATTAGATGCATCTTTTGACATAGTTTAATGAGTTTACGGCCAAAGATTATGTGCCTAGGCCGTAAACTCCTGTATGTGGTATTTTTGGTGTGTTTAAGGTCTCTAAACTATTTTTAGATGGTTTTAGGATTTACCACAAGGCTATTGGTTAAGTTTCAAGGCATTCTAACATGTAAAAATGAGTTTATCCCCCATGTTTGAGGAGTTTACGGCCCAAGCACATGCCTTGGCCGTAAACTCTTGTTTTTCCCTCAAAATGTATGTTTAGGGTGTTCCAAGTCCAGGTTTGAAAGCCTCAAAGTCGTATCTAAGTCCCAACAATGATTTGGAAGGGTTAAATGGCTCAAAAACCCCATTTTTAGGTGTTTACGGCCCAAGCTTGATCCTTGGCCGTAAACACATGTTCTAGGTCCTAAAACTCAATTTAAACATCAAATTGAAGGCTAAAGAGGTTAAATAACAAGTTAGGGATGTTACCTCTTTGATTTGGAGCCTTAATTCTTTGTTTTTGGACCTTTGATTTTGGATGAGGAGAGAGGTTGGAAGTGTTTATGGGAGAAATGGCCAAAAGCTTTAAATGAAAGCTTTGAATCACTTATATAGTGCTCGGGAATTGGACACGACGGAATTCTACCCGATACCGGCGTTAGGCGGGGCTTTTGGTCGCACCCAACCAAATTGCCGTAACTCGATATGGTCGTTTCTAGAATTATTCCGATAACTACTATGGGGTGTTAGAATGATTTCAAATGGTAATAAGACACCCATTAAGTAATTTTAGATCAATACAAGTTAATGACTTAATGAAATGGCGAAATCGGAAACGAATTTGGAAACGACGTTTGGTTGATCGAATTGGAATACAATTTGAGTTACAAGAAGTGATATGAAATTTCGGGTTGTTATATTATCCCCCCGTTAAAGGGAATTTCGTCCCAAAATTCAAGAAAAGATACAAGATAAAATACAAATCATGGATCTAGAAAGAGTTGTGGATACTTCTGTTTCATCGAGTCTTCCCGCTCCCAAGTGAACTCCGGTCCCCGCTTGGCATTCCATCGAACCTTCAGTAACAGGATGCGACCTTGTTTCGTACGTTTGACTTCTTGATCCATGATTTCGATCGGTTCATCAACGAAGTTGAGGTTTTCATCGATCTCGATCTCGTCTAACGGAATCACTAGGGTTTCATCAGATAGGCACTTCTTGAGATTTGAAACATGGAAGACGGGATGGATGTTACTGAGCTCGTGAGGTAAACGAAGTTTATAGGCTACCGGACCAATCCTGGTGAGGATCTCGAAAGGTCCAATGTACCTCGGATTAAGTTTCCCATGCTTACCAAAGCGTACAGTGCCTTTCCAGGGCGAGACCTTCAACAACACACGGTCTCCTACCTGGAATTCCAGTGGTTTCCGACGGTTATCAGCGTAACTCTTCTGGCGATCACGTGAAGCTTTCAGTTGTTCTCGGATTTGGATGATCTTCTAGGTTGTTTCACAGATGATCTCAGGACCAGTGAGAGCACTGTCGGGGACTCGACTCTTGGCTAGCTGTGTATCCCCCACCTCGGCCTAGCACAAAAGGGATATGCACTTACGACCATATAGGGCTTCGAACGGGGCAACCCTAATGCTGGTGTGATAACTGTTGTTGTACGAGAATTCGATCAAAGGTAGATGTGCGTCCCATGACTTTCCAAAGTCAATGACACATGCCCTAAACATGTCCTCCAGAGTTTGGATTGTTCTCTCACTTTGTCCATCTGTCTGAGGATGATATACCGTGCTCATATCTAGTTTGGTTCCAAGAGCTTTCTGAAGAGACTGCCAAAATCGGGAGGTAAACCTGTTATCTCGATCAGAGATAATGGACACAGGTGCACCGTGCAGTCGGACTACCTCCTGGATATAAATCCGCGCGAGTCTTTCCATCTTGTATGATTCTTTGATTGGAACGAAGTGAGCTGACTTTGTTAAACGATCAACAATCACCCAAATGGTATCGTACCCACTCGAGCACTTGGGTAGTTTGGTGATGAAATCCATGGTGATCATCTCCCATTTCCATTCAGGTATCTCGGGTTGCTGGAGCAGACCCGAGGGTTTCTGGTGCTCAACTTTTACTTTGGTGCAAGTCAGACAATTGCCCACGAACGTAGCTATCTCAGCCTTCATGCTTGGCCACCAGTATTGTTTCTTGAGATCTAAGTACATCTTGTCAGAGCCCGGGTGAACAGAGTATTTGGTTCTGTGTGCTTCCTCCATGACTAACTCTCTGAATCCTCCGGACTTGGGAATCCAGATTCGATCCATGTAACAATGGACTCCGTCACCTCTGATCTCAAGTTTCTTTTCCATTCCTCTTAAGGTTTCGGTCGACACATTCTCAGGTTTGAGGGCTTCTAATTGAGCTTCTCGGTTTTGTATAGGTAGGTTGGAATGGATAGTCATCGTCTGGTTCTTCACCTTACGGCTTGCACTCTCCTTTCGGCTAAGGGCATCTGCTACCACATTGGCCTTGCCGGGATGGTAACGGATTTCACACTCATAATCACTGAGTAGTTCTACCCATCGTCTTTGCCTCATGTTCAAGTCTTTCTGATCAAAGATGTGTTGCAGGCTCTTGTGATTGTTGAAGATCGTGCACTTGGTTCCGTAGAGATAATGTCTCCAAATCGTCAACGCAAAGACCACTGCTCCTAGCTCCAAGTCGTGTGTGGTATAGTTGACCTCGTGTGATTTCAACTGTCTTGAAGCATAGGCAATTACTTTTCCTCTTTGCATAAGCACACATCCTAGGCCTTGATTAGACACATCACAGTAGACAACATAGTCCTCTGTCCCTTCGGGTAGGGACAGAACAGGCGCTGCACAAGGCTTTCTTTAGCGTCTGAAATGCAGTTTGTTGTTTATCACTCCAACAAAAGGGTACACCTTTCTGTGTTTGAGTGGTTAGAGGTTTGGCGATTCTAGAAAAGTTTTGAATGAATCTCCGATAGTAGCCAGGTAGACCCAAGAATTACCGGATTTCTGTGGGTGTATTCGGTGCTGACCAATTCTCTATCGCCTTTATCTTGGAAGGATCTACATGAATACCCTCCTCGCTTACCACATGACAGAGGAAGGTTACCTTCCGAATCCAGAACTCGCATTTAGAAAATTTCGCGTACAACTTCTCGGATCGCAGGGTCTGCAACACTAGCCTCAAGTGTTGTTTGTGGTCTTCTTCGCTTCGGGAATAGACGAGTATATCATCAATGAACACAATGACAAACTTGTCCAGATAAGGACGACACACCCGGTTCATCAGGTCCATGAACACCGCCGGTGCGTTGGTTAGACCAAAGGGCATCACAACGAACTCGTAGTGTCCATATCAAGTCCTGAAAGCTGTTTTGGACACATCACTTTCATGAACTCATAGCTGATGGTACCCTGATCGAAGATCTATCTTGGAGAAGTAACTGGCTCCCTGGAGTTGATCGAAGAGGTCATCTATTTGCGGAAGAGGATATCGGTTTTGACAGTCAACTTGTTCAGCTCGCGATAATCGATACACATACGAAAGGATCCATCTTTCTTCTTGACAAACAAAACCGGAGCTCCTCAGGGTGAGGAACTTAGTTTAATGAATCCTTTACTGAGCAACTCGTTAAGTTGAATGGATAACTCCTGCATCTCTGCTAGAGCTAAGCGATACAGAGACTTCGCCACGGGAGTAGCTCCAGGAATTAGGTCAAAACGAAACTCGACCTGACGCTCGGGAGGGATTCCTGGAAGCTCTTCGGGAAACACATCAGGAAAGTTACAGACATTGGGGATGATCGCGAGGTCTTTAACTTCCTGTTTCTCGTTGATTACATGGGCCAATAATGCAATGCACTCCTTTCGCAGGAGTTTCTGAGCTTTGATGCAGGAAACGATACGAAGGTTGGAACCGAGTTTATCACCATAGATTACTAGAGTTTGACCCGAAGGAAGGTTGAGACGGATGGATTTTTCAAAACAAAGGATATCCGCATGATTGGGAGTCAACCAATCCATGCCAATGATGGCATCAAAGCTCTTTATGGATACTGGCATGAGATCGATAGGAAACGAATGGTCGTTCAGGGTAAGGGTACAACCTACGAACACATCGCTAGCGCTATCCTTCTCTCCGTTAGCCATCTCAACGGTAAATATTTCGGTTAAAGGTTGGGAATTATGTTTTAGGTTATGTTTGAATGCATGACTAATAAAGCTCCTCTCAGCACCCGAATCGAAAAGAATATTAGCATATGAGTTGTCAAGAAGGAACGTACCCGAGACAACAGTGGGATCGGCGATCGCTTCCTCCCGTCCCATGGCGAGGACCCTTCCTGTGTTATCAGCTGCAGACTTTTTGGCGCAGTTTCTTTTAAAGTGCCCAACCTCACCACAGTTATAGAAGGCTTGACCAACGCCTGTTCCAGAAGATTGATTTGTCGATTGAGCTGGAGCCTTGCAAAATCGGACCGTGTGCCCCTTCTTACCACAATTGGTACATGATAGTTCTCGATAGGGGCCTGGGTTGTGGTGATATTTGCACTTATCACAGAGAGGAAGATTACCAGCATACCGGCTGGTAGGAGTTGGAGTTGTGGATCCCGCGACAGAAGCAGCAGCAACGGGGGTAGTAGCAGCATGGACTACTACTGTTTGTTGTCTTTTCGAGGAGCCTTGAGAAGATTGACCCTTCTTCTTCTTCCAGAATTTTCTTTTCTCACCACTGCTTTTAGCCGACTCAGGGGTAGTGGTGGCTTCCTCGACATCATCACTGTGGTCGATTATGGCTTGGGCTAAAGTCTTAGCACTATCATATGTGTCCGGGCGAGCAGCTAAGACATGACCTTTTGTTGGATTGGTTAACCCCCATATAAACCTCTCGATCTTTTTGCTTTCAGGAGTGACCAAACCAGGGCAGAGAAGGGCAAGATCATCGAATCGGGAAGTGTATGTAGAAATGTCGGAACCTTTCATCTTCAGGTTCCAGAGCTCATGCTCTAGCTTCTGCATTTCACCACGGGGACAGTATTCGGCAAGGAGAAGTTCTTTCATGGCGTTCCAGCCCATGGCATTGGCTACGGGTAGGTTCAAGGATTTGACTCGGCTATTCCACCAAGTCAAGGCTTTATTACTGAAGGTACAGGCTGCAAATTTGACCTTATCGGATTCAGCACAGACACAGATTTCGAAGATGGATTCGATTTTCTCGAACCATCGAGCTAGGGAAATGACACCTCCAGTGCCATCAAAGGATGCTGGTTTTGCATTCATGAAATCTTTATAGGAACCCTCTTTTCGATGTCCCTGATTGTTTTCTTGGTCTTGAGTACCACCTCCTGAACCACCGGTGTTCAATTGGGACATGGCAGCTGCCATCGCGGCGGTAACATCTGTTTGGAATAACACGGGATCGATTTCAGGAGGGGGTGGTGGCGGAGGGTTGTTGGTCTTTGAGCTGGGTCTCTTTCTGGGAGGCATCTTGATCTAATAAGATCAAGAAAGAGAGGATGATAAGTCCTCTGAATTGAATCGAGAGATATGACAAATATTAATTTCAAATAAGCGATAAAATAGGAAAGAGTTATCGAAGCAAGTAAACTATCGCTAATGGAATGATCGAGGATCTATACGTGAACGAGGATTTCTACAAAAGATTTGATTCGAGAAATACTCCCATAGTATTTCTTGATTCGCTACGATACTAACTCGATGTTTGTGGTATTAGGGTAAATTTTAGGCATGCCGCATACCACAGTCACTCCCAAGCACATGTTGGCCGTGTCTCGAATGAATATAGTTGGCCAGGCTATATTGATCCTAGACACGACTACATAACTGCTCAGGTTTAACCGCAGGACACAACACCCATTTACTTATGTTTTGTTCTACTTATAGTTACGGATCTCGACGGCTCGGTATACTTATATACTTTCGAAAATACTTATACTTTGAAGGATACTTTTAGTTCAGAGCACTTAGGCCCCTTAATGTTTATAGTTTTATACCATGCAAGGTTTGGTATACTTCATTCACTATAAACAAGGGCTCTGATACCAATCTGTCACACCCCGAAAACCTAAGGCGGAAACATTTCCGGGGTTGACTCCACGTTGAGTATCAAATCCAATGTACATAGTAAGTAAAGTAGAACAACCATTACATTACATATAAAAGTTTTACAATTGTTTTCAAAAGTAAATTTGTACAGTTGTGTTACATAGTGTGTATATATATATATATATATATATATATATATATATATATATATATATATATATATATATATATATATATATGAACAAAATGAAACGGGTCTTCTGAGCACTCCGACTTCGAACAAAAGGATCTTCGGTACCTGTTCTAATGTTGACCTGAGAACACAAGAGGTTTTGAAAATCAGCATAACGCTGGTGAGTTCAGAAGTAGTTTTGTTTTGTGAAAAATGTTCATGTTTCCTTTCTGTTTCTGAAAACGTAACACACGCAAAGAATATCCCACATTTTCTTGAAATTTGGTTGTTGTTTCACAATATGTAAAGTATAGTAAGTTTGGACACTGAAAACACGTTAACTCATGTGAAAAATGTATAGTTTGATTATCCGGTTTGTTAAACTGTTCTGTTTGAGTTCCAATGTATCCCCAGGAAAGTCCCATACTTTTCTGATTGTGAGTTATCATTTGTAAAAGATGTAATGTTATTTGTTTTGTTACACTTTTCTAGTTATGCATATGTTTCCCCAGGAAGGCCCCATGCTTTCCTGAATGTTGGTTTTCATTGTAAGGATGTATTCTATTAGACCTGGTTATGTACAAGGTTTCCCAGGAAAGTCCCATACTTTCCTGAATGTTAGTTATCAATGTAAAAGATGTATAAAGTTATTCATTATTACTATAAGTAAATCTCTGTTATCCTAATTGCGAGTTCCATAACCATACTAAAGACTGAACCTGTGGCAATAAGTAGTCCACAACCTTATGACTTTCGTCACCCTTGAACCATTTCGGTTCGGCTGTAGCTAGCAGCCAGGTGTGGGGTAGTCAACCCCATATAGATCTATACACTTAAGTCGTGCTCTCTAAATCCAAGAGACTCTGGTTATGGGTGTAGTCCTCCACTCGCGTATCTCTGTGGAGTGTTCGCTGAGGACGTGTCTCCAATCATACAGGAATAACAAATTTACTAGTAATAATATGATAATTCTCCACTCGCGTATCTCTGTAGAGTGTTACCGAGGACAAACAGTGTACAAGTGATATTGTTCATGTGTTTATTGTCATGCTTTTAACTGATAAAATATGGAAAACCATTTGTAAAATATATGAAACATAACAGTTTATAAAACCCATTTCACAAATAAATGTTTACGTGATCTGCATGTTCTACCGGTTATCACTTGTGTATATCAGTATTAAAAACATATGATATGTGAAGCACACATACGAAAATAAGTTTTGAGTACAAGAAAACCCTTGTACTTTGCTTGTGTTCCCCCCTGAAAACAGTGAAAAACAGTGAAAAAGTTAGGGGTATTAACTCACCAGACTCGGAAATTCGACGGTTTCGGATACTAGACGTTGGTTCGGGGCTTGATTACTCACGATGTCCCAATGTAAATTGTAATAATGTCCATATATAACTAATTAGATTTACAATTACTAATCATATGGAACATTATACTCCAATGAGGTTAAACACCTCAAAACGAGCGTTTGGAGTGACCCGGGTGACATCTTCGGACGTAATATGGCACTAGGGACTTAGGAATTGAGTTTACTCCCCAAGAGTAAACATATTAGGGAGTTTACGGCCACATAACACACACATACATGAGTTTACGGCCATAAACTCATGTTGGTGTGATTTTGAGGGTTTAATGGCTTGAATGGACATGGGGATTGTTGGAATGGACTTCTAAAATGCCTTGGATTAATTTGTTTGGATTTATACCATTTAAAAGGGAGTTTACGGCCTTAAACTTGGAGTTTACGGCCATAAACTCTACTATGTTCAAGAATAATTCATTTGAGGTACAAAGAACAATCACATGTGATTCTAGTTAATTTTCCAAGCCTTGTTATGAATTTAGGGCACCATAAAACATCATTTCAGGAGTTTACGGCCCAGAAGCATGTTCTATGGCCGTAAACTCTCCTATGCTCTTGAATAATTAGTTTTTGACACTTAAAACAATCACATGTGATTCTAGAAATTTATCCAAGCCTTTGGGGTGAATTAGAAGCATCTTTTGACATAGTTTCATGAGTTTACGGGCAAAGGTTATGTGCCTAGTCCGTAAACTCCTATATGTGGTATTTTGGTGTGTTTAAGGTCTCTAAACTATTTTTAGATGGTTTTAGGATTTACCACAAGGCTATTGGTTAAGTTTCAAGGCATTCTAACATGTAAAAATGAGTTTATCCCCCATGTTTGAGGAGTTTACGGCCCAAGCACATGCCTTGGCCATAAGCTCTTGTTTGTCCCTCAAAATGTATGTTTAGGGTGCTCCAACTCCAGGTTTGAAAGCCTCAAAGTCGTATCTAAGTCCCAACAATGATTTGGAAGGGTTAAATGGCTCAAAAACCCCATTTTTAGGTGTTTACGGCCCAAGCTTGATCCTTGGCCGTAAACACATGTTCTAGGTCCTAAAACTCAATTTAAACATCAAATTGAAGGCTAAAGAGGTTAGATAACAAGTTAGGGATGTTACCTCTTTGATTTGGAGCCTTAATTCTTTGTTTTTGGACCTTTGATTTTGGATGAGGAGAGAGGTTGGAAGTGTTTATGGGAGAAATGGCCAAAAGCTTCAAATGAAAGCTTTGAATCACTTATATAGTGCTCGGGAATTAGACACGACGGAATTCTACCCGATACCGGCGTTAGGCGGGGCTTTTGGTCGCACCCGACCAAATTGCCGTAACCCGATATGGTCGATTCTAGAATTATTCCGATAACTACTATGGGGTGTTAGAATGATTTCAAATGGTAATAAGACACCCATTAAGTAATTTTAGATCAATACAAGTTAATGACTTAATGAAATGGCGAAATCGGAAACGAATTTGGAAACGACGTTTGGTTGATCGAATTGGAATACAATTTGAGTTACAAGAAGTGATATGAAATTTCGGGTTGTTATATTATCCCCCCGTTAAAGGGAATTTCGTCCCAAAATTCAAGAAAAGATACAAGATAAAATACAAATCATGGATCTAGAAAGAGTTGTGGATACTTCTGTTTCATCGAGTCTTCCCGCTCCCAAGTGAACTCCGGTCCCCGCTTGGCATTCCATCGAACCTTCAGTAACAGGATGCGACCTTGTTTCGTACGTTTGACTTCTTGATCCATGATTTCGATCGGTTCATCAACGAAGTTGAGGTTTTCATCGATCTCGATCTCGTCTAACGGAATCACTAGGGTTTCATCAGATAGGCACTTCTTGAGATTTGAAACATGGAAGACGGGATGGATGTTACTGAGCTCGTGAGGTAAACGAAGTTTATAGGCTACCGGACCAATCCTGGTGAGGATCTCGAAAGGTCCAATGTACCTCGGATTAAGTTTCCCATGCTTACCAAAGCGTACAGTGCCTTTCCAAGGCGAGACCTTCAACAGGACACGGTCTCCAACCTGGAATTCCAGTGGTTTCCGACGGTTATCAGCGTAACTCTTCTGGCGATCACGGGAAGCTTTCAGTCATTCTCGGATTTGGATGATCTTCTCGGTGGTTTCACGGATGATATCAGGACCAGTGAGAGCACTGTCGGGGACTCGACTCGTGGCTAGCTGTGTATCCCCCACCTCGGCCCAACACAGAGGGGATATGCACTTACGACCGTATAGGGCTTCGAACGGGGCAACCCTAATGCTGGTGTGATAACTGTTGTTGTACGAGAATTCGATCAAAGGTAGATCTGCGTCCCACGACTTTCCAAAGTCAATGACACATGCCTTAAGCTTGTCCTCCAGAGTTTGGATTGTTCTCTCACTTTGTCCATCTGTCCGAGGATGATATGTCGTGCTCATATCTAGTTTGGTTCCAAGAGCTTTCTGAAGCGACTGCCAAAATCAGGAGGTAAACCTGCTATCTCGATCAGAGATAATGGACGCAGGTACACCGTGCAGTCGGACTACCTCCTGGATATAAATCCGCGCGAGTCTTTCCATCTATTATGATTCTTTGATTGGAACGAAGTGAGCTGACTTTGTTAAACGATCGACAATCACCCAAATGGTATGGTACCCACTCGAGCACTTGGGTAGTTTGGTAATGAAATCCATGGTGATCATCTCCCATTTCCATTCAGGTATCTCGGGTTGCTGGAGCAGACCCGAGGGTTTCTGGTGCTCAACTTTTACTTTGGTGCAAGTCAGACACTTGCCCACGAACGTATCTATCTCAGCCTTCATGCTTGGCCACCAGTATTGTTTCTTGAGATCTAAGTACATCTTGTCAGAGCCCGGGTGAACAGAGTATTTGGTTCTGTGTGCTTCCTCCATGACTAACTCTCTGAATCCTCCGGACTTGGGAATCCAGATTTGATCCATGAAACAATGGACTCCATCACCTCTGATCTCAAGTTTCTTTTCCATTCCTCTTAAGGTTTCGGTCGACACATTCTCGGGTTTGAGGGCTTCTAATTGAGCTTCTCGGATTTGTATAGGTAGGTTGGAATGGATAGTCATCGTCTGGTTCTTCACCTTGCGGCCTGCACTCTCCTTTCGGCTAAGGGCATCTGCTACCACATTGGCCTTACCGGGATGGTAACGGATTTCACACTCATAATCACTGAGTAGTTCTACCCATCGTCTTTGCCTCATGTTCAAGTCTTTCTGATCAAAGATGTGTTGCAGGCTCTTGTGATCGTTGAAGATCGTGCACTTGGTTCCGTTGAGATAATGTCTCCAAATCGTCAACGCAAAGACCACTGCTCCTAGCTCCAAGTCGTGTGTGGTATAGTTGACATCGTGTGTTTTCAACTGTCTAGAAGGATAGGCAATTACTTTTCCTCTTTGCATAAGCACACATCCTAGGCCTTGATAAGACGCATCACAGTAGACAACAAAGTCCTCTGTCCCTTCGGGTAGGGACAGAACAGACGCGCTGCACAAGGCTTTCTTCAGCGTCTGAAATGCAGTTTCTTGTTTATCACTCCAACAAAAGGGTTCACGTTTCTGTGTTAGAGTGGTTAGAGGTTTGGCGATTCTGGAAAAGTTTTGAATGAATCTCTGATAGTAGCCAGCTAGACCCAAGAATTGCCGGATTTCTGTGGGTGTCTTCGGTGTTGACCAATTCTCTATCGCCTTTATCTTGGAAGGATCTACATGAATACCCTCCTCGCTTACCACATGACCGAGGAAAGTTACCTTCCGAATCCATAACTCGCATTTAGAAAATTTTGCGTACAACTTCTCGGATCGCAGGGTCTCCAACACTAGCCTCAAGTGTTGTTTGTGGTCTTCTTCGCTTCGGGAATAGACGAGTATGTCATCAATGAACACAATGACAAACTTGTCCAGATAAGGACGACACACCCGGTTCATCAGGTCCATGAACACCGCCGGTGCGTTGGTTAGACCAAAGGGCATCACTACAAACTCGTAGTGTCCATATCGAGTCCTGAAAGGTGTTTTGGACACATCACTTTCATGAACTCGTGGCTGATGGTACCCTGATCGAAGATCTATCTTGGAGAAGTAACTGACTCCCTGGAGTTGATCGAAGAGGTCATCTATTCGCGGAAAAGGATATCGGTTTTTGACAGTCAACTTGTTCAGCTCGCGATAATCGATACACATACGAAAGGATCCATCTTTCTTCTTGACAAACAAAACCGGAGCTCCCCAGGGTGAGGAACTTGCTCTAATGAATCCTTTACTGAGCAGCTCGTTAAGTTGACTGGATAACTCCTGCATCTCTGCTGGAGCTAAGCGATACGGAGACTTCACCATGGGAGTAGCTCCAGGAATTAGGTCAATACGGAACTCGACCTGACGCTCGGGAGGGATTCCTGGAAGCTCTTAGGGAAACACATCAGGAAAGTTACAGACTTCGGGGATGCTCGCGAGGTCTTTAACTTCCTATTTCTCGTTGATTACATGGGCCAAGAATGCAATGCACTCCTTTCGCAAGAGTTTCTGAGCTTTGATGCAGGAAACGATACGAAGGTTGGAACCGAGTTTATCACCATAGATTACTAGAGTTTGACCTGAAGGAAGGTTGAGACGGATGACTTTTTCAAAACAAAGGATATCCGCATGATTGGGACTCAACCAATCCATGCCAATGATGACATCAAAGCTCTTTATGGATACTGAGATGAGATCGATAGGAAATGAATGGTCGTTCAGGGTAAGGTTACAACCTACGAACACCTCGATAGCGCTATCCTTCTCTCCGTTAGCCATCTCGACGGTAAATATTTTGGTTAAAGGTTGGGAATTATGTTTTAGGTTATGTTTGAATGCATGACTAATAAAGCTCCTCTCAGCACCCGAATCGAAAAGAATATTAGCATATGAGTTGTCAAGAAGGAACGTACCCGAGACAACAGTGGGATCGGCGACCGCTTCCTCCCGTCCCATGGCGAGGACCCTTCCGGTGTTATCAGCTGCAGACTATTTGGGGCAGTTTCTTTTAAAGTGCCCAGCCTCACCACAGTTATAGCAGGCTTGATCAACGCCTGTTCCAGAAGATTGATATGCCGATTGAGCTGGAGCCTTGCAAAATCGGACCGTGTGCCCCTTCTTACCACAATTGGTACAGGATAGTTCTCGACAGGGGCCAGGGTTGTGGTGATATTTGCACTTGTCACAGAGAGGAAGATTACCAGCATACCAACTGGTAGGAGTTGGAGTTGTGGATCCCGCGACAGAAGCAACAGCAACGGGGGTAGTAGCAGCATGGACTGCTACTGTTTGTTGTCTTTTGGAGGAGCCTTGAGAAGATTGACCCTTCTTCTTCTTCCAGAATTTTCTTTTCTCACCACTGCTTTTATTCGACTCAGGGGCGGAGGGTTGTTGGTCTTTGAGCTGGGTCTCTTTCTGGGAGGCATCTTGATCTAATAAGATCAAGAAAGAGAGGATGATAAGTCCTCTGAATTGAATCGAGAGATATGACAAATATGAATTTCAAATAAGCGATAAAACATGAAAGAGTTATCGAAGCAAGTAAACTATCGCTAATGGAATGATCGAGGATCTATACGTGAACGAGGATTTCTACAAAAGATTTGATTCGAGAAATACTCCCATAGTATTTCTTGATTCGCTACGATACTAACTCGATGTTTGTGGTATTAGGGTAAATTTTAGGCATGCCGCATACCACAGTCACTCCCAAGCACATGTTGGCCGTGTCTCGAATGAATATAGTTGGTCAGGCTATATTGATCCTAGACACGACTACATAACTGCTCAGGTTTAACCGCAGGACACAACACCCATTTACTTATGTTTTGTTCTACTTATAGTTACGGATCTCGACGGCTCGGTATACTTATATACTTTCGAAAATACTTATACTTTGAAGGATACTTTTAGTTCAGAGCACTTAGGCCCCTTAATGTTTATAGTTTTATACCATGCAAGGTTTGGTATACTTCATTCACTATAAACAAGGGCTCTGATACCAATCTGTTACACCCCGAAAACCGAAGGTGGAAACATTTCCGGGGTTGACTCCACATTGAGTATCAAATCCAATGTACATAGTAAGTAAAGTAGAACAACCATTACATTACATATAAAAGTTTTACAATTGTTTTCAAAAGTAAAGTTGTACAGTTGTGTTACATAGTATATATATACGAAAAAAATGAAACGGGTCTTCTGAGCACCCCGACTTCGAACAAAAGGATCTTCGGTACCTGTTCTAATGTTGACCTGAGAACACAAGCGGGTTTTAAAATCAGCATAACGCTGGTGAGTTCATAAGTAGTTTTGTTTTGTGAAAAATGTTCATGTTTCCTTTCTGTTTCTGAAAACGTGACACACGCCAAGAAAATCCCACATTTTCTTGAAATTTGGTTGTTGTTTCACAATATGTAAAGTATAGTAAGTTTGTACACTGAAAACACGTTAACTCATGTGAAAAATGTATAGTTTGATTATCCGGTTTGTTAAACTGTTCTGTTTGAGTTCCAATGTATCCCCAGGAAAGTCCCATAATTTCCTGATTGTGAGTTATCATTTGTAAAAGATGTAATGTTATTTGTTTTGTTACACTTTTCTAGTTATGCATATATTTCCCCAGGAAGACCCCATGCTTTCCTGAATGTTGGTTTTCATTGTAAGGATGTATTCTGGTAGACCTGGTTATGTACAAGGTTTCCCAGGAAAGTCCCATACTTTCCTGAATGTTAGTTATCAACGTAAAAGGTGTATAAAGTTATTCATTATTACTATAAGTAAATCTCTGTTATCCTAATTGCGAGTTCCATAACCATACTAAAGACTGAACCTGTGGCAATAAGTAGTCCACAACCTTTTGACTTTCGTCACCCTTGAACCATTTCGGTTCGGCTGTAGCTAGCATCCAGGTGTGGGGTAGTCAGCCCCGTATAGATATATACACTGAAGTCACGCTCTCTAAATCCCAGAGATTCTGGTTACGGGTGTAGTCCTCCACTCGCGTATCTCTGTGGAGTGTTCGCCGAGGACGTGTCTCCAAGTCCACCAAATTATACTCTTGTGCTATTACCTGTAATGCAAACAAAACTGTGTGGGTCAGGCTTGGGAGCCTGGTGAGCATATAGGATTTTCGACCCACGATAATATAATTATCACATTCAATCATCAATCAATTAATCCAAATTACCCATCCCCATTATCTCCTTTATTTCTTATGGATTTACCCTAAGAATTATTTATCATTTATTCATTTATTCCTAAGGATTGACCTAAAGAATTGACACAAAGTCCACCACTGCCAAGGTCCTCAAATTACAACCGATAAATACTTAGATCAACTTACTTAATGAACATCTACTTCTAACACTCATAGTGAACACTCAATTCAAAACATCTGGTGAATACTTAATTTTAAAACACTTAATGAACACACTCAGTTCCACAACACCAAGTGAACACATCTAGTTCAAAAATACTTAATGAACACAATCCTCTAATGAACACATTGTTCAAAAATACCTGATAAACACATAGTTCAAAACATCTATTAAACATTCATTTCGAAAATACCTGATGAACACATAAATTCAAAACATCTAGTCAACACTTAGTCCAAATATACTTAATGAACACGTTGAGTTCAAACACCAAATGAACACATAGAGTTCAAAATACATAATGAACACATTTAGTTCAAAAACACCAAGTGAACACATAGAGTTTAGAAACACCTAATGAACACATTGAGCTCAAAAATACTTATTATTTCGTCTCACATTAACTATTTTATCTACCCATGTTCTACCCAACATATTTGTAGATGCAAACGCATATACAGTTTAAATCTTTTAAAACCTGTATAAAACATTATTTCAAAATCCATCTCAACTAAACAAACAATGTATAAACACATAGCACGTACTTCATAGCAAATACTTCATATCTATGTGTTAGAAGAAAGTAACTTCACACTCACTTGATTAGAAGATGATCGGACAACACTACGGATCTAAGAGTAGAATTCTACGTTGAAACCAGGGTGTTTTTTTGAAAATCGGGCCTCTCGCGGGCAGAGTTTTGGCTCGGAAACTTTACTTCTCGGGACCTTCAGGGCTTCGGGACTTGCTTCGGGTGTCGAGATAGATACCCAGGCTTCGGGGGTAAAACTTGTCAAGAAATAGGAAGTATAAGGGGTGGAAGGTTGAAATTGAGCAACAAACCCAGTCTGCCCTCGCACCCCTTTATATAGGGTTTGATCCTTGTACTACATTGTGCGTACCGACACCCTTACGATGGGCGTAGTTCGGATAGGAGAGTTAGGTGGCGAAATCTCGGTGGTGCTATTCGGCCCTCTCTCAGACCACACAAGGTCGAAGTACGCTGGGCGTAACTCCTTCCAACGCGGAGCATACCTCGTTGTCGACATCTACGCTTGGTGTACCTCTTTGTACGTTGGGCGTACCTTTCGGATCAGATCGGACTGGTCAGCACTTCAGATATTATCCGACTATATAATAAAATTTCTATACTTTAATTATTTAAAAACTTCATAAATTCATATCTCCCTCATACGAGCTTCGTTTTTTATGTTCTTTATATCCACGCGTATTTGAGTTTATGCTTTACAACTTTCGTTTAGACTCCGTCATCTAATTTTAAATTTATTTTTTTTATATTATTTTTAGTAGGCCGGGACAGGAAAACTCCGTTATAAATACGTAACTTCTTCATCGACGTCCATTTTCGTCTGTCTTTTATCGTTGCACTACTAATAACGAGATCTTCAATTTCCGGTTTGATTGTTTCGGCTAAAAATCGCTCGATCTAAAATTCGAGTTTCATGTAAGCTAAAATTTAGAAAAATGATAACTTCCTCATACGAAGTCAGATTTGGACGTTCTTTTTATGCACAATCTTGGTTTAACAAAATCTACGACTTTCGTTTACATCACTAAGGCTAAATATCGCTCTAACGTAAATTCATTTTTTATGTCCCGCTGTGTCGTGCCGGTTCTGTCGTGAAACTTCGACAGGTCATAACTTCTTCGTTATAACTTGGATTTCAACATTCTTTATATGTATGGAATCCTTGTAACATATACTGCAACTTAGTTAAGACTAATACTCCTAAATAATATTCTATCAAAAAGCCATTTTTGATGTTCCTTGTCTCTAAATTGACTAGCCTTGATCTACAGACGTTACATCAACACAAGTCACAGTTTCATACACTCTATTACAAGGTAAAGCATTAAATATAAAAACGCCATTTTTGAAAGTGGAAATTGAACCAATATCAATATCAAAAGTATATTTAAAACCTTTTGTGAACAATGCATGAAAACAAATAATGTTTTGTGCCACTTTTGACAAGTAATAACAATTCAACAAATCAATCCTAACATCACTACTAAGCATAAGGCCATATATCCCAATCTTGGTAACAGTTGAAGATCACCTATTTCCCATTATCATATTGATATTCATATACTCCACCTACTTACGTTCTCTTAGTCCCTGCAAATCAAAACAAATGTGGAAACCATAACGTGCAAATAAAAACAAATGAATGAGAAAGTTGCGTGTTATTGACTTAGAGGGTGTAAGTACCTTATTTGGACACCTTCGCCTTTCCATCCTTAAAGTATGAATGTATATAGGGTAGCTTCTTCTCCGATGACCCTTTTCTCGCAATGGAAGCAAGTGGCCTCTTTTGGATCACTGATCGTAGGGTCATGAAAGTTAGGCTTCTTCTTAGACCCATTTCCAGGCCATCTAGCATGAGCCTTGCCTTTCCTGTTGGATTGGGAAGGAGCCTTCCTATTTTTCCATTTTCTAGATCCAATGGCCAAGACATGTGCACTTGTTTCAGAACAATCATGATTTTTCTTCATCTTCGACTCAGAAGTTTGCAACAAGCTATGGAGCTTGGTCAATGTTGTCTCTTTGTTGTCCAGATGATATGTCAAAACAAACTGAACATAATTAGGAGGCAAGGAGTTAAGGTCCATCCCAATGGTCACCTCATCGTCAAACAACACATTAATCCTTTGTAGTTGCTCCATGTACCTTTTCACCTTTTTTACGTGAGCACATATAAATTCCCATTCCTTAAGTTTCCACGTCATAAGAGATTTGACCACTTTGTAGCGCTCTTGTCTAGCCTTCTTGTGGAACTTTCCAGCAAGGTCAAGACTCTCATATGACCAGTGGTCCCCATAGAACTTGGCCAACTTAGAAGCCATATTGGCCACCATGATGCAAGCAATGTTCGTGGCATCATCAAAATATTTGTTATAGGATGCAATTTCCTCTGGTGTAGCGGTGGAATGATTGATTTCAACAAGAGGATTTTTGAGGACATATTCTTTTCCCTCATATGGAAGTGTCATCTTCATGTTTCTTATCTAGTCCATGTATTTGGTAGCAGTGAGCTTATCTTTTGATAAAATCGGGAGAAGAGAGAAGTTTGAGTTGGAGTGGCCGGTTTGAGTAGTTGCGAGTTCACCATTTTCAGACATCTATATAAAGAGACATAGTTTTAGTTGGTGATATAAATCCTTAATATTTTAAACCAAAATAAATATCCAAGGATAGGATCCAAAATACAATTCACAACAAAGAAAAGAGATGACGTAATCTAATTGTGAATTTATTAAGGTAGGTAATACAAATTCACCAATTTCAATCTATCATGACAATCCCAGATCATTTGAGATTCATTGAATCTTATCAACGCCATGTTTAATATCAGATTATGATTTTCAATTTGCGATAGGATGTCGAGGATCATAAAAGAGATGTGAATAACCATACAAACTCGCTTGACAACATTGATGACATTTATAGTCCCAAATTGGTGGACCGATTAACCATGCATGACCACAAATGACATATAAAAAATAATGTGTGCTTTCATGGATTATGATACACTTCACATTTTATCCTAAAGTAAATAGAGTTGTGATTTGTATAAAAGGTTCTAGTACTTTAATACCATCATACTTTTAAAAAGTCATGTCATATCAACCCGTTCGATTAAGGACCCTCCACCACGTAAGGGGGTGGTGGTTGAGAATAGACACCCATTCAATGGTCATTTTATAGGTTGTTTCCTTATACCCTTATTATAGCATAGCTTCGTGAATGAGGCATACTAACGGTTGACTAACTCGTCTTACACATATAATATATTTAATGTTTAATCATATATAATATGTTTTATTCTAAATTTTGTCAAAAAACAAGGTTTAAACATTAATTATCTAAATTATCATATAATCAATTAATTAATTTAAACCTAGAATGAATTTATAAATGTCCTTTAATTATTCTTACAACTAAATTAATTATTAAATTCATAAGAGATAATTCAATTAATTTTATCTAATTAAAAATTATCAATTAAGGGTATTGCCTAATATTTAGGGTTTTATTAATTATCACACAAGACATTCAAAATTCGGAATCAAGCGGAATGAATACTAGATAATTACCAAAAATAATACAACAAGTTAAATTAGGCATATAATAACCGAAAATCTAAAAAAATCGATTCTCATGTCGTGATAACAACATACAATGAACAGCTAATCCTACCAAAAACCTAGTCAATTTCGAAAAATACAAAGTATATGGTTACATATCTTTTGATTTGTTATTGTAAACAAACCACACGAATCCTTGTAGTTGTTGAACTTGCAAAACCTAGCACCAAAGAGATGATACCTCTAATGGTTTGTACCTAAACCCTAGCAACAAGAACTAGAAACCTTAGGGTCCTATTTATAGCTGATAATGTAGGGGTCGAAATGTAGTTAGTGAGGAGTGGAAATACATTCAGTCTATAAGCATTCAAAATCCAAGTGATTTTGACTCTATATGTATTTACAAGGCACATTTCAGATTCAAATCTAGAATGTATAGCCCTTGTATTTTTTGTTGAGTCTGTAATACCCTATAAATAGGGTAAGTATTAGAGTCACGAGTAACTTTTGTGCTCTTTAAGTATGTAAACACTCTCAACTTCTTGTACTCTTTACAAACTAAATACGAGCCAATCAGATCTTATTTACACAATGTGTTCTTCTTGTTTTCTTTGATTGGTTACGTATTAATTACTCGATTCTAACTCACATCAATTGGTATCAGACCAGGATTCATTCAATCAATTTCATTTTTCTTTTTTTTTTCATATTTTTTTGAATCGCTCTTTCAGATTCAATGTTTTCCGTAATATCAACTCAAAAAACTTGTTTCAATTAATTGTTTTTTTTCGATTATGCACTTTGTTTGTTAGATCGAGTGATTACTGGTCAATTTCTATTTGATTATACTTTCAGATCTCTTTTTGAATCTTAAATCTCATTTGTTCATACTATAATCACAAACTTTAACATAAACACAATGTCAAGTTTCACGCACTTTCTTGGATCATCTATGAAGATTCTAATGCTCATTCAATACTACTAGCGGTGGGCTGACATAATGGAGTATCTTAATGGAATAGATTAGATCTTTGTAGATTCATCAAAAGTGGAAAGTATCTTCTTGACATGCTTGAAGAAGTTGGAACTGCTGGTTCTTCTGCCGATGTTGTTGTACGAAAGGATAAACAGGAAGCAAATAACAAGAATTGCCTTTTTGAACTACATGGTGCTCTTCCACAAGTAGTTTACTACTACATCCGAAGTAGCAAAACAACGAAGGAGACTGGGGACACATTAAAAGAAAAAAAAATCAAGGAAATCAAAAAACAAAGAAAAGCTTTGTGAAACAGTTTTTGGTAAAAATGGCTGAGTTCAAGCAGAAAGATAACGAATTAATAGAGTTATACTATGATCTCTTGAATGAATTGATATTCAAATGTACTCATTATGGTCTTACTCGTTCAATTGTGGAATACAATCTGAATTTTCTAATGGGATTGAGAAAACAATGGATGAACATTAGATTGATGATCAAACCTCAAGAAAGTTTCGATGGTTATTCATTCGTTGATCTGTATAATGTTCTTAAGGCGCATGAAAATGAGATAAAAGAAATTGCAAAAGAAGAAAATTTAATCTTACGAGGACCATTGGCTCTGATGTTGAAAGTGACTGCCAAGAAATATGAAGTCGAATATGTTGAAGATGATAACCTTGAAGAATAAGGCCTTTTGGTTAACTCTGAAGATGAAGCAGTGGCTTATTATTCAAACAACAAAGTGAAAAGTTCTTCAAAAATCCATTCAATCTGAAATACAAGAACAACAATGAGTTCAAGGGGAACAACACAACAGGAAAAAGTGTAAAGGTTGAGTCGAAAGAGGAAAACAAGGAAGTTAAGAACGTGGTTGAGAAAAATCAAATAAAACTTAAAGGGGATTCGGGTTATGATTACAATTACTGGTATGGATTGAATCACTTAACAAAGGATTGCATGTTGAGAAAGAAGGAGGAGAAGAAGGAAAGAGTAAAAGATGAAGCGTACTACGCAAGAAAGATCGAGGAGAAAAAAAATCGAACCAAGAGAATCTCCTTGATGGCTAAAGGAGGAGATGGGGATTAAGTTGCATATTAGATTTGGTCTTCGGGGTCTGATGATGAGGAGATGACAAATCCTACACATGGAACTATGTATGCTCGGTTCGAAGATGGTGGTTCTCATGATGAGAAGATCTCAAGAAGATGCTTTGTCTCAACATGTTCTAGAAAATCTCCAAGGACGTAGAAGGTATGTAATCTTCTTGAATCTCTTAATATTACGTCAAATAAATATCATGCAATTTTAAGAGATTTTGATGATACACTTTCTTATCTTTATGGTATGTTGATTTCCATGAGTAGAGAGGATGAACAATCGAAATCATTGCTATATATTGTTCGAAACAAATGGAAGTTAAGAAGAGTGTTATTGAGAGTTTAGAGCTTCATTTAAGGAATGTTAGATTAGATACATATTCTGTTAGGACTGATAATATGTTGTTAGTCAAATAGAGGAATATTTACTGTAATTTTGCCAAATGTTTGTTAGCTAAATTGACTAAATTGCATCATTCATCTGGCATTTGTAAAGAACAACATAGAAAGTTACTTCCTTTCTTAGCTTATAAGCGAGAAAAGGTAGATGAAACTTCGTATGATTGTGAAAAGAATCTATATATATATATATATATATATATATATATATATATATATATATATATATATATATATATATATATATATATATATATATATATATATATGATAAATTTCCAAATGACTCATATGCATATGGAATAGTTAAGATTGATGAATGCGTAAATGTTGATGATCTAGTGCATATTGTTAATAAAACTCTAACTAAAAATGAATAAGTTCAAATTTTGGACATGATTGAGAATTCGAGTTCTGACTTTCAACAAAATTTTGCTAATATCAAAGATAATTATGATAATATTAGTGAAATTAAGGCTGAGGAAAGTGTCGATTGTTCTCAATTATCTGTTATTAATGCCAATTTAATGGCTAAAGGCAAAGAAATAGGTTAACAGTAATCAATTATCTGTTATTAATGCCAATTATCTGTTCTCAATTATCTGTTATTAATGCCAATTTGATTGTTCTCAATTATCTGTTATTAATGCCAATTATCTGTTAACAGTAATCAACGTTCTACATCCAAAATTTGTGATGCTCTTGATCATGTTGTGGTAGAAGAGTATGTGAGTGATGTGGATGATGTTTCAAATGAAATGCCTATTCCTAGAGTTGTAATCAAGCAGGTCTATGAAGAATCAAAGAAGTACACGGAGGTGTTGAAACAAAAAAGGACAACATTATATAGAATCAAACTCAGTAGTCTATCCAAGACTTAAGGGTACAAATGATGTTATATTTCAAATCAAGTATTTGTAACCTCAGGAAATGGTGATAAGGTGAATCCATAATTAAACAAACTGGTTGAGGAAGACAATAAAGAAGTGACAAAAGATGTTTTTATTCGAATCAAAGAACAGTTGAAAATGGTTTGAACAAAGACTCAACAATTTTTCAACGACAAAAACACAAGTTTTCAAAGAAAAAGTAGAAAAAATGGTTTTTATGGAAGGTATTTTGAATACAAAACACGAAAAAAAAAGCTTATTGGAAAAATGTCAAAGCTTTTCAAAAACGTAAGGTTTTTAAGCAAAAATCATCTGAACAAATTCAGCCGTTCTCTCAAAGTAAGACTTCATTTCAAAACAAACCACCACAAAAGCAAAATGGTTTTCAAAAGGTCGAACCAATTTTGAAAATCGGTATCGAACATATAATGTTCAACATTGTGGAAATGGAAATTATGTTTCAAATCATAGTAAAAAAGGGTTTGGTCAAAATCATGAAAATGAATGTTTTGTTCAAAAACATGGATCAAAGGAATTTATTTCAAAATAAAGGACGACGGAATTTTAATCCAACTCATGCTCAAAGATGTTTTCAACAAAATAAACAAGTTTTTCAACAAAATGGTGTTCGTTATCATAATTGATACAAAAATACTTTTAAAAATCCTATAGAGACCCATTTTTATAACGGACGGTGAGTGTGGAAGTAAGATATCTCGAGATTAATCGTGTTTTTGGAAGTATGAACACGAAGAACATATTATGAGTTCATAAAAAAGACTAAGAACAAAGAGAGAATAATATTGATATTCATGAAGAACATGGTGGGAGAGAAACTCTCCCTGGGTGAGAGAACCCACCAACATTCTCTCTCTAGATTACGTTGTGAGAAGTAAAGTAATCTCTAAGAAAAGTAAAGTGAGCTAGCTAAAAGAATAAATGACCAACTCTCCCTGTATATAGGAGGGAGAATATTTACACCATAAATACAATAAAGGGAAAATACAACCTAATCAACACTCATTATTTGTGGGGCATTTCCATGCACCAACATTCTCTCCCTAAATGCTTACAAATGATGAGAGATAGAATAAGTGATATAAGGCTATAATACAGTAATCCGACTAGCAAGTGTGGTAATAAAATGAAATCAAGTGCTGAAATGTCTCTGAAACTCTGAAGTGTCTGTGAAATCTGAAACTGACCATGAATCTCCAACAATGAAGGTCTTCGGCTTCAAAGCACAACCAATGAAGCAGAAAAAATAAGATATAAATCTTCAAACCAAACATAATCACCCGAAGAAGGAGGTCGCCATGAGCAAGTAGAAGATCCAATAAAAGAAACACTTCGGCTTCAAAAGTATGAAAAACATCTCAAGTTCTCGAATTATAATACACCGAAATTCTTCAAAGAATAACCTGCTAAAAATGTGAAGCATCCATAAAATGAAATCCGGATAAAAATAATGTGAGTCCAAAAACATGGTCCAACATTGCCAAAAATTTGATCCAAGGACCAAATATAAGTGCCACGTCACATCACCAAAATAATCTTCGTCTTCAACATATCACGAATCCAAACTCGTGAAACCATAAGAACTGAACCAGATGCGAACAAAAATCATTCTATGGTAGAGTCTGAATAATAAATAATATGAATCAGAAAACACAGATTAATGCCAAAAATTTGATCCGTGAAGACAAAAAATAAGTGCCACATCGCATCACTAAATAAATAATCGTCTTCAGAAGTCTTCAAAAATCCAAACTCAAACAATAATAACCAAATCCGGATGATATTCTCTCCCTATTTTTGATAACCAATGACCGGATATCAAAAATCAACAAATCGTCGGATGGAGTGTGTCAGATACCAAGAGTTAAGAGAAGCTCTCCCTAGATGTATGCAGGGTCTCGATAAGAAACAAGAAAGAGTAAAATAAATACTCTTGTAGTCATGAGAAGGAGGGTGACATAGTTGCTGAAGCTGTACTGAGAAAATCATCTGTTGTGCCAAAAATAATGTCCAAATATCCAAACTGCGGTGCCAGAACACTTGAAGTGGCTTCAAAGAAAATAAAGTCCACTTGCTTAAAATAAGCAACCAAGTCATAAGAATCCCATAATGTGAAGAATGCGAAACAACTTTGTTGATCAATCGCCGTTGTGGTGCAAGCATCACAAAAAAGATAATATGAAGTCCGACTGCGGTAGGAGTATTCTTCCAATAATAATAACCGGCATGAAGTAAACTAACGTGACAATCCATGGGTAGGTTGTGGAAAAATTGGTGTTAAATAAAATAATTGGTTTTAATAAAAAAAATTGGTTATAATAAAAAAATGGCTAAATAAAAAAATTGGCTAAATAAAAAAAAATGGTGTTAAAAAAATAACTAGCTAAATAAAAAAATTTGGCTGAAAAAAAATTAATTAATTTAGAAAAAAAATAATGCAGAAAAAAATATGAATAAAAAAAAAGTCTTAAAAAAGGTTTAAAAAAAAGGAAGGAAAAAAAAAGAAGGGCGGGGAGGAAAAAAAAGGAGGAAAGGAGGGGGGAGGAGGAGGAAGGGGGAGCTGAAGAAAGAAGGAAGGAGGAGGGGAAGGGTGGTCGAAGGAAGGAGCTGAAGGAGGGAATCCCAAGTCTGGTGGCCATGGGTGGGAGGTGATTGAGGTGGGGTGGTTGGGTGCAAATGATGCTGACTCGCAGATGGAAGGGTTGGGTACCGAAGTTAGTGAAGTAGTTGCGGTTTGGAAGGAAGACGAGGCGGCCGCGGATGCAAGACTGCAGTAGGCGCGTGCTTGCGGTCCGAGGATGCGGATCCGAGCTGTTATTAGCATTCAAGGGTGGACTTCGGTCAGTAGGGAAGGGCTGCGGTCTCTTGGCTACGGACCAAGAGGCTGCGGGTATGACTTCGGATCAGGGGCTGAGAAGGGATGCTGAGAGACTTTTTAGGAGACTCCGGTAGGCAGTTTTTGGCTGCGGTTCGAGGCTCCGAGAAGGGCTAAATATATGACGAAAAATGCTATTTTTCCATGAAAAATGGTACTGAAAATGCCATTTATTCATATTTTAATGAGGGAATCTTTTTACAAAGCATTCTAAGTCAAAGGTGGGTCTTGGGAAGGCAAAAAGAAGAGTGTGCAGAGGTTTTTTAGGGACAAAAGGTGATGGGATTGAATAATGTCACATGATTTTTGTCTTTTTGAGGGAGCAAATAGTGGAGCACTCTTTACCCAAAAGAGTAACAATGACAAGATGCTGTATGTAAACACTTAAACACGTCCATATGCACTAATTTGAAGATACACATCAACAAGTAAAAGGTAGAATGTATGAATATCCTACCTTTTTGATGATCATAATAAACATGCTGTAGAAAAAATCTTCTAGAAAAAGTGCTTTCCTCGACTATCTTCAAGAATAATAAGCCCATAATTTTTGTGTCTCATTTCCAAGGCATAAATAAAATGCCTGGAGCACATCTTCAACTTTTTCGAGACCACACAATTAATTTCTTCTCCCATTTTTCTTCATTTCTTCAACATCAAAAAAATAATAACTCTTAAGAACATCTTTTTCCAGCAACAAATAGAACGAGTAGCAGCATCAACAATTTATTTTATTAAGTAGGAATCACCCAGAAAATAGAACTAAGAACGAACTTCATAAAAAAAATTTCGGAAAGAAGCCCGAAAATTTTTCTTGCAGAAACACGGAAAAATCACAAGATAATCACCGAACGGGAGTCGTTCCCTTGAACTAATCATAAGATCTTCAAGGTACGGCTCTGATACCAATTGTAGAGACCCATTTTTATAACAAACGGTGAGTGCAGAAGTAAGATATTTTGAGATTAATCGTGCTTTTGGAAGTATGAACACGAAGAACATATTATTATTTCATAAAAAAGACTAAGAACAAAGAGAGAATAATATTGATATTCATGAAGAACATGGTGGGAGAGAAACTCTCCCTGGGTGGGAGAACCCACCAATTTTCTCTCTCTAGATTACATTGTGAGAAGTAAAGCAATCTCTAAGAAAAGTAAAGTGAGCTAGCTTAAAGAATAAATGACCAACTCTCCCTTTATATAAGAGGGAGAGTATTTACACCATAAATACAATAAAGGTAAAATACAACCTAATAAACACTCATTATTTGTGGAGAATTTCCATGCACCAACAAATCCAAAAAAAGGGTAATTTCTAAAACCAAAGTTTGAGAAACTCGATGTTAAAGGAAATAAAAATTTACCTTTTAAACCAAAAAATTCATACTTTCCAAACCGTGATTCGAAGCAGAAGGTGAAAGCGTCATTTGCAAAAGGGATAAGTGATATGAAAAACATCAATCATTGGCTACAAGGGAAAGGAAAACAATATCAATTAGGAATGTACTCTCTACAGAAAATTCAACCTACTTACAAGACATATTTGAATGATTTGATTTGTGGGTTCTTCATCATTAGCGTTAGATCTAGCTGTGAAAAAGAGGAAAGAAATTCCTAAGAGGAAAAGTGATGGATTTCAGAAAAAGGATGATCAGTGTTGAACCTGTCCCATTGAATGATTACATTTCAGCGCCTAAATCAAATGAAATTGACTTAATTGACAGTTTCAAGTCTAAGGTTCAAAGTTGGGTCGCAGGTTTATCTTTCCATAATGCATTTCAAGCTAATACCCAAAGGTCTTCGAGACCTAAATTATTCTGATTTATCACAGGTACAATCTGACGAGCAATATGATGGGAATTGGTTCATTGATAATGGATGCTCATGCCACTTGACTAGTAGGAAGGAGAATTTAAGAGATTTTCGAAAGCTGGTCAATACAAGAGTTGTAAGCTCTCGCAATAACGACAAATGTAAAGACAAAGGATACGTCCAAGTGACGAATGGAAAATTCACGGTGAAAAGAGTGGCATATATTGAAGGCATAAAACATAATCTGATTGGTGTTTTGCAACTTGTTATGGGCACTAGTAATCAGGTTAGTTTCGATGAACAGGGGAGTATTAACTCCAACAAATAGACAAAGGTGTTGTTACTTAATTCGAAAAGAAAATGAGATATGTTCACTCTCGACATGAAACCTATGACGAGCATGCCATCAGTATGTCTATTGTAAAAAGCTTTGTCAGACCTCAGCTGCTTATGACATCGACGTCAATCCCATCTTAATTTCAAAAAACTTAACAAAGTGGTTTTAAATTATCTTTTTCGAGGCTTACATGTCTTAAAATTTGATAATGATTCGTTGTGTGCTGCTTGTGAACAAGGAAAGCAACATCAACAAGGTCATCCAATAGTCATAGATTCCAAAATCATGGAACATTTGGAACTTCTTCACATTCACCTATGTGGACCATCGATTGTTGAGACTCTCAATAAGAAGAAGTACATATTAGTCATTGTTGATGATTTTCAAGGTTTACTTGGGTTTTCTTTCTTCAACAGGAGTCTGAAACTGCTCAAGTGATGATTGAATTCATCAAAAACATCAAGTTGCATTTAAAGAAGAAGGTTCAAAGGATTAAAAGTGATAATGGATCAGAATTCAAGAATCAAATTCTTGACTGATTTTGGAATTTTGCAGAACTTTTCATCTCCTTACACACCACAACAAAATGGTGTTGTCGAAATGAGGAATCATTCTCTATGCGAAGCTTCGCGCATATGCGGATTTGCCTCAATATCTTTTGGCAGAGGCTGTTTCGACTGCTTGTTTTACAAAATATTTATGAGTTGAAAAACTCTTTTAGGATCGATAAGATTCTTAACAAATAAATCAGAAAGTAAACCAAAGTGCAAACACACAACGAATCAAACAGATGTCGAATGATTAAAACAGCAACACCTCAGAAGAGCTCGATGAAGAACTTCTGCTGTAGAGGTGTGCTAGGGTTACAATACAATCAATGAGATAATTATCAAAAGTGTATAAAACAAGATGCATGCATGCACCATAAATACTAAACCCTAAAATCATAAACACGGATGGACAGGCCCATACCGTGACAATGTTAGACTAACTACCGAAGCCCAATGGCGTAACCCTTAGACTCAAAAATCTCCCCCTTTGCGCCAATTGACGCAAGAGATCATTTCGGTTGAGAAGCGGGATTTTCTTTACAGTCTTGAATAGAATCAGTATGATAGCGAGTATAGTTTGACAAAAGTCAATATAGCACCAAAGCATATCCGAAAATGTCTTCTTATCGGCTTCATTGTTTTGATTACACTTGTAGATGAGATCGAGGATGTGCTCCAGGCACGAAGTGGAGAACAGGTGTTTATCTGCAAGAGAGAACATGCATTTTTGGCCTTCGGCTCTAGTGAACATGACTATATGATACATCAGGTCGATTTTACCCCTCAACATCACATTGATGTCACTTCCCTTACCAATTGGTTTGATAGTCGACTTCTTCCTTAAGGCAGAGGCGATCTCCTGATCCATCTTCGCAACTACAAGAATGTAACACACCAGCATTCGTTGGATGTGATCAATGATCGGTTCATACTCTTGTTGATTAGTCAAAAATATATTGTTTAGAAGGATCCAGTCATGAGGATTTAAATTTGGCATATCAGCAAGAGAAATCATATGAACCGAGTTGTCTGAGCCTTGGGTCACTTTGAATTTGACATTGATAAACTTCTATGCCAAAGTTGGTTTCAACACATTGACTTTTGTGATCTTCTGTTTACTCTAAGTCAAGTATTGTGGTGGAGAGAATGCAAGATATAATTCAATCAGGTCTCGATCAACCTTCGGGTCAGGAGAGGGAACAACAGCACTTGGCTCAAAATAATAAAAAATAAATGCCTTTCGGGTGATTGGCATGTCAGATTGAGAGTCTTTGGAGTTTTCTTAGTCAAATGAGAGGACAAGTTCGAGCCACTATGTGCTAGGTGATTCGATCGCTTCCTTCAGAAGTTTTTTCGACGACCACAGAGGGAACGGATATTTCCTTCGTTCCAATGCATCATTTACTTCTTTTTGTTTCTTCTCCCTTTCTGCTTCTTCATCTGATTTGCGAAGCTTTTCTTCGAGCTCTCGGTCATTTTGCTTTATTTTGAGATCTTCGTTTGTGGGAGCTTTTTCTTCGGTTTCAACCACATCTTCGGTTTCTACCTCATCGTCATCACCAATTTTATTCTTTCCTTTGTTCTTCATACTACCCGAAGCTTCATTACCCTTCGGTTCAACAGTGACTTTCAGTTGGGAGATGGGTTTACTTTTTGGAGATTTTGGTTGACCCTGACCTTCTTCTCCCCTTGTTTCGGAGGGACAACAAACTCCGGAACACCCTTAATACGGCTCAACATGTCAAGATCCGGTCGTAGCTTTACAGCCAAGTGTCGTCAAACATTGATAGTAAGGACCGAATCATGAACTTCCAGGAGATTGGAGAGAAGAAAATATACATCACCAACAATACTCTTGATAATAGCTCGCTTAGTCTTGAGATCATCAATTTCTTTTAGCGCCTGGTTGAGCTTTAGAGCCTGAGTCTTTACTTTTGTGGTTTTATGAGCAAGTTCATCCATGACTTTGTTTTCCATGGATAGATCATCCTGGAGTTTATCAAGACGCCCATGGATATAAGTGCGAAGCTCGTTGTAGTCAGATTTAACATTTTGACGTGCCTCTTCAAAATGCTTTTTCTCAGCCTGAAGCGATTGTGTAAGATCATCAACAGAAGCGTTCACAGTTTGAGCATTTTTCTGAGCTGCAACCTGAAGAGAATCTAGAAAAATGTGAGCATCAAATATTAGTTTTTGGACATTTTCGGTCGCATGCTTGCAATCTTTGGTGAATTCTTCAACTGCAATGGAAGCTTTTTGGCATGAGGAATTGGAGGCATCCATAGCTTTAGCAACATTGGAAATGGAGGTATCGTGCTCCTTGACAAAGGTTGCCAATATCACCTTGATCGCAGCCTTCGAGTATGCCTCACTGGAAGTAGAAGAGGTAGAAGAAAGCAGTTTGTCGAGCTTGTTGTTTAGATCCCATAAATGCCTCTTCGTTACAGGAGCATCATCGTCATCATCGCTCTTTACTCTGTATGGGCTGTAGTAGATGGAATCAAACTCCATTTATTCTCCACAAAGAAAGGTTTCAGTCTCCAGTGAGTGAGGCAGAGATAGAGGTTTTGAGGTTACTAGGGTGTCAAAGCCAGAAGTAGGTGCCCCTGTATCAGATACATTGACACGAACTTGAGGTTCGGTTGTAGAAGTGGTGATGGTGGTAACTTCAGCGAACATGGGTGTTGGGATTTGTATGAAAGTGACAGTTAAATAGGAGATAGGAGGGGACATGGAGCAATGGAAATGGGAATCAATTGTGTAGGAGAAGTAGGAGGTGAAGTTCGGTTACCTTGATGAGCTGGTGAAGGAGGAGGCGAATTACCTCGAAGCGAACTCTCGTGTTGAGAAGCGTCATCATCACTTGACTATGGTTCGGACTGTTGATCATATGGAACGTAGTCAGAATCACTTGAAGAAGGAGCCTTCGGCTTGTGGGCCTTATTTTTGATCTTTCACCTCTTTGGAGAAGAAGGATCTGCTTTTTCATACTTTCTCTTTTTAGGCGTAGCAAATTTTGATGAGGGACCTACCTTCGCGCTTTTTTGTTCAGGCTTCTTACCTAGTTTTGATGGTTTATCTGCAGCATCCAACGAGCTTTGCATTTCGGGAGTAAGGTGCCTCAGTCCTGTGGGAGGAAGCTTCTTGTGTTCGTTTATCTACTTTCTTTCACTTGAAACACACTTGTACATGGATTACGGAACCAAACCGATGAACATAAACTTTGTGGGATCGGAAACGATTACTTTTGTCGTGTGGAAAGAAGCGATTGACGACATCAGTGAATCCACCATTGTTGGAACTTAGAACTTCTCTATCGTCCTATTAGTAACTAGGGTCCAAAACCAAGCACAAGAGATTTCAGAGTAGCAAGAAGTAGAATTGAGACTTTGAACCAGTTGAGACCATAAAATAGTCCCAAAGTCTAAGTTGATCCCATGGTACAAACCGTAGAAAAGGGTCATGAACGCCTTGCTCGCTCCATCAGAACCTGCAACCTAGGGGTGGCAATTCGGGCAGTCGTTTCGTGTTTTCACCTAACACGACACGACACAAATTTCTTTTCCATAACCCGAACACGAAACGAAACGATATCGTGTTTTTTTCAGCTAACACGAACACGAACCAATTAAAACACGAAAAACACGAAATTACACGACAACACGACAAAAAACATAAAATAATCATTTCATCGATAAGTTCTCTTAAAAAGTCAGCAAAACACGACAAACATGACTAAAATTAACCCAAAACAACACAACAAACATCACATAAACTAATACTAAAATGTTTCAAACTTGTGACATCAAAAAATCCATTAAAAACTATGCCTCCATCGATTCATGCTTATTGTTCCTGCTAGCATCTTCCATAATATCATCGGTAAGCTCTTGTAAACACAGTTCTTCATCACCTACAAAACAATAACATATATATTTATATATGTATATATTAAAAATGGTTAAACACTAAACAAAAAGTTTTCAATAGCTGTAAAAAACACAATCACCTTTAATTCCAAAAAGCCAATCTTTTGAACAAATTAGAGCCTCAACAATGTCATGATTCAACGAACTTCGATATTGATCAAGTACACGACCACCATTACTAAAGGCAGATTCGGATGCTACGGTGGAGACCAGAATGCTCAAAATATCTCGAGCCATGGAAGCAAGTTCCGGATAACGATATTGATGGGCTTTCCAAAAAGAAAGAACATCCAAATCTTCACATATGTCACTTCTTGGCTCATCTAAGTACATCTCCAATTGTGATTTTTGAGACAAAGCAAACTCTTTACTTTCGTAATCCTTGAACTCCTAAAAAATTGTACAAAGTTATAAAATTAACTAATAAGAACAATAGATTCATTAATAAGAAAAAAAACTTACTTTTAACATGTCTTGTGTGCTCTTACTTAGCAATGTGTCACTTTTCTTTTTGTGCACAACTTTACTTGTATCACCTGTTGATGTTGCTGATGATCTACAATTCACAGGTGGTTCAGTACTATAATCACTAATATACTCACTAAAAAGATCATGTAGCTTCTCCCGTATACGATCACTGTGGACAGCAAAACTGTCGCCATAGAGTTTTTTGTAAGTAAACTCAACATACTGCAGTTTATAACGTGGGTCCAAAACTGCTGCCATGGCCAAAATCATACTATACTCCGACCAATACTTTGAAAATTTCTCATACATTTTTTTAGCCATATTCTTCATAAATCTATCTGAACTTTCCATTTCTTCTCTTAAAGTTTTTTCAACCATGGAAACCGAAGGAAAGTATAAGTTTGCTGTAGAATATTTATTTCCCGAAAATATGCATGTAACTTCATAAAATACCTCTAAAAATCTGAAAATCTTCTCTAACTTATTCCACTCATCATTACTTGGACAATCCAAATAACTAGAATCACTCAATGCTAAATGAAAAAAAGCACGACGATAGAATATAGCACTTTCAATCATAAGATAAGTAGCATTCCATCTCGTAGGAACATCTTGCCGCAAACCCTTTTTTGGATTCAAATTAACATATTTTACACAATCAATAAACCTTCCTTTCCTTACTTGGGAACCCTTTATGTACTTAACAGATTCTCGCAATTTAACAATCCCTTCATCAATAGCTTTCAACCCATCTTGCACAACTAAATTTAACACATGAGCACAACATCGAATATGAAAATAATCTCCGTTGCTGCGAAGTGCACCTTCATTACATAAATGACCCTTTAGTAAATTGACAAATGTATCATTACTTGAAGCATTATCTAACGTGATAGTGAATAATTTTTTTTCGATCCCCCATTCAGATATCAAAGAAGATATCTTTTCAGTTAAACATACCCCATTATGTGGAGGTGGCATATACTGAAAGTTCAAAATTCGCTTTTGTAATTTCCACTCCTTGTCAATGAAGTGACCCGTAACACACAAGAAACCATCTGTGTTAATTGAAGTCCATAAATCTGAAGTTAATGAAACTCTACCTTGATGCAATTCTAACAAATTCTTAAGTCTCACTTTTTCTCTCTTAAATAAGTTCTTGACATCTGATTTTGCAGTGTTTCTGGTAATGGTGGTCACATTTTTATTTAGGTACTGAAATATTTCCCTAATTCCCTCATACTCAACAAATTTAAAGGGCAATTCATGTTTGATAATAGCTTGACTAACAAGTTCACGAAATCTTTCAGGTTTAAAAACCATAGAGTTTATCGACATAGAACCACCTGATTTTGCAAAAAGCATTTGTGCTACGTCCTTTTCATCCCTTCTAGGACACTTGTTTATGTGATTTCTCAAGCTACCTGTCCCATTCTTAGTTTCACAAATATATTTTTTTGAGCACCTCTTACATTGTGCCCTTTCCCTTCCATCAGAACCAATTGGAAGTCTTTGAAAAAATTTCCATACCTTAGACCATCTTTCTCTTTCCATTGTAATGTTACCTTCCTCACCTTCGACTTTAACATCTACCTCCAGAACATCAATGCCATCGATATCTTCTTCAAGTTCAGCATCCTAAAAACCAAATAGAACCTTTAAAATCAGAACAATGGAAAATATGGAAGTAGAAAAATAGAAAAGTTAAAAGCAGAAAAATACCTGTGGAGCAACATCTGTAGAAGGTGTGTGTGTTTTACCAAGCTTTGCTTTCTTCATATTAAAAAAGTGATAAACTGCTGGTGCAGATCATACAAGTTCAGATAAACAAAAGAAGAACAAACAAAAAGATACAAAGCATAAAAATATGATCAAAAGGCAAGTGTATACAAGTTCATATAAACATAAGCATAACTATACGTGAGAAGTCCAAAAATAAAAGCAAAGTTTGAAATAGTAAAACAGATGCCATTTTTTTTTTCTATAAGGCATAATAGCATACATATCTTGTAACGGATTAAAGAGGAAAGAAAGTTCACAAATACAATAAACATATAAACAGATCTTGTATTCAATTTCAAAAAATTACCAATGAAAAAGAACATGAACTAGTTTCTATAATCGATTTCTTGAAAAGTAGAGTAGAGCATACTGCATACATATCAACAATAAGAAAAGCGAAACAAGCCAGCATCAAATGAGGAACGATAAGCAACAACATACAACTACAATCAATTTTTATAATCGATTTCTTTAATATCGGAGCATACAGACAATGATGAACAACAACAACAATAAAAATTAGGGGTTAAAAAAACAAAAAACTTACCGATCGGTAACGATAAACAAGAGCAGCAAGTGGACAACAAATATTTAGCAACAAGACTTTGTAGCGATGAAAAAGGAAAACAGGCACTTCTTACTTCTTAGGCATCAATTCTTTTGATACAGCAGTGAGGAGAAATTAACTTGAGGAGAGCAATTAAAATGGGAAACAAACAAAGGTCTCTATTTAAGGTTGAGGAGTTGTCATCAAATCCGGTTAAAAGAAGAAGAAGTAATACCAGGCTCATTGGAATATATGATAGAGGCGAGACTCGAGATGTCGATTGAGTTCTCAAAGGAGATTTGGAATTAATTTTAAGAAATTAACGTTCTATCCTTCTAGGTTCCCAATACATGAAAAGTTTGTATTTAATTTATTATTTTTATATATAATATATAAATATTATTAATATATTATTAAAAAGTTGTAAGTTATAATTTTGTATAAATATCGGTTTAATCGTGTTTGTTGTCGGGTTACTATCGTTTTAATTTCGTGTTGTTGTCGGGTTAATTTCGTTTTGAATTCTGAACACGAACACGACACGAAACGACTTTGGGTTTTTTATAAACAACACGAACACGAATTAGAAATTCGATTTCGTCCCAATTTCGTTTCGTGTCGTGTATTTTTGTCGTGTCGTGTCAGCTTTTGCCACCCCTACTGCAACCCTCTCTGATAAGCCTTTGAAGAGAAGGGTAAAGAGACCATTCCACTGAAGAGGAAGGCAAGACTTCTTGAATTTTGTCACTGTGGTAAGAACCTCAGTGTACCCCATATCATAGAACATAGAGAAAAGTTGTGTTATAGTGATCGATTCTAGGTTGATCATGGAGTCGTTGACAGCAAGCCAGAATAATAGACAAAACATACCCTTAGAAATTGAGGTTTTGTGGTTGAAGATCTCGAAGAATATCCTCTCCTTGGCTTTATCGTAGACCGTTGTAGAGTAGACTTGAGAAAGTAACGACATTGGGACACACTTAGCTTTGGTTAGGGCAATTACAAGTGCTGAATATTTGAGGCCTTCAACCACTTGGAGCGTGTAGGGATCACACTGGAAAGGTGATAGCTCGATCCGTAGGTTTTGATTCAGCTTGATGATGAGAAGAGATGACCGGGCGCTTTGTTCATGAACAGAAGAGGAATTCGCCATTGATGAACTTTGAAGAGAAAGAGATGAACAATGGAGAGAATATGCCTTATAATGCTCGAGAGGATTTGTAAGCGGTAAGAGCGTAAAAGGAAGTTGAGAAATCTCTTTATACGATTACCATGAGAGAGAAAAATTTGGAGTAATGAGTGTACGGTACTCTGATGTAACGCCTGAAAAAGCGCGACTTGACAACTGTTACCTCAAAAAGTTTGTCAAGCGTGTCAGGCAGCGTGAAAACGGAAATGATTCAAATTCACATGCATTTAAAATCTTATCCTTTCATCTTCTCTTTAATTTTGAAACAATTCAAATTCTCGTTGAAATGTCGAGTCACCTGTTCGCTTCATATGAAATTGCCTTCGCTCCCAACGTAGGGTACCACCACAGCATATTGAACTGAACATTGTATCTGAGAAATACTAATTAGTACCACGACCAAGACTTGTGGAAAATCATAAAGATCTTCGTGTGAGAGTGTGCCAAAGAAAAAGAAATAAAGCAAATGATTTGTGGGATTCAAGTGACGTCAATTAAGACACGGAACTGTGGATCTCGGGCACGAATCACTTCCTTCAAAGTCAAGAGAGACTTAGAAGTGTCTGTGTGGTTTCGTGTTGAAATACGATCAAATGCTTATTAAGAAACATTAAAAGACATCTTTTAATTAAATGGCTAATAGGGTGGCTTTCGCTTCAATCAAACTATAGAACTTAATATAAGACCAAAAGTTGAATGAAGTACTTGTGAGACCAGTGTAGTCTATAAAACAAGTAGGTTTGATCAATTTTCAGTGACTTGGTGATATTGTAGAAATCTCAAAAACAAAAGTAAATTGGATCTTATGTGTAGAAAAGCCTTGGTGTCAGACAGTTTCATAAAGATCGCACAAAAATTAAAAGAGATTTCTTGGTACCTTCCACTAAAGTGGTTTCGTTAATACTTGGGATGAAAACTAGAACGTTTGATTGTTCACCGTCAATTTGTTATAGGTATTGGATTTTGGATTTCACTTAGCACATGGTGAAACGAAGCTAAGATCATTAACACAGATGTTCTGTAACCGTAAACCTCAGTGGTAAATTGTGAGAGTCTCAAGGGCTATGTTTGTGAACCGAAGTATGATGGAGAAAAGTTATAAGGAGGTTAAAGAACCGAAAGTACCTCTGCTATATAGTAAGGACCGAGCAGAAAACTTTTAACTCAATATGAGACGAGTAAGGCAGCTCCTGACTTAAGTGGTTTTATCAGCCTGATTGGGACGAATCGATTTGTATATGTCAAATCAGTAACGCTTCACTTGAAGTCTTTGAGGATTTGGGCAACATACAACAACATGCTTCTAGGGACACTTAGCTAGTACAAAGATAAATAGATGTATACCTGTCTCAACTCCATCATTTGAATTATCCATGATATCTTTTAGTGATATTTTTGTTATTTTTGTTTTTGATAAAAAGAAATAAAAACATTTTTTTTTGGATTTTATGAATATTCTGAAAAAGAAAAAAAACAGAACGGAAAATATTTTTCGGTTCCCGAAAAATCCAGAGTCGAAATAGACTGAGCGTTCGCTCTATTTCGCTTGTCCAATTTTAATGAGGTGAAAGTTGTTTTGGTATTTATTCAGCTTCCATCATTCCTAAGCTTTGGAGTATTTTATTAAAAGTTACTTCAGGTAAGGCTGTCATGAAGATGTCAACTGGTTGATCAGCGGATCGAACAAAGTGGATTTCCACATTACCATCTTCAACGTGATCCTTGATGAAGTGTTATCTCAGTGCTATATGTTTTGTTTTGGAGTGTTTCACTGGGTTGTGACATATCCGAATAGTGCTATCTGAGTCACAATAGAGTGTTATCTCAGTGCTATATGTTTCTAAGTTGACTTTGTATCCAGATGACCTGTAAAGTACAAGATGTTGCAGCTATGTATTCCGCTTCAGCTGTGGAAAGAGACACGCATGTTTGCTTCTTGGACTACCAGCTAACGAGTTTTCCATCAAGGAATTGACACCCGCCAGTTGTGCTCTTTCGGTCTAAACTACATCCTCCAAGATCAGCATCAGAGAATGCTTAAACAAAGAAGCCAGATTTCGCCGGGTACCAAAGACTGAGAGATGAGGTTTGCTTCAAATTTCGTAAGATATTTTTCATAGCCAACATATGAGGTTCTCGTGGATTAGCCTGGAACCTGGCATAATAGCAGACAGAAAATATAATAACTGGTCTACTAGTTGTTAAATACATAAGAGAGCCTATCATTTGAGATAGAGTGTCATATCAGCAACTGGTTTCTCCAGAGATGGTGTTAGCTTCGTTTTTAATGCCATTGGAACCTTCACTTTAGAATCTCCCAACATACCAAACTTTTCCAGTACTGTCTTCGTATAAGCCTCCTGATTAATGAATATGCCTTCGGGTCCCTGTCTTATGTTCAGTCCACGGAAAAAGTTAATCGGACGCATTGAGCTCATCTCAAATTTAGTCTCCATCAACTTCCGAAATTCAATTATTAAGCTAGGATTCGTGGAACCAAAAATGATGTCATCGACATAAATTTGGACGATCATTAGGTGTTCACTTTCTTTCTTGCGAAAGAGGTTTGGTTTAACTGAACCTTGTTTAAATTTAGATAATTTTAGAAAACGAGTTAGAGTTTCATGCCAGGCTCTCAGGGCTTGTTTCAGACCGTAAACTACCGTGTCTAGGATGTAGCAATGATTGGGAAACTTTTCGTTCATAAACCTAGGTGGTTGCTCAACGTATACTGTATCTTCTAGTTCTCTATTCAGGAACTCACATTTGACGTCCATTTGAAAAACTTCAAAATTCTTGTGAGCAGCGTATGCCAGAAAGATCCGAACGGATTCTAACCTTGCTACATGAGCGAAGGTTTATCGTAATCTATACCTTCTTCCTGAAAATATCCCTTAACTACCAGCCTTGCCTTGTTGCTTATCATGTTCCCTTCTTTATCCATCTTGTTCCTGAATACCCGTTTCAATCCAACCACAAATGCATCCTTTGGTGTAGGAATCAGTCTCCGGACTCGATTTCTCTCAAACTCATTTAGTTCGTCTTGCATAGCCTGTACCCAATCGTAGGGATCAAGTGCAGTATTCACTGTTTTCAGCTCAATCTTGGAAACAAACGAATTAAATATGCATAACTCTACTTGAGAGAATAAAGCAGTTTGCTTTGCTTTCAGTTGAGAGCGTGTGAAAACTCTCTCAGATGATTTGCCAATTACTTGAGTTTTTGGATGATCGCGTGTCCATTTTACGAGTGGAGGATAATCTGGATCATAAGAAAGATCCAATTCATCATTTATTTCTTCTTCGAATTCTAATTGAGAATCTTCATCATTTGTATTATTATTCCCCCTGTCGAATGACGAAACAATTTCAACATCTGGTTCAGAATTCTCCCCCTCGATTGGACTTTCATGGATCATTGTTGGAGATGGGTTCTCCCCCTGGAATGGCAAGTTAGGTCGCTTTTTTGTAGATGAAATCTTCCCCTGGAATGTAGAACATCTATGAGTAGGTTCGCTCGAGCTTTGAGGTTCGCCTTGATCTTGAGGTTCTCTTGAGCTTTGAGGTTCGCTTGATCTTTGAGGTTTGCTTTCCATATCTTGCGCCGCTTTGTTTATTATCTCCTTCAGGTTGTTGACTTTATTACCTGCTGCTTTTGCTTCAGAGAGAATGGCTTTCTCCAGTTCATCAAAGAGCACTAATTACTCTTCAAACATATTTGATATAGGAATCATGACTTGACCATTTTGTAGAAAGATCTCCTTCATTAGACTTTTTTTGGATTGGAGTTTCTTCACTTAATTATCATCGAATGTGACATAATAGGTTTCTTCAATCTTCTTTGATATTTTGTTCATAACTCTATATGCCTTTGAGGTCAGAGAGTAGCTAAGAAAGATCCCTTCATCTGCTTTCACATCAAACTTGTTTCGATTCTCTTTAGAGTTAAAGATGAAGCACCTGGAACCAAAAACATGAAAAAATTTAACGTTAGGCTTACGATTATTCAGAATTTGATAGGGTTTAATTGAAAATCACTTATTGAGGAAGCTTCGATTATGGGTATAGCAGGCAGCTGCAATTGCATCAGCCCAGAAGTACAGATGTAGAGAAGAGAAGCTGAGCATGGTTTGAGCCACTTCACACAATGAACGGTTTCGATTTTCAATTACACCGTTTTGTTGTGGAGTATAGGGAGCAGAGAAGTTGTGAGACACTCCCTTTTCAGTAAGAAATTCTTTAAACTCTTGGTTTTTGAATTTCAGCACATTGTCACTTCGGACATTTCTAACCACCTTTCGCAGTTAAAGCTCCATTTGCCTAATAAAGTTCTTGAGCTTTGGAGTCACCTCTGATTTATGTTTAAGAAAGAAACCCCAGGTGATGCGTGAAAAATCATCAACTATTACGAGAATGTACTTACTACCACCAATGCTTTCTATGGTCGATGGACCACATAGATCGATGTGAAGAAGTTCAAGAGGTTCGATGATCTTTGTGTTAACAATTATGGGACGACTCTTTCGGCTTTGTTTCCCATTTCACATGCAGCACACATATGTTCCTTGTCAAACTTTAGAAGTGGCAATCCTCTCACATGATCACCAAGAACTAACTTGTTGATGTCTTTGAAGTTAAGGTGCGATAGTCATCGATGACACAGCCAGCTTTCATTAAAATGAGCTTTCGTTAGAAGACATACAACATGCTTCCCACGTATCGGGTTTAGATTTAATGGACACATTTCGCCTTTTCTTTGTGACTTCAGCAAAATCGTCTTAGTTTTCTTTTCAATGATCTCTGATCCTTCATCATCAAATGAGACCTTCAATCCAGTCCCTACCACCAACTGCAAGACACTGATGAGATTATGTTGCAATCCTTCCACATATGCCACTTTTCGAATCGAAAAAATCCCTGTTTATGATCATTCCATAGCCTTTTATTGTGTCATATGAGTTGTTACCATATTTGACACATCCACCATCTTTTAGAGCCCGAAACTCCTTCTACTCTTCCCTTCTTCCTATCATGTGACGTGATCAGACACTATCTATGTACCATTCGTCGTGGAACTGCTCGTCACTGATAACCTACAAAAATCAAGCAGATTTAGGAACCCAAGGTTGCTTGGGTCCACGTGAGCCATTTACAGAATAGGGAATAATAATTGAAAGATCAACCATATAAGTTCTTTTTATTAAGGTGGTTTCGTCTTTTCTCTTGATGGTAAAAACCTTGATTTTGTTATCTTTTGGTTTGTTTAAATTAGGTTGAGGATTTTTATTTTGATTCTCTTTTTCTTGTTTCCTAGGGTTAGCAGACGTCTTCTTTGTTTGCTTTTTGTCTTCTGAGACAAGCTTTTCTTTTCCCTTGACATCCTTGCTAGGATTCTGCTTTGCTCGAGAATGAGGATGATGGGGTTTAGGACCGAAGTTGGGCTTTCGGTTCTTGTCACCACTTGATCTAGGACCAAAACTTCTTTTTCGGTTCTTCTGACTGCAAGATTGGCAGTGAGTGCATGGACCAGAATTATCCTTTGATCCTGCTTTTGCCTTGAGATTTGACGCCTTTTCTATGTGAACATAATTGGAGTTTTGGGATTGCCAAAACTGCTTCCTTTCATTGACATTCTTTTGATATCTCCTGTTTTGCTGGCGTTTCTGGTCTAATAGTTGCTTTTGAGATTTGTGAATATTAGCTTTTGGCCTTGGTTTTTCACTATGAGTTTCACTCTTCATTGAAGAGGATTCACTTGCAACCTTTGCCGGTTCGCCAGGACTCTCTTTAGTACCACTTGTGCTTGGTACATCAAACTTTGTAGGCTTATTGAGTGGTTGTGCCACGTATCTGTCTTTAACCGTCCATTAGGTTCTCTCTAATAAACTGACAGTCTCATCTGCTTTGTCGATTGGAGAGGACCAGAAATGATCATCACAGCCAGCGTCGTTGTCTTCGTTCATTATGGTTGTAAGTTCGGTTGTCTGTTTGTAAGTGACCCCTATTGTGGTGTATACCTGGTTAGATACAATTTGTATCTTTTGATATACCACAACCTACTGTTTCAGAACCTTGGACTTATCTTGGGACATCCGATCGAACTCAACCAAATTTTCAGATATAAAATCTTTGGTAGGTTTGGTTTCACTTTTGACAAACTCTGAATAGTCAACTTCACCCTCTACAGATATTTCACTCATACAACTGCCCTCATCAAATATAGAAGTATTTTATATGTTTATTTTGTTTTCTAAAGTCAACTTGGCATTTAATGAGTCAAATTTATGCATGATTTCGGTCTTTATTTTCAATTTATCATTTTCATCCAAAAGGTTTTTAAGCATATCCTTATGGTCTTTGGTCTTAATAAAGGACTCAATTTTATCCAGACCGATCTTGTAGGCATAAGAAATTTCATCTAAAGAGACAATTGAGTCACAGAAATAGCCATCAATATTGACTTCGTCCTCCTTTAATTCCAGGAAGGGCAAAATCATTTTATGAATCTTTTTACCGATCTCACAGTCTAAATGCAATTGAGTGATATTAGTATACAAACGTTTAGCAATTAAGCAAAAAATGTTTCTTTGTTTCAAAAGCTTCAAATTATCATGTTGCAAATAAATAACTTCATCTTTCGCCCTAACTGACTCAACCTCCTTCTACTCTATCCAAATTCTTCTTTCCTCACTATTTGAAGACACCCTGCTGATTTGATCAGTTAGATTAGAATTTTCTAGGCGATTTTGTTTTAGACTACCACTTAAACTAGAAAACTTGAATTTTAAATCATTTAATTCCTTTTCATAGTTATTAACTGGTATTTTTAGAGATTCGAGGATAGATTGTACCTTCTTAATCAACTTATCACATTCGTTAATCTGTTCTCCCATTGGTTTGGCTGTGAAACACTTGTCTTCTCTTTCCTTTGCTTCCTCACCTTCTCCGTCGGTTGTGTAGCCTCTCATCTGTGACACTCCAGCAGTCACCATGAAACATCTTCCACCAAGCTCAGATGTTCCTTCCTTCATCACAAAAGTTCTGCCATGTGTGGGCTTGCGAACTTCCTCATCTTCAGAGTCTGTAGACCAGACTTCTACTCCACCAAACTCATCATCAACAATGTTTCCCTGCATAATTAAAGCATTCATAGCATTTTTAGATGTTTTCTTCTTCGTTATTTCCTCCAGCTTGCGTGAATAGTATGCTTCATCATCTTCTCCATCCTTCTTCTCAGCCAGCTTTCTCAACATGCAATCTTTGGCAATGTGATTTTTTGTTGTGGCAGAAATTGCAATCATATCCGGAGTCACCAACAAGCTTGTTCTCCTTCTTCGCTTCTTCATGCCGAGGAGCATTTTTGGGTTCCTCTTTCACCTTTTTGGAGCTATATCTCCCTTTCTAGTTTCGGTTCTTAGAGGTAGGGAACTTTTTGCGAGCAAACTTTTTAGGATTATAGACCATTAAAGCATATTTATCATTCGTCAGATCACATTCAGAGAGATCCAACTCTTCTTCTTCTTCATCCACATTCTTCTCTTTAGAAAGAAGAGCCAACGATCCCATACTAGAGACCACATTCGCTTCCTTAGTCACAATGCTTTCATGTGATTTGAGTATTCACACATGCTTCGCCAACGAATATGTTTTGAACTGTTCATGAGCTTTTACAATCGAAACCACCGCCATCCATTCGGGTCTCAAGCCATTCATAAACGTGACCTTCTGCTCAATGACCTCTCTGCCAATTCCATGTTTGATCATCTTGCTGAGGAGATGATTGAAACGATCAAACGTCTAAATGAGTTTCTTTTCTGGCTTCTACTTGAAGTCATTGAACTCTGAGAGCAATAGAGTTTGTATCGAGTGTTCCAAGTCCTCATCTGTTGAATATAGCTCCTTAAGCCTATCCCAGATCTGTTTCACTATTGTTCATGTACTAACCAGACGAAAGGTATTTGATTGCAAACCAAATCTGATCATCCTCATAGCTTTAAGGTTGCAAAGCAGCTTGTCCTTCTCGTCTTTAGCAACATCTTTCACGCCAATCATTAGCTGATTGTACTCCTTTTAAGTCTTGATGACTTTTTGGGTTCCAATATGAGAAAGAGGACCCACAGTCATCGCTTCCCAGATTAGATAGCCATTGTCCTCTAAACCAAGAACATAGTCTTCAAAGTGATGCGTCCAGACTTCGTAATCTTGAGTATACCAGATTGGGATTCTCGTAGTAGATTCGATGCTGTTGGATATGTTGATGGGGTTGGTTTGTGAATCATCGAGAGACATGAAGACCTGTTTAGTATGATTGTCAAGAATCAGACTTGTAAAGATTGAATAGGGTAATATCGAGATCTATGAGCAACGTCAATGAAGGAATAACAGCTTAACATATTCAATAAAAGCGGAAACCCAAAGAAATTTCTTCAAACAAAAGAGATGCGTATGATTTACACATCCTCCTGCTTTGATACCAATTGATGATTTAAAAAAACTATTTTAGGATCGATAAGATTCTTAACAAATAAATCAGAAAGTAAACCAAAGTGCAAACACACAACGAATCAAACAGATGTCGAACGATTAAAACAGCAACACCTCAGAAGAGCTCGATGAAGAACTTCTACTGTAGAGGTGTGCTAGGGTTACAATACAATCAATGAGATAATTATCAAAAGTGTACAAAAGAAGATTCACGAATGCATCATAATTACTTAACCCTAATATCGTAAACACAGATGGACAGGCCCATACAGTGACAAAGTTGGACTAACTACCGAAGCCCAATGGCGAAACCCTTTAGAATCAACACATATCAACAAGTGATTGGATTCAAAGATTTACAATCAATGAGATACAACAATTTCAAGTTGCTATACATCATTAAAACTTCAACCCAAGTGGCATAGAAAATAAACAATTCCTGAATTAACATTTTGCAAGAATTTACAGGCTTTCAGCCCTATCCAGCATTCTGCCAGTGCCAAAGTGATGCTTACTCATTCACTTCATGGTCAATGGCTACATACCAATACCCAAGTGATGCTTAGTCATTCACTTTGTGGTCAAAGGTATAACTCATTAACATAATAACACAGGAAAGCATATTGCACATATAACACATAACATACAATTTTTCCTACAATTTGAACACACCGTGAAATAACCGGAGGTTAAAGTAGTAATTTGGGCAGCACTTCGTTTCTATAATTAACTTTCTTCGATGAAAACTGGGAGCTTTATTGAAAACCAGGCCTTGCGAGGGTTGAGCTTCAAACCAAAAAGATAAATTTCTCGGGGTCTTCGGGCACTTCGGGATGTTTCTCAGGTGTTAGGGATGATCCCGAGGCTACGAGGGTTGTAAAATAGCTTAAAAGAGGGTGTAAGATGTAAAAGGTGTAAATTTTCTAACCAAAACCGGGAGGGTTCACACCTCCCTTATGTAGGTGCGAGGATCGGATCCGAAGGAAGGAGGAGAAGCCATGTGGCTGCTTCGCAGGTGATGGGGGAGGGGCTACGTGGCTCGGTTCGCAGGCGGACACAGGTCTGAGCTCGGAAGCGTCACAATGATGACACACGTCGAATCCGGACTGGGTGCGCTTCGTATGCGAGGAGCTGGCAACACACGTCGGACACGAAGCAGAAGCGAGAGGCAGTGGTGTGGCTGATTCCGAGCCAAGCATGCGAAGCTTCTCGGATTTAGTGCCCAAATCTTCAAAAATTCATAACTTTGGCATACCAGCTCCGTTTTCGACGTTCTTCATATGCACGCGTAGGTGAAATTCTACTCTACAACTTTCGTTTAGACTCCGTCGGCTAATTTTTGATTTTATTTTTCATATTATTATTTTTAACAGACCAGGACAAGAAAATCCGTTAAAAATCCATAACTTCTTCATCCAACGTCCGTTTTCGTCTGTCTTTACCGTTGTACTACTATTGATGAGACATTCGATTCTCATTTAGGTTGTGTCAGCTAAAAATCACCCGATCTTTATTTCGAGTATTTAGTTGTATATTGCTATATTGACACTTAGAAAAATCATAAATTCGTCATACGACGTCTGATTTGGACGTTCTTTTTATGAGAATTCTTGGTTTAACGAATACTATGACTTTCATTTAGATTGCTAAAGCTAAAAAGTAGTTTATCGAAAACTCACTTTTTACGCTAAATAGTGTTTTGCTGGTTTTGTCGCGGATCTTCAATTAGTCAGAACTTCTTCGTTATAACTAAGATTTCGATGAGGTTTCGCCTAAATGTTTCTAACGAGATAATCTACAACTTTCAATAACATTATTTTTATTTATTTCCAACTTTATATTTTTGTTAATTTCAATACTTTCAATACTTTCCGAATGATTCTAAACATAGATTACTTCAATTCTTTATAAAACTATCTTGTTAGAACTCAATACTCAAAATCATATATTATTAATAATATTCATCATTAAATAAAACACGATAACTGAACGTGTATGTTACAGAAAATAACATTTGATCATATTATATCCCACCGGTTCTCCTTATTTTTGTTGCTTTTTGGACTCCTCCATTTGAACTTATTTTGAAACCCCCCCCCCCCCCCCCCCCCCCCCGGAAATTGATATGTTTTAACAAAAATTAGAAGAAAAATGATAAGAAAAACTTAAAGGATGGGATAGTGACTCCTCAGAATCAACAACACTTGACATTCTACAAAAATCCACCCGAAAACCAACCATTGATGGCTACAAAGATGTGGAGGAAGAAACAACTTTCGTTGTCAATGTAGCATCTGATTTTAATAGAGCAGATGCAACAACAGGTGGTGGAGCTGCTGCATGCATGCGGGCTGTCGACGGTGAAGTGGTAGTTTTGTGTTCATCTGATACAACTATTGTTCGAGCTTGGTATTCCATTGTTTTATCTTGCAAATTACTTCAAAACATTACTTTTTCCGTATCTTATGACCCTTACCACCAACCCATCCACAAAAACCCATATTAACTTTCATATTTACTCATCTTGTGTAATTGTTTTTTCTATTATATCATAAACGTCAAAAAAGTTGGATGAATACCCTTCCTTATCTTGCAATTAATGATAACGTCCATCCTCTTGAAAAGAACCATGAACATCAGTTCCCTCAATCTCAACTTTAGAAAACCCTTAAGTAAAATGAGGAGTCCAACCGAGAGCCTCTTTAACACGAACATAAAACACCATGTTATCATCCTGAATCTTTAGCATTCTGATACTATATCTTGATGTGCAGTTAAAAAGTCAAAATGCACACTCAATTCTTGTATACATCTTCCCTAAGAACATTATCAAGGTGAGCTATTGAACATCATTTAGAAATAATCTTTTGAAAAGCCTCTTTACTCCATACATGTGATGGTACCCTCAACATCAACCTATACAATTTGATCCATTGTCACAAAATTCCTATCTCATGCTTGTTTTATCTGAAAGCTAATGATCCACAACTTCAATATCCATGCAGTTCTTACACACTTTTTTAGACCTAATTGAAACAAAATCCATAAGCCTCCTACATATCGAATCTCCATTCATCCAAACACAATATCTGAAGGTTAGGTAGGGTAAGGAAGTCCCTTACTTTGTCAAGACATGCATGTTTCCTATTTTCCACCACACAATCCTTAAATTGTAATTTAATGAATTCCTCCAACAATTTTTTGGCCTGCTTATCGAATAAGGAACCCCTATCCACACTAGCATACAAGTTTACTAGAGTCCATTGTTTCTCAACCTAAGACATTAAAATAAGTTGGGAAGTATTATGATCATTATGTGTGAATCTGGGACTACAAGCAAGTACTTTATAATAACAAAACCATGTATCACACAATTTATGCACCATATTATAGATACTACGAACCTATGTGAACCACCTAATGAACCTGAATTGTTTTCGCATCTGAGACATCTTTTTTTAAAAAAGAGACATCCATAACTTTACCTAATCGAGCAGATAGTCTCCACAAATCATTAGGTTAAGCAAAATAATGGAAATTTGTAACATAAAATGTCTAGACATCGGGGGCTTACTTGGTGTTTGTTGCCTCTAATAGGTTGATCATGGTGATGTAGACTTGAAGCGTCTGTGTACCTACATACTTTAAACCACTCTTCACCCTCCATCCGACGTGATTTCATAAGATAAAAAATCATCTAAGAAGACCCCCTTCACTCTTGAAGGAAATCGCTAAGGACATCAATATCCATAATAGGAAATTGTTTTTTACTTATTTATTACAAAATTTTTTAATATTCTTATATATCCATAATTCAAATAAAAAGGATCTATATGAACAAAAGTTTTATAAGAAAAATGAAAAGAAAAAGAATCGTGTAGATTTACATGCTATCTCTAAATGGTGAAAAGCTATTATTGTTTTTTTATTCCAAACATGCAAGTGTTGATGAAAATTCTGATATTGTTTTTTTTTTTTCTTCTTTTAAAATGACATGGTAAGTGAAAAAACATTACTGTTGACGAAATGAGAATCTTTAGTTTTATATAGTATTCATTTGTTATTATTTTATAGGGAAATCTTCAGAAAAATCCTAGTATTTTGGGAAAAGTTACAATTATGTCCTAAACTTCTTTTTTGAATAAAAAAAACTCAAGAAACGGGATAAACCTTCCATTTTAGCCCTTTTTTACCTTTTTATGTAATCGTTTACGTGGCATGCCAAGCTGAGGGGGGATGTTGACATGGCATGCCACATCAGCATAAATCATTTTAAAAGGAGGATTTTTTTGTAAGGAATAGAGGTACACAACTTTCGAACTCAGGACCTCTCTCACACAACAAACGAATCTAACAAATTAAGCTAGAAGTTATATATGTTTTATATATGCATAAAAGCCTTATTTACTTTCATTAATGTTCTAGAAAACAATTTTCCTATGAGAATAAGAAGCGAAGAAGTATGGAACCAGGGACCTTACCTTACAAAACACGCCTACAACCAACTAGGCTAGAACCATTTACTTATTTATTCCCTTTATTCCCTTCACAGTTGTATATATCTATTAAGCTCTCAAATAACTACATTTATTACTTATATTATTATTGTTATTTTTATTATTTTTATTATTATTATTATTAAAACGCAAACGTATGTATATATACGGTGATTATATGTATTTTGTAAAATTAAAAACGTGTGTGTGTATATTACTACTGAAGAAATAGAGAGGTGAGTGGGTCTTAGCCTAGGTGGTTGTGTATCTAATTTGTTAGAGTGACGTTGGAGTTCGAATCCTCTAATCCTTAGTTTCTTACCTTAATTTGCTTTTTTTTAGAATGAAGGAGAGAGCACAAAAGATGTCTTGCTTAAGTGGTTAGGTGCATGTCTTTATATGGAGAGTGTTTGGGTTCGAATCTTGACGCTCTTTTCTCTTTCGAAAAAATTCAATCTTCTTAATTATAATGAATTTTGCTGAAAAAAAAAAGTTTATGACTTCAGTGTAATTTTTCCCAAAATAATGGGATTATTTTGAAGATTTTCCTATTTTGTAATATCACATCCTTAATAGTATATCATATGATAATTGCATTTGTTTTTTTCAAGTAGTGTTAAATTTATCTAGTATGTCACTCATTAGGAATAATGTGTAACAGTATTTGGTCTTTATAAAGATTGCATCACTTTGGTCAAAACATATATATGTAATGAAACATTAAGTTTTCTTGAAACGAGTTGCTACAAGAAGGATAATGTTAAGTTGTATTTTTTCTTTAGAAGGGGTTGAACCAAGACTTGAAAACAAACAAAATTCTAGACTTTTGCATTCCTAATTTTATCAATGTCTTTGAATAAAAAAAAGAAAAGAACATAAGTTGACATTTCGAAAAAGACAAATCACTGAAGTGGAAACTAATGTGTCGCCACTCGAAGCTACACTTGTAGTTGGGACACTTTATAAGCCCCGTCCTTTCTTTTTCATTTTAAGATAATTTGCATTTGTTATTCATAATTGTATTGTATAAAAATATTTTGTTTTAACTTATCCAACAGGCCATGCATAACACTATTATGACTTTAAAATCTATAGATGTTCTTTATAAAAGAATTAGTTTTGCCATCTAAAAAGAGGTTGCAGCACAGCTTGTTGTTCGGTTACCCGCAACATATATGTAAATCTTTTTTATGAATTTGACTTCGAAAAGATTGAATAGTTAAATAAAAAACTTATCCAATGACAATCAAAGAGTGTCTTTGTTTTTATTTTATTAAAGCTATACAATTTCCCTTTTAAAATTTGTTGTGCTCTATACTGATGTGGGATTAAGAAACATTTTTGTTAGCATAAAGTAATGTTGTAGCAGACCGGTGGTTATTGGCCAAAATAATTATGAAAAACGATTAGATCGATCTAGTAATGATTACTAATGGGTAAGAAACTAATCGTGATTCAAAAACAACCACAAAGGCACTGTTCTGCCTTTTAGATGATCCAAATTTTCAAAACCACCGTTTTCACGTTAAAAGTTCCTATTAAGAGTTAAGTTTACAGTTGTTCAAATTATAAAAAAAAAAATCAACATTTTACTCTTTCGTAATCATTAGATTGATAATTTGAGTACTAATTTGATGGCGATGACCCCACCTAGCTGTGGGCTCGTGAAGGCTGAGTTGGATACCAGACCATTTGGTTTTCGTTATTTTTTGATTTATGTTCTTAACTTTTTTTAAAGACTAGATTTATCCTTCTATTAGTTTGTTTCCTAGTTTTTTTTTGGGTTTTCATCCTTTTTTAGTTTGGGCGTGTTTTAGGAAGGTTCACACTTTGATTGATTAATAAACGTGTGTTCCTAAAATTCTCTGGTGCATTTTGTTCCAGTTTCAGGCGCCATAGAATCGCCATCAGCTATACTGATATCAACTCAAAACTCAAACGACGATTGCTCACAATGGACAACGAAATCAACAACCACGCAGAGACGCCAACAGAGGCAACGTTGAGTATGTGCGAGATCCTCGTGGCGTTGTAGAGATCACTAGGATGCAACGATTCCGGGACTTGCTATTGGAACATGAGGAGGAAACGGAGACGGACACCAGAATCTGGGATGATAGTGTTAGCTTTGTCAACCCCTTCGGTAATAGACGACCACGACGTGAAACACAAGCGACAAACCCAATTCGTAATCATGGGGTCAACATCGAAATCTTTAATTTCGATGGGAAGGCTAAGAAGATGAATTTTGAAGATTGGCATAACATGATTAAACACGTGTTTGAAGTTAGAGACAAACTAGATAATCTACAGGTAAAACTTTTGGATATATATGTTAAAGAATCATTATGGATTGATATTACTAAATATTTATTAAGTATTTGATATAGACTTGGCAATGGGGCGGGTTTGGAGCGAACTGACCTTGATCCAAACTCTTTTAACAAATTTCAAAATCTGATCCAAGCCTGCTCCGTAACCCGCAGGGTTTTGAATAATCAAACTCATACCCTTATCCACCAAATCAGCAAATATCTAAACCCGCCCCGTAACCCGTAGGTTTTTTGAATAATCAAACACATTTTACTTAAATCATAAAATCACATTTATTAAATAAAACTAAATTTTGATTTAGAAAACACATTATGTACTCGAGGACTTTCTATTGTAATTTAAAACATTATTTTAATTACTTCCGATTGGTTTTTGATCGTTGATTGCATTGATAGAGAATAACAATTACAAACTTTCTTCCGGTTGATAAATGACCTTATTGATTTATAAATGAAATTGGTGATTACATGATGAAATATAAATGAAATGAAATCAGGACTGTTGAGTCATTTTGTTGTAAAAGTCGAAGCCTTGTCTTGACTATTTCGCATGTTTATTTACTAAGTCGTTTTATGTCGAAGCTTAATGTCTAAACTTAGTATTTTTTGTACACTCATGTTTCCTATAAATATGGGGCTGAGGATAAAAGTAGAGACGGGTCTTTCTGCTTATTCTTATAATCAGTATTGTAGTTGAATTCTCTGTTCAATACAAAATTTGCTGATTAATATTTACATTTGGTGTTCATATCTTTCATTACTAATTCATTCAAATCATGATTGCTTTCTAAATCTCGATAACAATTCTCATCAATTGGTATCAAAGCGGGATTCAAACTGCTTTGATCTGATTTTCATTCTAGAATCATTTGCATTTTGTGTTATTATTAAAAATATTTCCGCGCTTTTCGTTCTGAAAATCTGTTTTGATCTGATTTGAATCGATTCTACATTTGAATTGTTTAGTCGAGTAATCAGTTAGCAATTTGTGATCAATTCATTTGATCAATTCACAAATTCATCAAGTTTTTCAAGTTTTTCATCAAAATCCTCGTGTTCAATAATGGCGAACTTTAACATGAATACTATGACCTTATACTCTCATTTGCTTGGTTCATCTACTAAAATTCCAATGTTGATTCCAGAATATAATGATCAATGAGCTGACAGAATGGAAGATTATCTAAATGGGATTGATGAGGAGCTCTGGAATTGTATCAATGGACCAGCTCTACCTCCTGCGAATGTTCAAACATTAGGAGCCTCTGGAACTTCAAATCAAGTCAGTAATCAAGGTGATCATATGAAAAAGAATGAGAAGAGATGTATGCAAGAGCTGAGAGGTGCATTGCCACCTGTGGTTTACAACTACATTCGTGGTTGTAAAACAACAAAAGACATCTGGATCACATTGAAAGAAAAATACCAGGGAAGTGAAAAGACAAAGATCAACTCTGTTAAACAATGTCTTGTTGAGCTTAAGGAGTTCAGACAGAAGGATGCTGAGACGATTGAAAATTACTATGATCGTCTGAATGAACTCATTTATCGATGCAGCAGGTACGGAATCACAAGGTCTCCTATGGAATTCAATCTTATATTCATCATGGGGCTTCGCAAAGAATGGCGAAGTGTGAGCATAATGATAAAGAATCAACAGAGCTTTGACACTTCGAGTTTGAATGATCTACACTGTCACACCCCAAAACCAGAACGGCGGAAACGTTCTGGGGTGGATGACGCCATTTCAAGTATCACAACATATGCAGTATAGTAATCAAAGTACAACAAGCATTGCATTAATAGTAATAGTTTTACATAGTTTACATTGCATAGAAACATCAAAGTAATACAGAAACTAATATAAGTGTAGCTCGGTACTAAACTGTCTTCAACAAAAGCTCCTGAGATTTACTTGTCTATTGCTGACCTGAGAATACAAGTTATTTTGAAAGCGAGCATCAGCATTTTTATAAATGTTGGTGAGTTCATAAGTATTTACTTTCATTTGCGTAAGTAAGCATTTTATCCAAAATAACTTTATAAAAAGTAGTAGTTTAGAGTCTATAGTGTATTAGAGTCCTTTCCAGAAAATCCTATATTTTCTAATTTAAAAGCAGTCTTCTACCAAGACTCGACGGTGTTATGTTTTAAAGAGAAATTTTCCCTGAAATGTTATCATTACCAAAATACGGTATTTGACTTTAAAGGAAGTAGGGGAATATTACTAGTAAAAGTACTAAGGGAAAATAACATATGCCTCAACAGAAAATACTGCTGACTAGGGCAAAGAAATCATAGACTCCAGGAGAGTATCGACTGAATGATACGCCTGGCTCATTCTAACAAAAGGGAACACAGACCCCAGCCAGTATCAAATGTACGATACGGCTAGCAAGGTCTAAAACAAAGAGACACAGACCCCAGATAGTATCAAATGAAAGATACAGCTAGCAAGGTCTAAAACAAAGAGACACAGACCCCAGACATTATCAAATGAAAGATACAGCTAGCAAGGTCTAAAACAAAGAGTAATTCTAAGAGTGTGTTTGCAGCATACAATGTTAATTATCGTTACCTTAAGGCCATGAATTATAAGGTAAACATGGAGATACTCGTAACCATACTAATCGACACTAGAGTACTTGACGCCTTGCAAGCGTCGGTGTAAATATGACATTTGTCACCCCTTGGCTTGGTAGGCCGTGGACTGTAGCTAGCAGTCAGGGTGCGGGGATGTCAGTCCCATATAGATCTATACACACAATGCCCGATCTCCTTACAGGAGACTCTGGTTACCAACTCGACGATGGGGAGATCTGTGTCTTGAAGATGCATCTCGTAATCTGAATTCTATTAAAGGCGCTGGAGAGATGATATAGACTCGCGTGTGAACTGACCCTTGTAAACCTTTATGTCTATACATGAACATATGATATATAATTAACGATTAAACGACCTTCGGACGGATATCCGATCCCACTAGACCACATCCAAACGAGGAAAAGGAAATAGGGCGAACTAGCCTTCCTAAGTCCCTTAAACATTATTTATATAAATATACAAATACAGGCATACATTTAACGACGTAGAAGCGTTTAACGAAGTAGTAGCATTAACGAAGTAGAAGCATTTAACGAAGTAGTAGCATTAACGAAGTAGAAGCATTTAACTAAGTAAAAGCGCTTAACGAAGTAGAAGCGTTAACAGAGTAGAAGCGTTTCACTAAGTATTAGCATTAACGAAGTAGTAGCATTAACTAAGTAAAAGCGTTTAACAAAGTAGAAGCATTTAATTAAGTAGGAGTATTTAACGAAGTAGAGGCATAACAAAGTAGTAGTATCTAACGAAGTAGAAGTATAAAAACATGGAAGAAATCTTTGATGAAAACTTTGGAAAACCTTTACACTTAAGAAAATCATGACTTGGTATTCTTTTGTAAAATAAGTTTGAAAACCTTTAGAAACCCTTGAAAATCTTTCATAAACAAGTTTTGATTATAACTTTGATAAAGCAATATAAGTAAAGAAAAACCTTTGTTTCAAATACTGCTATAAATGGTTTTGAAGTAAAACATACAGCGCGAGAGTCAAGTAAAGACGTTTTAGAAAACCATTTATAGTACCATAATTGGTAAAACAGCTGACAGTGTAATAAATCCTTGTGCATGCGGGTTATCAATCACATGTGATTGATATGATAATTGGCATGTTTTAACTTGTATTCTCCCCCCCCCCCCAATAAAAGCATGTGGAAACATTTAAAAGGTTAATTCAGGGGTATGAACTCACCTGTTGCAAGTGGATCGGGTGAAGGTGTCGGTTGGGTGCTCGGTGTCAAATAAAGACTTGAGCACACTTAGTGACCTATTAACATATGATGGCATATGTTTACATACAATTAGTAAATATAATACTAATTAAACATGTATACGCATCCTAATGTGAAGAAAACACTTTGGTTAAGTGCTAGGAGTGTCCCGGGTAACATCTAAGGGTGTGTATGGCCTAGATAGGGAGTTTACTCTTCAAGAGTAAACTCTTTATAGAGTTTACGGCCCTAAGACCTTATCCCCATGAGTTTACGGCCATAAACTCATGGATGGTGTGTTATTTGATGCATTAAGGTCTTATAACATTTGTGTAATTAGGCTAGGTTCAATTCTAGGGCATAGGAAGTGGTTTAGGCTCCAAATGGACCATTTTAGGGAGTTTACGGTCCATGACCACTCCTTAAGGAGTTTACGGCCGTAAACACATGAGTTTACAGTCATAAACTCATCTTTGCCCATTTCTTTTGTTGTTTGGTGGTTCTAACTCATGCATGCAAGTTTTTAGTCACTTATATGAGCATATGAAGGTGTTAAAGGCACTTAAACACCTTGGAAAGGTGTTTACATTCTAAGAAGATGTTCTTGGGGAGTTTACTACCTTAAACACATGAGTTTACGATAGTAAACTCAATTTGTCCATGAATCCTATGTTTTGGTGCATCAAATGAGGGATTACAAGGCTCTAGGCACTCGTGAAAGCTTTTGGAGGTGTTTGAGGGGTAGTTTAACACCTTAAAAGGTGTTTATGGTCCAAGAAGATGGGTTTACGGTCTAAGGATGTTCTTAGACCGTAAACTCATGTTTACTCCCCAAAATGCATGTTTTTGGTGTTCTAAGTCCTTTCGTGTAAGCCTCTAAGTCATTGCTAAGCATTAGAAGTGCTTGGGAGGGTTTTTGGGCATCAAAACCCACTTCCAAGGGGTTTACGGTTTTAGGATGCTCCCAAGACCGTAAACTCATGTTCTTGGGGGTTTTTGGATGATTAAGCCACGAATTTGCAAGCTAGATAAGATAAACAACGAGCTAGGAAGGTTAACTTACCGATTTGAAGCTCGAAGGGGCAATTTTTGACCAAAACCCGTTTTGTAGAGAGAGAAAGTAGAGAGAGAGAGAGTCTAAGGTGGGAAAAAGGTGGGAATGAAACCCACTCCACCCTTATATAGGGTGGAGTTTATGGCCTGGCTAGGGTTCACCTGACACCAACCGCGAACGGGGTTTCTCACAACTATAATTAATCACGACAACTTTTATGATTATACCGCCTAAATTTTGGTTCGCTTGACGAATATTATTTAAAAAATTCTAACGAGTTTAAATCCGGTCAAAAATATTTTCGGGATAAATTTGGCTAATTTTGAAGTAATTAATTTCGACGTTAAAAGTAACAGAAATTTTTGAGTTGTCACATATACAATTAGCTAAAGACACATGAAAACGAAGTGGCTGAAATGCTAGAAGAGTCGAAATAAAGTTTGGGTGGACCACTTGCATTGGTGTCGAAAATGAATGAAGTTGAGTCTGTTGAAAAGGAAGGATCGGATGATGAGGGGTTCCTGATGAATCTGATGATGAGGCAGTTGCATTTTACTCAAACAACAGAGTAAATAAATTTTTTAAGAAGCCATTCAAACCAAAGGGTATGCAAGGAGATGCGAAGAATGGTTTTGAGAAAGCTGGAGTAAAGGCTGGAGTTTAGGAAAGAAGAAGTATTAGAAGTATGAGAAGGTGGATGAAAATGTGAAGGAATTTAAGGCATATAAAAAGCTGAAATGTGACTCAGGAGTCAATTGTCATTACTGTAATGGAGCTAATCACTTTGCAGCTGACTGCATGTTAAGGAAGAAGGATGAAAAGAAATCCAAAGTGAAAGATGAAGCTTACTATGCTGAAAAGCTTGAGGAAGTTCGTAGAAAAGGAAAATGGTTGTCTTTGGTTGAGAAGGGAGAGATGGAAAATGATGAAAGTGGAACCTACCAAATCTGGTCTTCAGGTTCAGATGATGAAGAAATGAAGCATTCTACACACGGTGCGATGTTTGCTAGTTTTGAGAAGAATGGCGATGAAGAAGAAGAAATCTCTGGACATTGCTTCGTGTCTAAATCCACTGATAAGTCTCCTATGTCCACCAAGGTACGTGCTATTCTTGAATCTTTTAATATTCCTTTAATTGCTTATGATGTTGAAATAACTACTTTCGATGATACTGTTGCTTATTTTGATGTTGTTATTGTGTCTGCTAGTACTGAGGCTCAAAATCTAAAAACCCAACTAGCTGAGACACGAAGACAGTTATACATAAAACGAAGCAGGGTAGATTATCTCGAACTACAGATGAAAAATGTTAATACTGATAGAGATAGTCTAGATAAAGATGTTAAATTGTTGTTAGCTCAACGAAACATCTACTGTAATTCAGCTAAGAGACTATATGCGAAGTTAACTACTTTACATCATTCATCTGAAATAAGCAAAGAACAACATAGAAAATTACTACCTTTTCTAGCCTATGAACGTGAAAAAGTTGATGTTATATCGTATGATTGCGAAGATACTATTGCTCAGGTTGACAAAATACCTGATGATAGATTTGCATATGGTATTGTGAAAATTGATGAATTTCCGAATGCTGATGAATTGGTAGATATTGTAAATAATAGTTTAACGAAGAATGAACAAATTAAGATTTTAAAGAAAACTGAGACTTCGACTCTTGATTCTCAAAACAATTATGCTGATGTCGATAATAATTCAGATAATATGAGTGAAATTAGTGAAATCGAAGAGGAAGAAGAGATTGATTGTTCTAAACTGTCTGTAATTAATATAACATCTAAGGTCAAAGGTAAAGAAATTTTAGCTAATTCGATAGTGAAGGTTGACACTGAAAAACCCTCAACCTTGCAACTTTTTGACTTTGATGATGTGGAAGTTCAAAGTAGCCAAATAGATGACACTGATGATGACGAAGAAAATGTGAAAACTTCATGTGAATGTGAGAAAGAGAAGAATGTTTCGACTGAAACATCACCTACACGCATTGTTTTTGAACAAGTATATGGTGACTCGAAGGAATTCAACCAAATTCATAATGACAAAGGTGCACACTACTTGGAAACCAAAACGGTTGTCTATCCGAATTTTACATGCACTGATAAAACAATTTTTCCAAATCAAGTCTTCATTACTGCTGGAAATGTTGAGAAATTCAAACCTAAATTTCACAAAATGGTTGAAAATGATAACAAACAGTCAACTAACAAAGGTTTCTTTTCAATTTAAAACACTGTTGAAAATAACCTAACTCAAAATTCTTATGTTTTTCAACATCCAAAGCCATCACAAAAATGGGTGGTTAAACATGAAAAAGAAGAGAAAGTGTTTCAAAAAGATGGTGCAACAAAATCAGAAGTGAAATTGAATTCTCACGAATTTAAAGTGATGGTTGGAAAATTTTCATGTGAAAACAATGTTTCGAAAAGAAAAGTACGAAAGGCAATTTTTTGGCAAATAGTGTCTAACGAAAAGCTTAATGATGTTAAACCACAGGATTTGAAAAATAAAAATGTGGAATCTATTCGAAAATATGATAACATTAGAAAATATGAGACTTCGCATAACTTTGTGAATGATCATAAGTTTCAAAATGTTGGAAAATCAACGAATAATTCACCAATTTTGAATGACAAAACCCAAACGAAAACAAAATTTTCACCTAAACAACCAAAATTTCCAAATCATTCAATCACAAAACCAACCAAACTTTCTTACACAAAAGGAAAATCTGATGTAAATTCAATCAACACTTGGCTAGAAGGAAAAGGAAAACAATTTCAAAATGGAAAATATTCTCAACAAATCAAGACTGTATTCAAAAAATATGTGAATGAATTTTATGTGGAAAGTTTATCTTCTCATGGTTCAATCGTTCCAATACAAAAATGGAAACCAGTTATGAAAGTTAAGCATGTTGCGAAGGATGAGGTGAAAATCAAGGAAAACCCAAAACTATCGAACAACTTTATTTCAATATCTAGATCAGATGATGTTGATTTAATTCAAAGTGTGAAGGAAAAAGTAAAAATCTGGTTTTTAAATTCTAAGAATCTATTTAATGATACTAATGAAGGACCTAAAAAGTCTTGGGTTCCTAAATTTTTTCATTAATTGCAGATGATGTGTGATAAGCAATACGATTCGAAATGGCACATTGACAGTGGTTGCTCTCGTCACATGACTGGAAAAAGGAGAACTTGCGAGATTATAGAAGCTTGGAAAATGCTGGAGTGGTCAAATTCGGTAATAATCATAAGTGTCAAGTGAAAGGCTATGGAAAAGTTACGAATGGGCAGTTCACAGTAAATAGAGTTGCTTATGTCGAAGGCCTTCAACATAACTTGATTAGTGTTTTGCTACTTGTTGTGGGCACTGGAAATCAAGTGGTGTTTAATGAAGAAGGCAACATCATATCAAAAGTGAACACAAATGAAGTGCTTCTCAAGTCAAAAAGATATGGAGATATGTTCACACTCGACATCAATCTGATTGTGGGCAAACCAGCAGTGTGTCTCTTGTCGAAGGCTTCTAATGATATTAGCTGGTTATGGCATCGTAGATTGTCTCACTTGAATTTTCGCAATATCAATAAACTTGTCACTGAAGATTTGGTACGAGGTTTGCGTATACTTAAATTTGATAATGATACTTTATATGCAGCTTGCAAACAAGGAAAACAACACAGAAAAGGACATCCAATCATTATAGATTCGAATATCATAGAACCATTGGAACTTCTTCACATCGAGTTATGTGGACTGTCGATTGTTTAGACACTCAATAAAAAGCGATACATTTTAGTTGTTGTTGATGATTTTTCTCGATTTACAAGGGTATTTTTTCTCAGGTTAAAATCTGAGGTTGCTCAAACGATGATTGACTTTATCAAAAAGATTGAGATGAGTCTTAAAAAGAGTGTTCGCAAGATCAAAAGTGATAATGGTTCTGAGTTTAAAAATCAAAAGTTGGATTCATTTTTCATTGCTAAGGGAATTTCACATAATTTTTCATCACCATATACACCACAACAAAATGGTGCGGTCGAAAGGAAGAAGATGTCTCTATGCGAAGCGGCTAGAACTATGTTGACATATGTGAACTTACCTCAATATCTTTGGGCTGAAGCTGTATCAACTACATGTTTTACTCAGAAACGCTCATTTAATCATCGAAGTTTCAATATTACTCCATATGAAATACTTAACAATCGAAAACCTAATGTAAAATTTTTACATGTTTTTGGTTGCAGGTGTTTTATAATGAACTTAAAATATAATCTCTCCAAGTTTGATGCGAAGGCAGATGAAGGCATTTTCTTAGGATATTCGCATAATTTTGTTGCATACAGACTGTTAAACAAGAGAACACGAAAAGTTGAAGAGACTTTCAACTTAACCTTTGATGACTATTTTGTTAAGAAGATAGATCGCAAATTTGAACAAAAACCCATCATTGCTGATTCAAATAATCCAGTTGAAAATGAAAATACTATTGATTTTGATTATGAATTAATTTTTGGTATTCCTGATAGGGTGATCGATGCTGAAATTCATGCTGTTAATAATCAATCACTAGAATCCTCAAAACATATTGATGACTCTCCTCATACATCTGATTCAAATAGTAGCGAAAGCATGCCTAATGTTCGTATGGAGGGGGAGCATACGACTGATGAAATCAATGTGCAAGATAGACATACTTTTGAGGGGGAGAAAAGGAATGAAGATCAACATGTTGAGGGGGAACATCAATATGATAATCAAGTTGAAGGGGAGCTTGAAGGTTCAGTTGAGGGGGAGTATGAAGTTGATGACAATATTTCCGTTGCTGAAACTAAAAATGAAGAGGTATATGAGGATGCACCATTAGACTTTGATCCGACATATCCACCATTGGAAAAATGGACAAAAAGTCATCCCAAAGAACAGGTCATAGGGAATCCTCAAGACGGTGTGTTGACAAGAGCTCAGATTCGTGCTAAAAGCGAGGTACTTAATGCGAATCAAGAATTGTGTATGTTTAATGTTTTTATTTCGAACAATAGAGCCAAAGACTGTGACAACCCGAAATTTCCATTCGGTCAAACCCTAAAAGTCAACCACTTCATATTATAAGTCAAGTTCACTTATACTTGTTTTTGGGAAAAATAAGTTCATTTGATTTTTTTTAATATTATTTTTAAACAAGCGGGTGAAAGAAAGTGTCGTCTCGGGTTTTGATTTTTAGAAACCGCAAACACCTCGCGTCTTAGAAATTCCCGACCAAACTTTTATGTATCGGTTGAAAAATCACCCAAAAACTGTGAACTCATACCTATGTATGAGTTTACTCCCCAAAAACTAGTCATTCTTGAGTTTACTCCCTAAACACCAAAAGAGTAAACTCCAAAATATCCTCTCAAGTATCTTCCAAGTTTTTATTCTAGATCTTTAAACTAGTAAGTGTTCTAACCCTTTCAAGTTAGTATATCACTTAATCTAGTGATTGTACATCCTTTAATCCATTCATTTATGTGTTTTGACTAGTTTTTCAAAACACCAAGAACACACACTAGTGTTCTTGGACTTAAAGTTCATTTCAAGCTTCCACAATGAAAGTACTTCTATCCTAGAGTCATTTTAAGCTAGCTATACATGTTGATACCAAGGAAAAGTCCCAAGAACACCAAGAACAAGGTGTTCACGGTTTTGGGTGTTCACGGTTTTGGGAGGCTCCCAAAACCGTAAACACCATATATAGTGCCTTAAGGTGCTTTAGGGTGTCTAGATGCTTCAAAATGCCTTAGGGACTTGTCTAGATCCATCCTTGATGGGTGTATCACACAAAAAGCACAAAAATCCAACATTTATATGTGTTTACGATTTGGGGATCTCCCAAAACCATAAACACCTTAAAAGTTGTGTAAATGTCCCATAAATGGCCCATGGTTTTTCCTTATGCCTAGAATCTAACCTAGACTAGTGCCATGTTTGAGCTAAGGACTTGAAAATCGCCAAATACCAAACTTAGGAGTTTAAGGTATTAAAATCATGAGTTTAAGGTAGTAAACTCATGAGTTTAAGGTAGTAAACTCAGGGAGAAATGGTCCTTAGACCGTAAACTCCATTTAGGAGTGTTTTGATGCCACACAACACTTCCTAAGGCTAAATCATGAAGTAGGAATGCTTGGAATAGCTTAGAAGACTTCAAACCAACAAATGGTCAAAAGGTTAGGAGTTTACGACCATAAACTCAAGAGTTTACGACCGTAAACTCAAGGGTTGTTGATCCTTAGGGAGTAAACTCATTTTAAGAGTGTTCCTTGAACCCCAATCATACTAGCCTTTCCCTACAACACTTAGATGCACTCCTTAGCACTTATAACACTTATACAAAGTGTTTGTCATGCCTTAGAGTGTCTTGAATTTGTTTATCAGTTGTTTAAAGACTAATTGTTTATATACATATATCCTTATATGTTATTAGGATCTTTGTGCGTGTCTAAGTCTTCACTTGACACCAAGCACTTATCTGACACTTCCTTCCGATCCACTCCCAACAGGTGAGTTCATACTCCTTAATCAATGTTTTAACTGTTTTTAAATGTTTTATGGGGGGGGGGGGATACAAGTAGAATTATGCTAATTATTATATCAATCACATGTGATTAATAATCAACATTCAAATGATTGGCTACTCATTAGCCGTTTTACCAAACAATTTCCTTCAAATGTTTTTCATAAACACTTTATGTGTTTAAAACTCCTTATTACACTGTACATTTTACTCTGTATGTTACATTTAAACTTATTTACAATTGCTATTCAAACAAATGTTTCTTTATACTAAACTGTTTTATCAAACCCATGCCTTCAAACCGTTTTATAGATTGACATCAAGTCGATCTTTTCTTAGATAATAATTATGTTCAAAGGTCTTAGAATACTTATTTTGTGCTTTTATATTATAAATTGGATGCCTATATATGTATAGTTATATAAGAAATGTTGAAAGGACTTAGGAAGGCTATCCACCCTATTTCCTTTTCCTCGATTTGGATGTGGTCTGGTGGGATATCGGGTACCCATCAGAAGGTCGTTTAAATATTAGTTATATATCATGTGTACATATATAGTCATAAAGGTCCTTCCAGTTCATCCAATGCCCTTGGGTAGCAAGGGTACAAATCCATGTTCATACGTACCAGTTATATTACTAGTAAGCTACCGTATGGGTAGTTTAGGAAGATACTAGAACTATTACTAGAACGCGATATCATACAATGAGTCAGTTCATTCATGAGTCAATACTTGCTAGATAGAGAGAACATACATTACAACTAGTACACATAGTACATTACTATATATGCTAGATAGAGAGAGAGCACACATTACATCTAGCCCACATAGAACATTATAGTACATTACTATACTATTACATGATCACACTTACATGAGTACGATTACATGATCACACTTACATGAGTACGCTTACATATACATAGGACAGACGTCACTAGGTGCTATAGCATGGAACAAGTTCAGGATCTAACTATATCAATGAATCGCAACGCAATTGTGATAGTTATATCGGGTATACATGATCATAGTAATGTGGATGTTCACGGCTTGCAGATATGCAGGGGTCGTGTAAAGGTCCCAAAATCCCTTTGACAGGGGAGCATCTAGCCTGGGATCTAGCCATCACATTATACGTTATCCCTCAAATAAGGCAAATGAGTACCGATGTAGTTATTTATTACAAAATACTATAGTACTTAGAAGAATTACCCTAGACTTAAGGTAATTGGTACGGTTGTAGTTCGACACTACACCATAGTACTATTTCTTTTTCCCATTACATTCACTTCGTGAATTTTCACACGACACACGGTAATGTAGAAACTATATTTTTGGTTAATGATAGTCAGATTTGGGAAAATACACACTCTTACAAGAGCCACACACACATATACTATATGCCTTGGTAGAAGGATACGATTAGTAGGAAACATAGGGCTTCCTAGGATCATACAAAACATTTTTATACTTACAGTTCATATACATTTGCAATATTTACAATTCATATACATACAAATACTTACATACAAATTAAGACACTAAAATACTTATGATCTCACCAGCTTTAAAGCTGATACTCGCTTTCAAAATTACTTGTATCCTCAGGTTATCAATAGACATGTACCGATGCAAGGTTTAGAGAAGATGGAGCTCGTTCAAGACTCATCTTTCATTTTGTTTATACTTTAGTGTCTATTATAATTTGACAGAACACTTGTATTAAAATTATATTATTAATGCAATGGATGATGTTGTTGCTTGTTTACTACTTTTCATTGTTGTGATACTGTACATGACGTCCTCCGCCCCAGAACGTTTCCGCCGTTCTTGGTTTTGGGGTGTGACAAAGACAGTAAAGAATGCAATGGAACACTTAGATTGGGTTGTTGCTATGCAATTTAAAGTGGCTGAGTTCGAACGAAACAAGGTTTGGAGACTTATTCCTAAACCTCCTGATGTTTCGGTTGTCGGGTTAAAATGGATTTTCAAAAATAAAACCGACAAAGATGGCAATATTATTCAAAACAGGCTAGGCTTTTAGTAAAAGGTTATTCGCAACAAGAAGGAATTGACTATGAAGAAACCTTCGCCCCTGTCGCAAGACTCGAGGCAGTTCGCATATTCTTAGCCTATGTAGCTCACAAAAATTTTGATGTTTATCAAATGGATGTTAAGTGCACATTCTTAAATGGAGAGCTAGAAGAAACTATCTATGTCGAACAATCACCGGGTTTTTTAAGTAAGGAACATCCTGATCATGTTTATATTCTAGACAAAGCAGTTTATGGGTTAAAGCAAGCACTAAGAGCATGGTATGTAACTCTTACCAATTTCTTGAAACAGTCAAAATTTAAGCAAGGATCAGTTGATCCCACACTATTTCGAAAGAAAGTGGGTAATCATCTAATAATTGTTCAAATTTATGTTGATGATATTATTTTTGGCTCAACTGACCCTGAATTTTCTGCTGAATTTGAAAATCTTATGAAAAGTCAATTTGAAATGAGCATGATGGGAAAAATAAATAATTTTCTTGGTTTGAATATAAGACAAAATAAGGATGGAATTTTTATCAATCAAGAAAATAACACAAAGAATCTGCTCGAGAAGTTTGGAATTACTTACAATACAAAGCTTAGAGTGCCAATGGCAGTGGGAACAAGACTAACTTCTTCGTTAGATGCTCCTGCTGCTGATCTAACAGTTTATCGAAGCATGATAGGGTCTTTATTGTACTTAACTGCAAGTAGGCCTGATATTTTGTTTTCAGTGTGTAATTGTGTTAGGTACCAAGCAAATCCCAGAGAACCTCACTTAACTGCGGTGAAAAACATTTTTCGCTATCTTAAGGGGACAATGTCTTTAGGACTCTGGTATCCTGCGAATTCGGGATTTTTTATTCAAGCTTTTTCAGATGCTGACCTAGGGGGATGTACTTTAGATCGAAAGAGCACAAGTGGTGGATGTCAGCTTTTAGATGGGAAGCTGGTGAGTTGGCAATCGAAGAAGCAAAATTGGGTTGCTATCTCCACTGCTGAAGCTGAATATATTTCAGCTGATGCCTGTACTTCTCAAATCATTTGGAACCAAAGTCAGCTTTGTGATTATGCTATAAATATGAAAAAGATTCCCTTCTACTGTGATTCTCAAAGTGCAATTCGCATTTGTCACAATCATGTATAACACTCAAAGACAAAACACATTACTCTTCGATATCACTTTATCAAAGATCATGTTGAGGAAGGGAATATTGAAGTATATTTTGTTAAGACCACTGAACAACTTGCTAATATTTTTAATAAAGCTCTTGATGAAAAATCTTTTATGAGAATTTTAGCAGGTTTAGGAATACTCGAGGCGAATTCAGTGCCAAATAACATCACTCAAGGATCAAAAGGAGTTTGTCAAGTAAAGAAATGTGTTGAGAGAAAAACTTGAAGACACACTTGAACAAACGTTAGAACAAGTATATTGCGGAATAGTTAATCTCAAAGGATCTAAAAGCTCAACAATAATATAGTTAGATAGTTAGATAGTTAGTTGCGGAAAGTAAAGAAATGTAAATGACAACAATTATTATATCAAGAATACACTTAAGCTAGTTCGTAACAAGGAATTGATTCACTCCGAGTTAATAAGGAAGATCAAACTTAGTGATTAAGTCTTAGAGAATTGCTCCGAAGAGAGGTTATAGTTAGATATGTTTTAGTAATAATTTAGAGTAAGAAGAGTAGAAAGATAGAGAAATGAAGAAGATATCTTAGAAATATATTCAGAATAATTCATAAGTCATGAGTAAGTAGTGTAGAGGTAGTAGTGAGAATTGAAAGAGTAAGAAGTGTTTAATACAACAGAATGAGTCTCTATTTATAGAGTCTCAGAACTAAACTACAACTCTATAAGCAGCTGTGCAAGGCATGCTGGATAATAGAGTGTATTACATAAATATAAGAAAATTAATCTAGTTAAGTAAACTTAACTAGAGAAAGATGGATTGCGGATGCTGAAGAAGAACTGACTCTGAGTGCTGAAATGACTGCGGATGCTGAAGCATTGCGGTAGGGAGATGGTTGTGGTAGCTGACTTCAAGAGGGTCACTTTTATGTTTCAACAATTTCCCCCTAAGTGACCTCTTTAACTCCGGTTCAGGTATCAAGTTTGAGGAACTTAATCAAGATCCACCAGAACTTCCTGACATTTTCAAGCCATGTGATTCTTCTAGAAATTTCAAATTTGACTTTTGTAGTAGTATGTTTCGATCTTTCAACTGTGGTCTTGCAGATGTCAAGTTGTTTCTTGGGCAGGCGGCGCATGGAATTCATCGGAATGAAATATTTGACGTTGTAAGTCTTCCGTTTGAATATGATTCCAAGTTCAGGAAAGTTTGTTGCGTCTAGTGATCTTTCTTCGAAGCCTTCGGAAGGCATTGGCACATGTTCAAGTGGAGGGAGATCAAACTTCTTGATAATGGTGGGGTAGATATCCGCATCAATCTTGGCAAAGTCACAGACTGTATCCCTTAGAAAAGATTTGGCTTTATCAAGTGCCATTTGCATCTTCGAGTGCTTTTCTGCCTTGTTCCGGAATACTCTGGCAATGAGGAAGATTTCTCCCGGATTCATGCTTGGGAAGTCTGCCTGGGTGCGTATGTAGTTGTGCTCTCTTCTGGTGAGGGTATACTGAACGAAATCATCCTTCATGAATTTCCGCATCTTGTAATTCTTGACTGCGAATGGTCTATCGTTAGATCATATGTTCTCAACAGAGGAGCCATGCTTAGCATAAAAGCGGTTAAGTCTTTCAAACTCCATTGGCAGTCGTTTGTGATCAGGGAGGCTGCAGTCAAATGACTCAAATACTGCAAAATATTTGGCATTGGGAGAGATTGGAATATCCAAATATCCATCAGTAGGGGGTTCAGCATATGTGAGATATGGAGTGTAGTCTTGGTTTAGTAGCCTGCGGAGCGGATTAACCCATGAGTTAATCTGTGACTCATCTATCATAGTATCGAATCCACATTCTCTCCAGATGAGTTTAGCAAGCTTGGCCGCCTTCTAATCATGTTTTCTTTGAGCTGTGGCAGGGGAGTCTGTGGAGCTTACTGATGACATATTCTCCTCAATATTTTTGAGGTGAGGAGGAGTCTCAGGCTTTTTGAGGGCATTGTTTATAGGTGAAGAGTGAGGAGATGGAGTATTATGAGATGGTGCAGGTGAGGGCTGCGGTGTGGGGATTTTCTTTGTGATGATGGGGGGGCTCTGATGGATGGAAGTATCATAGTGGTGGACTTCTTCATCACTTCCCCCTTTTGAGGGATGCAATGGAGGTGCTTCCTCAAGCCATTTCTTAAGTCCATCCACCTTGGCACAGACTTCTTGAAATTGAGCTTTTATGGTCTCGGCCAATTGGGAATTGTTTGGAGCGGAGGAGTTGAAGAGCAGCTTGTGGATGTCTTTGGTAAGTTGGAGGATCTCAAGGCCATGGAAATTGGAGGTAAGGGATTTCTGCATTCGGTTGATAGTTGCATGAAGAACAAAGATAGTGGACTCATAAGCAGTATAAGTCTCATCTATCACTTTCTGAGATTGTGCAGCTTGATCCGCAATGGCTGCTTGAAGATCCTGTTTAATTGCGGTTACCTCAGTAATGAGGTGTTCCGCGGCAGCCATGAAGTCCTTATGGTCAGCCCTGCGGTTGTTGTCAAGGGACCGGATCCCCATCTCTACTTTGAGAGAGATGTGCTCAGAAGTCATACGCTCCCTCGTCTCGAGTAATTCAGTGCGTTCAATCAATGACTGCGGTCCTGGAGTATCTTCAGGTGGAGGTTGGGTAGATTTAACCGCAGCCAAAATTTGATCTACTTTGGCTTGGAGACTTAGGAATTCCTTCCTGGTGAGAACATCCTTCTTCTTTTCTTTTTCTTTTCTTTAGGCTTTGAAGTGGAATGATGAGAACCAATGGACTCCTCTTCTTCTTCAAACATCATTAGGTCCTCGTCTGAAGGGTTCAGTTTGTTGACCTCTTGGATGTCTTCATCATCAAAACCGAAGGTAGGGGCTGAGCTGAGTTCGATTGCTGGCCCTTCATCTTGTGATGGATTGACAGTAGGAGAGGGTACAGGAGTTGGAGTAGGAGGAACTCTTGAGGTACCTGTGGCTGCGCCAGCAGCTTGAGCTTTTAACATGGTTTCTGCCATCTGATCCATCCAGTTTTGAACCTTTAGAATTGTGGCAGCGGTATGGGCATTGATGATGGCATTTGCCCAATACTTGGCCAAGGACTGGATCTCATGTTCTTTTTGTTGTTGTTGCTTGATTTGTTGCTCCTTGCGAGCTTGGAAGGCCCTTCGAAAGGCAGCATATTTCTTGATTTCGGCATCGGTAGTTGGTTGATACCGACTCCAAGAATCAATTGAGTCATCTCTGTCAATTCTTTGAGTGCGCACCAAGGTGTCCCTTGGGTTCACGGATCCTTGCACATGTGTGCTCACCATGCCTAAACCACTTGTAAAGGATGGAAGCAGAGTAGGATTTCCTGGGCTTCCTTGGTCTCCTTGACCCGTGGTCATGTCTGGCCTCGGCCCAGTTCTGGCATGGGCGAAAGAAGTGCCCTGCGGCTGGATTGGTGTTTGAAGTGTTTGGGATATGTTCAAGAGGATGGAGTCTAACTCCTTGGGAGAAAAAACATGCAGTCGGGAAGCCCTGGAGACCTTAGAGCGATGTCCAGATTTATCTGCTTGAGATATAACTAGGGGGCTGTCTCCACATTCAGATGATGATGATGATGAAACAAACTCACATGATGAGCTTGAATGGTATTCGATTGTGGTATTGAATGGGTGTGCGGCCACCCCAAGGACAACCGGAGCCTTTTGAGAGGCTTCAACATCTGTCCGGTCTCGCATATGGCTAGAGGTTTCTGTTGTTTTTCTTTTCTTGAGGATAGATATTGGTTGTCTATCTTCCTCAGAATCACTGCTCGATACACTGGTGGCTTTGGTTTTGCGTTTCTTTGAGGGTGCGGTTTGCTTTGGGGCATCCTTCTTAGGTGTGCTTTGTTTCTTTTTGGATACCACTGTATTTCTCCTTTGAGAAAGGTTAGACAGTATGGTAGCAGAGGGGACTGCAATGCCCTCAGGGATAATGGTTGCGGATGGAAGAGGGGGGTAGAAGGGTATGGGATAATACCCTCCGTAGCCTCTATGTGGTCTGAGACATCAACAGTCTCAAGACCAAAAAAAGTAAGAATGTGGGTGGGAACCCTGCGGATAGGTCCAAATAAAGTTTGATCAGAAGAGGGGTTGTACCTTTTTAGATCCTTAGTGACAAAGAAGTTAATGTCACTGCCTATGTTAATGCCAGCATCCGCATGTAAGTCAGAGATGTATAAGGACCAGAAGCGAGCAAATGTGAGCTCGGTTGGGTTCTCCTTGGGCTGCTCTTTGGGGATATATTGGAGGAAATCGTCCCAAAGAATCTTCCCATAGTTGACATCGTGGCCTATGTAGATGCTCCACACCAATTCAAGCAGCTTCAAACCCATGTTGTCGATGCCTCCGGTTCTGCCGGATAAGCAACGAATGACGAAATGACACACAAACTGCCAAATCGCAGGCAGTTGGTTCTTCTTAAACTCACCAATCCCTCGGATTGGTTTCTGATACCCCATATGGTAGAGTGCGGTGTTGATGTCAGATAGTGATGGTGTGAAAATCTTGATGGAGGGGTGAATCAGAAGATTAATGGCGGAGAGATACGTATGACATATGGTTGCGGTACCTAGACTGCGGTATCAAAACCATCTATCATGTGTAATTCTCAGCTAGAACCGCAACGGAGACCAATGATGGTTTGCGGTAGCTAACTCTTCAGAATGAATTGCGGGTCTGGATTCATCATTCCTAACATTTGTAAGAATGCATTGAGTTTTGTAGAGTCAAGTGCTTTTGTAAAAACATCAGCAATCTCTTCATGAGTAGGAACAAAGATGAGTTCAATATTACCTTTCAGAATATGATCTTTGATGAAATGATACCGTAACTCAATATGTTTTGTATTAGAGTGCTGAATAGGATTATGAGAGATCGCTATAGCACTTTCAAAGTCACAGTAAATTGGTATCTGCAACGTTCTGTACCGGTAGTCTAGCAATTGTGTTTTCATCCAAAGAACTTGGGAACAACAGCTGGCTGCGGCCACATACTCGGCATCTACAGTAGATAGAGATACACACATTTGTTTTCTTGAAGACCAGCTGACAAGTCTCCCTCCTATGAATTGACATCCACCAGATGTAATTTTTCGATCGAGCTTGCATCAGGCATGATCCGCATTTTTGAAGGCTTGAAGACTGAAGTCACTGCCTGTGGGATACCATAAACCCATAGATTTTCTTCCTTTAAGATACCGAAGAATTTGTTTGGCTGCGTTCATGTGTGACACTTTTGGATCAGCCTGGTATCTTGCACACACACCATTGGCGAAGACAATGTCAGGTCTGCTTGCGGTGAGGTACATTAGTGAACCAATGATACCTTTATAAGTCTTGTGATCCGCAGATTCACTGGAGGGATAAGCAGAGATCTTTTAACCGAAGGCCATAGGGAGCTTAGTAGAAGAACAGTTGTCCATTAAATATTTCTTCAGAAGTTCAGTGGTGTATTTCTCTTGACGAATGAATATTCCTTGCTGAATTTGTTTGATTAGGAGACCTAGAAAGAAATTAATCTCTCTATTCATGCTCAGTTTGAACTTGTTGGTAATGATCTTAGCAAATTCATCTACCATCCCTTAATCAGATGACCCGAAGATGATATCATCCACATATATTTGTACCATCATGAGGTGGTCACCATTTGCTTTTCTGAATAGTGTGGGATCAATAACTCCTCTCTTATACCCGGATGAGGCAAGGAATTCAGAGAGTGTTTCATACCAAGCTCTTGGGGCTTGTTTCAAACCGTAGACTGCTGTTTCAAGCTTGTAGCAGTGGTCTGGAAATTCAACATTTTCAAATCCTGGAGGTTGCTGAAGATAAACCTCCTCCTTTATTTCCCCATTGAGAAAAGAACTCTTAACGTCCATCTGGTGTACCTTGACGTTTTTGTGGGCTGCGTATGCTAGAAAGATCTGGATTGCTTCCATGCGGGCTACCGAAGCATATGTTTCATCATAGTCAATGCCTTCCAGTTGACTATAGCCCTTGGCAACTAGCCTTGCCTTATTCCTGATGACAGCACAAGATTCATCTAGCTTGTTCTTGAAAACCCATCTTGTACCAACAATAGTATGACCTTGTGGGAGGGGAACAAGTTGTCATACATTGTTTTTTTCAAATTCTTCCAGTCTTCTTGCATTCCTGCTATCCAGTCTGGTTCAAGCAGTGCTTCTTTGATCGTTTTGGGTTCTACGGAGGACATAAATGCTGCATAGTGGTAGTGATGAGATAATTCCTTGGAAGATCGGGTCTGGATACCTGCAGTTGGGTTGCCAATAATTTGACCTGGTGGGTGGTCTTTCGTCCATACATGAAGACGTGGCAGCAGATGATCAGCAGAAGCGGTAGAAGGGATATCTTGGATGTCAGAGGAATCTGCGGTTGGAGATGGCAGTTCCCCCTGGATTTGAGAACATCCTGCTGACTCATCTTGATCTATTGGAGCAAAATTTTCTTGAGTAGCCGGAAGAGGTTGAGGTTCCCCCTTGGTTATGGACGGGAGTTCCTCTGGATCCTGAGAAGGTTCCCCCTGGACTGCAGATGGGAAAGTGACAATCCTTGGATCGGTTCTAGTGTCAATATTCTCTATGAATTCATCATCCAAATCCGAAGTTGCGTTTGATGATAATACTTTTCTGTGGGCAGGAATACGAGCAACATCAAGTACTGGAACCTCAACGGTTGTGACTAGATCCAGAGTAGAGCTTTTCCCCTCAACCAGAGAAGTGGAAGTATTTAGAGATACTACTTCAGATAGAGATGGTCTGAATACATCAGCATGTTGTTGTTGAGCTGCGGGTGACATCAGAACTTCAGATAGTTTCGCCATTTCAAGAGGATCAAAAAGATCATCATAATTGACTTCAACTAGATTTAAAGGTCCTGAAGAGGCAAGAATGTCACATTCCATGATTGCAGTGGTTTCAGTGGATGGAGGGGCGTTACGGATGTGAGAATCATCAAATTTCACATCAAAGCTTTCAATGATCAACCTTGTTCGTCTGATGAGCACTCGATATGCAACCTTGTTAGTGGAATAACCAAGGAAGATACCTTCGTCAGATTTTGGTGCAAACTTGTTGAGTTGGTCTTTGTTGTTGATCATGAAGCATCTACATCCAAAAATAAGAAAGAAACGAACATTTGATTTGCGGTTGTTGAGACCCTCATATGGTGTTTTAATGAGGCGTTTGCACACGATACTTCGATTTTGAACAAAGAATGCGCTTGCTCCTGCTTCAGCCCAGAAGTAGAGAGGAAGTTGGGCGATGTTAAGCATGGATCTAGCTGCTTCTACTAGCGTGCGCTTCCTTCTTTCTACTACACGATTTTGTTGTGGTGTATAGGGTGCTAAGAAGTTGTGAGATATACCTTTGGAAACCAAGAAACTACTGAGAAGATGATTAGTGAACTCGGTTCCATTATCACTGCGGATGTGTCTAACTGGAAGCTTGATTTGAAGTTCGATTTCTTTGATGAAGTTGATGAAGACCTGCGGTGTCTCTTATTTGAGTCTAAGAAAGAAGACCCATGTGAAGCGTGTATAGTCATCAACAATAACCAGTATATACTTTTTGTGGTGGAGACTGGCTACGGTTGAGGGACCGCAAAGATCAATGTGTAATAGCTCCAGTGGTTCAGAAATAGAAGAGTCCATTATCAGAGGGTGACTTGCTTTTGATTGTTTGCCGCATTCACAAGCTGTACAGAGAGTATCGTTGCTGAATTTGAGAAAGGGGAGACCGCGGACGAGTTCTCCAGTGACCAGGTTGTTGATGTACCGAAAACATCCAAGGGATACACAGTACCTTTGGATCGAGATTTGATCAGACATGAGCTTCTACCACTTGTCATTATGTAACAAAACTGATCATCGAATTCAACACGATGTCATGCTTTACATAGTTGGCCAACACTGATGAGATTGTGTTTAAGGCTTTCTACATAAGCAACCTTCTGACTGGAAAAGTTCCCCATAGTGAGAACACCGTAACCTCGGATGACACTGTTGGCATTGTTGGCAAACGTGACATTTCCACCATTTCATATAGGCCTGAAATCCCGAACGTACTCTAACCTTCCGGTTATGTGCAAGGAGCAGGCACTGTCAATTAACCATTCTTCTTCTTGTTCCTCCTTGCACAAAGCCTGAGAATTACATGGTTAGTTTAAGCATCCAAACAAGTTTGGATCCAGGGACAATTTGTGTATTTCTGAATGATGAATAGTCTGAGGTTGCATGTACATGTCTCTTGTCAACTTTCAGACCTAGTCCTGGGTGTTTGTTCAGATTTGGATTTTTGTGAGTTTTTTAAAAAATACGAGGTTTCTGACTTTGATTTGATTTGATATGAGATAAAACCTTTTGACAACTACACTGACATTTACAAAGAGAAATTTTGTCATTGAATCTGACATTTTTCTTGGTCAGCGGTTTATAGAATGAATTGGACTTGGTACTGGTCTGAGGTGGGTAACTTTTGAAAAAATTGACATGCATGTTGTTTGGTTTCTGAAAAGTTTGTTTTGAACGAGGTTTAGCATGTGTAAAACTTTGATTCCCTTTAGGTGGATTTGGTAAGATACCCTTCCATTTGTTGAAAGTTTGATGTGATTTTAAAAATGTTGGAGTGGGTAAAATTCCTTTCCAATTAGGGTCATTTGAGGAATAGACCTGAAAAACATAGTTTCTTACAAGTTTGACGCCTTTTTGGGTTGTGTCAGAAGTAGTAGGAATGACTTCTGAAACGAGACTTTCCTTTTTGCTTGTTTTCATGAAAGAAGAGTTTTTTGAAATGTAGTTTGCGAAAACAAATTTTTCTGGACTCTTAGATTTTGGAATTCTCACATGTTTCTTATTTTTTGAAAAACATTGTCTGTTTGTGCCTCGAGATCTAATTTCTTCTTTGAAAGCTCTTTTTGCCAAAGATTTTGGTGAACCGCAGTCATTGTTATTCAACTGCGGTTTCCTGGAATTTTTTGAGTGATTTTGAAAACGTGGGCTTGAATTATTAGAACTTGAGGATTCTGGAATTTGAGAGCATTGACCTACTTCAAAATTTTCTATGGGTAATTCATGAAATATTGGCTGAAGAGTTGTGGTTCCTTGAACTGATGACTTCGGTAGAGATGATTTAACTACCGCATAGTAGGTCTTAGATGAAACTTCGGTGGGACATTTCTGGGACACTTGACTATAATGTGAGACACCGTGGTCTGAGGACAAAGATGGAAAGTCTTTTGAGACTTCGGGGCCTTCAACGAAAATCTCTTCATCAACTGTGGATGAAGATTGAGAATTTGAGTGAATGGTGCTACAGATAGGAATTTGATCACATGTTAGACCAGAAGCCTCAGGCACAATTTCCTCAATGACACAATTATTGCTTAAATTGTGCAGTTTACCGAAGTGAGTTTTGATATCTTCGGGAAAGTCTTGTCATTAATAGGGAAATGAAATTCTCTATCAGGAGGGACATACAATCTGTCTTTGTTGAACCGAGGTGAGGAATCCATTGCGGTAGGATATCCATTTAACCAACCCGAATTATATGTATTGTTCACGGTTCCATTGTTTACCAAATTTTCAATAGCCTTACTTTCATTAAACAATTTTTCAATTAAGAGATTTAAAAGTACAATTTCTCTCTGAGCTAAATCTCTCTGGTTTAAAGCAATCTCTAATTGGGTTTCGTTTAACATTCTAGCATCTTTTTCTAACTCAAGATCTTTCTCTAACATAGCCATCTTAAGTCTCTTGTTATCCAGTCGTCCTCTCACATGAACATCTCTTGGGACGCAATGTTCTTCTCTTCTAAGGCTTTGTTATAGTTTGTAAGGACGACATCATAAGTGTTGTTAAGATCATCAATGTAGGGTTGACAGTCATGCATACTATAATTTAAAGTTTGGATCATGAGTTTTACCTGTTCGACGATGCTTAGAGTCCCATCCTTTGCCATATAGCAGTAGTTTTTGTTCAACAATGTTGACCCATCATCATTCGCAGTGGCTAGCATGCAGATTTTCCCTTTTCCTTTGACACTGCTGATGGTCTCTTCTTCATCTCCGGATGACCAAACTTGATGGTCTCTTTTAACATGGGCCACATATGCCCTTGCCTTTCCTTTTTCTTCCAACTCTTGAGCCATTCTAAGATAGAATGCTCTGTCCTTGACTACATTGGCATTACAATCTTTTGCAGAGTGATTTTCTTTATTGCATTTGTGACAAATCACAACGTTAGTCTTATCTTCTGATTGAGTACCGGAGTCAGTGGTCTGAGGAGACTGCAGTACCTCCTTTGATTGGTTGTTCTGAGAGCCTTTAGAAAATCGAGAATGGTTGTTGTGAGAACCGAAGTTACGATTGAATGAGGTTTGTTGAACTGTTGATTCTTGCGGAAGGAAGAAGATGGTATGCGGTTGAACTGTTGGCTAACCAGAGCAATAGCCTTCTGAATTTTTTCTTCATCATCATACTCAGAATCCACTTCGCATGACTGCGGTGGAGTGTCATACGATGAAGAGTAGGGTGATTGCGGTGGGGCTGGTGCTATGAGAGCAAGCGGTCCTCCGAAGTCAACACAGTCTTTGAGTACAGTGGATTCTTGTGCTTGATGCTCTGCATAGAGCTTGTAGAGTGAGAGAGACTGAATCTTTCTGTCGCGTTGAACTATCATCTTAGCCGTAGTCCAATGTCTTCCCAATCCATTAGGAAATTGAAGATTTGTTTCATGGTTACTGCGGATGGTGCCCGCATTGGATAACTTAGTTACTATTAGGTTGAAGCTCTTGATGGAGTCTTCCAAACTTTCACCAGTATGAGCTTTGAAGTTGTTGAAGTCGTTGAGTGCGGTGGTGAGCTTCTTGTCTTGTGCTTGTTCTGAGCCTTTGTACAGATTCTTGAGTACATCCCAGATCTCTTTTGCTGACTTGCAGTTTATGATAATATCAAAGTTGTCAGGAGCAACGCCACAGGAAATTTCATAAAAAGCAACAACATCATTTTCCATTTTATCGAGATCATCCTTGGTGGGACGGCTCATGGCTGGTTGACCTCCTCCTATCCTGGTTGCAGCGCCGTCAGTTTGGATTGGTGTAAGGACTGGAACATGTGGTCCTTCTTCCACGGATCGCCATACATCTCTTCCCAGTCTTCTTAAGTACCTCTCCATTCTTTGTGACCAGTGATGATATTCATTTGCTACCAGTATTGGAGCTCGGTTAGAACCACCAACACTATTGGAGACATTCAAAGATAACGATTGTGCCATTTGAGATTTTTTTGTTTTTTTTAATGTTTTTTTTTAAGAAATGAGCTTTAGTGGTATAGAAGGCCTTATGAAAAATCAGAGTTCCGACATTCAAAAAGCAACCACTTTGGCTCTGATACCAATTGTTGAGAGAAAAACTTGGAGACACACTTGAACAAACGTTAGAAGAAGTATATTACGGAATAGTTAATCTCAAAGGATCTAAAATCTCAACAATAATATAGTTAGATAGTTAGATAGTTAGTTGCGGAAAGTAAAGAAATGTAAATGACAACAATTGTTATATCAAGAATACACTTAAGCTGGTTCGTAACAAGGAATTGATTCACTCCGAGTTAATAAGGAAGATCAAACTTAGTGATTAAGTCTTAGAGAATTGCTCCGAAGAGAGGTTATAGTTAGATATGTTTCAGTAATAATTTAGAGTAAGAAGAGTAGAAAGACAGAGAAATGAAGAAGATAACTTAGAAATATATTCAGAATAATTCATAAGTCATGAGTAAGTAGTGTAGAGGTAGTAGTGAGAATTGCAAGAGTAAGAAGTGTTTAATACAACATAATGAGTCTCTATTTATAGAGTCTCAGAACTAAACTATAACTCTATAAGCAGCCGTGCAAGGCATGCTGGATAATAGAGTGTATTACATAAAGATAAGAAAAGTAATCTAGTTAAGTAAACTGAAGTGGAGAAAGATGGACTGAGGATGCTGAAGAAGAACTGACTCCGGGTGCTGAAATGATTGCGGATGCTGAACCGTTGCGGTAGAGAGATGGTTGTGGTAGCTAAGTTCAAGAGGTCACTTTTATGTTTCAACAAAATGTTCATTCAGCGGATCTAAGTCGGAATCATTCAAAAGTTACTGTGCATTAAGCGGCTTCGCTATGATTTGTATTCGCAGTTTGGGTAACTTCAGTTAATTTTTTTTTTCAAAGCCTTGAGAAAACGCGAAAAACCAAAAATATTTTCATTTGTTTGTAGTTAGATTCTCTTTTGCTTTGTATTTCATTTTCTAAAAATTCAAAAACTCCAAAAAGATTTTCTTAAATTTGTTTTATTTTCTTAAATTTTGTTTTGACCAATATAAAATCACAAAAATATTTTTGTTTCTTTTAAAAAATATAAAAATACAAAAAGATTTTTGTTCATTTAATTTTGTTCTTTTAGATTTGTGTTTTTTCTGTACTAGGGTGAGCAAAATTTGAAGAGGACATGCTTAGGTTTCTATGGGAAGGTATCATTTCTTTGAACTATATACTATTTAGGGTGTCCCTAGAAGCATGTTGCTGTATGTCGACCCAAGCCTCAAATGACTCTATGTGTATCAAACAAAAAGCCTTAATGAAATTTTCTTATGAACATTTCTTCCTAACTAGGCTTACATTCGCATAAGTCCAACGAGCTACCTTACTCTTCTCACATGAGTTAAGAGTTTTCTGTTTGGTCCAAAAATAACAAAGGTACATTCGATCTTACAACCAATCTTTTTCATCACAAAATTTCCTAACACGATGCACACACAAAGACACATGTCCTTGAGATCACTTGATCAAACCAATCGTGATTTAGACATGTCATCGATATGTGTTAATGATCTTATTTCTTGAGTCCGTGAAGTAAGTAAAACCCAAAATCCTCAAACATTAAGGAATTGACGGGGAACTATGTTCCAGAAATATACGAAGCCTTTGTTTCTGTACCTGATATTTCATATACTCCAAATCATCATCATTCGCATGAGTGGTCCTGATCAAATGCTTGAAGCCCATGATGTTTGTTTCCCAACAGGATCCAGCACGTAATTTTTTTTAAGAAAATGATTTCTGTGTGAGTATATATCTGAATCCATTGTCACTTATCAAAATAATCCAAAAAAAACTTGTCTCTGATTACAATGATCAAACAAGTAATTTCGGTTACAATTACTCACCTTATGTTTAGGCTTATATGTAACAAAATTCGCATAACCACCAAATTAAGCCTATAAAAGAAGCCCTTCGATACTTCTCTACAAGTAGTCGATTGTATATCACGGGAACACACGAAAGCAGTTGATTACCTCTCTTGGTTATTAACGAAGTAACCTTTGCCAGGGGTTTTACTGCTTCATGTCAATAAAATTTGACATCACAGAATCCCAAATATTTCTTAAAATTGCTTCTTATCTCATTCGTTTGGATCACATGCACTCATGAAATCCTTGAGGTTCTAAGTATTACCAACTTAGGATGACGATTTCACAAGTCTGGCATATGACTTCGTTTAATATCCCATAAATGAAAGAGCCTTACCTCAAAAACGAAGGGTTCATTTTAACAGCTGAGATTGTGAAGGGTTTAAAGTAACCGTTGGCCCTAGTTTCAAGGCATTTAATAGGGCATGATCATTACAACGGCGCGTAATTACGAGTTTTTAGGACACGTAACCTAGTCTATAATTCATCAATGGTTTAATTTTGGGGGAATATATAAAAAGGGAATTTTTCACTGCAATCTTTATGCAATTCATAATTCTCAGACGAACAAAACCCCTAGAATTCTTCTCTCAAGATATTCTAAAGTTTTTAACAATGGCAGCAAATCAATCCAACACTGAAGAAATTATCTCACAATCTCTGATGAAAATTCAAAGTACCAATTATCAGGTTGATGCTGCTGTGTCGACGTATCCAGAGGAGTTGAAGATGCTAATTGTTGCTTTGAAAAGATCACCTTTAGCCACGATGATGTTTAAATCTTTTTTTGTTCTGATGACACGGTTATCAACGGCGGCTTCTACAGCTTCATACAACAAAGCAACAGACATCATCACTTTCAACTTCGTGAATGATAAAAGGATTTGATTGACAAAGTCGATGTTCATCAGTTTCTTGGAGATTCCTAACACCACTCCATTCTTCAAACGTCACAATGAACAGATTGTTCACATGCTCAATGAGATGGGGGCATCAAACACCGTTGGACAAAATAAGTGATTTCAGGAAGTCAGGCTTGCCATGTATGTGGAATTTTCTCTTTGGTATTTTCCTCAGATGCTTAACAGGTCGAAGCGTAGGTCTTGACAGAGGAAGGATGGAAGTATATGCTATGGTCTTGGGGATTTACTATGATCTAAATGTGGATTATGGGACTCAATTATGGAAGGAATTTATTAAGAGTCTTGAAAATACAACTGTGGAAAAGGGGATTTCGTGTGCTCGTTATTGGAGCTTAATTCTTCAAAAAGTTTATGAAAAAGCAGGCATTCAAGTTCCTGAAGGTGTCGAGGTTGCATAGTTTACTAAGTACCAATGCCCTAAGGTTGTGGAGGATGACGAGACTCTTGTAATCCCATTCGACGAGATCGAGATCAACGAGAGCCTCAACTTCGTGGAAGTACCTGTAGAGAACGTGGACCGAGAGGTCAAGCAGATGAAACAAAGCCACATCCAAATAGTGAAGGTTCGCTGGAACGCCAAGCGAGGACCAGAATTCACTTGGGAGCGTGTGGATCAAATGAAATTGAAATATCCTCACCTTTTCGCTTAGTTATTTGTAACTACTTACTTACTTAAACTCTAATTTCGGGCCGAAATTCTCTCTAACGGGGGGGATGATGTGATAACCCGAAATTTTCATCTTGTACAATGGATTAATTTAATCAAAGATAGACTCGTTTCACAACTTTTTAGCACTGTTTGGGGCCTATTTGAGTGTTCCAAAGCCAATAAAATTATGGTTAAAAACTAGAAATGGGATAACACGATGCATATCAAGCAAAAATCAGGCCAAACACTCCAACACATGGAGTGTGCGGCCGCACACTTGAGTGTACAACCATACACAGGTGTGTGCGGCCGCACACCCAACCCAACCACACACTCCTACCTATATAAGTCAGCCTTAGTCATTTTTGAACCCTTTTCTCACCCCTTTAAAGCTGGAACACGTTTTCTCTCAAGTATCATCCAATTCTTCTCTTGTTGTTAATAAAAGTAAGTAATACTTCCTTTGATTTGTGGGTATTTGAACTTAACTAGCCATCTTCCCCACTTATATCCATGAAAACATGTTTTTGGTGTTAAATCCTCAAGAACACCAAGAACACATACTAAAATTTTTGGAGTTTAACCATACTTCTAAGCCTCTAAATCGTGCCTACCCTTATTATAGCTTGTTATGTGCCAAGAACACTTGAAGATATGCTGGAAAAACGCCATTTCTCACAATATTCATGAGTGTACGGCCGCACACACCATGTATATGTCGCGCACACACCATGTGCAACCATACACACTCCTTTTGTAACAGCCCAGATTTCCAGGTATCTTTTATGCTTATAATTTTGATGTTTTGTGAGGAAACTCGGCGAGTTGGAGCTCAGACTCGCCGAGTAGGATCGCGATTCTGGACGCAGGTTCACGCCTGGACTCGGCGAGTCCAAGGTATGGACTCGGCGAGTCCGCGCTGTTTAATGAAACCCTAATTTCTCGGGTTTGGGACCTATTTAAAAGGCCTTTAGGCCGTCATTTGTGCTCACCGGTCCCTTGAGTGAAACCCTAGCGAGTGTGAGGGTTTGGAGCAAAGTAGGAAGCCATTATTGACCTTGGAGGTGTCATCTTGCAAGGGAAAGGAAGAATCAGCTAAGGGAAAACAAGAGGAGCCACTTCCTGAGGGTTTGGGGTCCAGAACATCACATTTGAGGTACTATCTTCGAGCTATTCTCTGCTATGTTGATGTTTATATCGATTTAGGGCTTATTGAGCCCTTTTGTGGCTAGATCTAGTGCTTCCTTGGTCCCTTAAGCGATTTAGATTATAGATCTGGACCCTTGGAGGTCCAGAGTGTCCCTTTGCCCAAGCTTTTTGTGAATCCATGGGGGTTTTGGATTAGAATCCTTATGCCTAAGGTCAAAACACCATTTATGAGCCATGGGGTGTGTTATGAACACCAAGATAAGGACTTTACATGATGAATCAGCTTAGGAAGGCCAGATCTATGAATTGTTGGAGCAGATCTGACCTCAGAAGCAAGTTTGAGTTGTTGCATGGCATGGACTCACCGAGTCCGACGAACAGACTCGGCGAGTAGCTTGAAGATTTCCCTTAGATCGCTCAGTGAGTGGTCCAGCCGAGTTATGGGTTGACTCAGTGAGTCAGGGAGAGTTAGAGAGGGTTGACAGGTGTATTGAGTCGAACTGGAACTCGCCGAGTTGTTCTTAAGACTCGGCGAGTTGAGTCGGGGTGGCCCCGCGATTCTTACCAGGTGGAACTCATCGAGTCAGGGGAGTACTCGACGTGTCAAAAAGGGAATCCTAGAGAGTTGGTGAAAACGTCTAGACTCGCCGAGTCCAGTCAAAGTTGACCGTTGACCGTTGACCGTTGACCTGTGTTGACTTCTTAGGGATAGTCAACCTTAGTGATAAAAATGTTAATTAGAGACATATGATGTTATAGGAGGATTAGAGCTCGGAGGATCGAGCACGAGGGATTTCCAGGATTCGTGAGTTACCGAGATACGCGAGGTGAGTCTTCTCACTATACGTTACCTTGAGTAGGTAACCAGAGTTATGTGATCAGAGTATTTGTATGCTATGTGTATGTGATGTGTTGTACTGCATTATTTCTATGTGGTTTATGCTGTGCATGTTTATAGAGTTGGAACCGGAAGGTTCCCAGAGTTAGAACCTGAGGGTTCACAGAGTTTGGGTGCAAGGTCCCATAGAGTTATAGCCTCGAGTGGCTATTATGTGTTATGTGTGTGGTATTTTGGGAAACTCACTAAGGTTTGTGCTTACAGTGTTAGTGTTGTTGTTTCAGGTACTAGCGATGACCGTGGGAAGGCGAAGGCTTGATCTGTACACACGCATGGGATTTTTGATATATATATGATCTTGGGATTTTGTATGATGTGAATTGGGATTTTAAACTCAATGTTTTATGGAAATTAAATGAGAAATGTTTTTATATTTGTGAAAAATTATTTTGAAAATTCACGGTGTTACAAGTTGGTATCAGAGCCTTGGTTTGAGGGATTCGAGTACACCTTCGGGCGTATTTGAACTCAAACTGAGGATTTGAGATTTATTTTCAAAAAGAGTAAAAGATTTTTGAAAAAAAACGCAGAGCCGAGATGTGTGTACGATCAGTCCGCGCCCGAACGGTGATTTCCCAAAATACCTTTATATTATGTGATATTGATATTGATCTGATGTATCCGCATGCTAGAGTAGGCTAGGTGTTACTATTAGAACTAGAGTGGCCTAATTTGTGATGCCTTAGCCTAGGAAGAGGTGAGCTGCTATGAGATGCTTGAGAGTGAGTAGGTAGCAGCGAGGGGCTTATGAGAGATCTATTAGAGGGTGGTCTATGCATGATAGAGTACTTGGGATTTGGGATCCGAAGAGGAGGACTTGGGGTGTATTCTGATTCGGTGCGGACAGTAGTATTGGGCCCGTACTACTGAAAGCACCGGAGCGGTGTGCAGCCTAAGTAAGAATCTTTGGAATGCCAAGGATCGAGGAGGAAGAGTTGACGAGTGTGAGTATGCTCGTATGGGTTCTAATTTATCGTATGTTGTATTTTAGAGGTAGATCATGGTGAGGACACGCTTGATGCCTGAGAGCAGTGGTACCAGTGATGAGGAGATCCGCTGGATCATCCATGAGGAGGTGGCTGCGGCCATCAGGGCAGAGATACCGGAGATGTTTGGGTCT